>NC_136421.1:277007245-277524745 GCF_052625555.1 Lactuca saligna | reverse complement strand
GTGTTGTAAAACTTGAGCCTTTCATAGTGAGTAATACATGGATTTACTTTGTGGATAGTGAACTAGAGTCTTAAACTATCCACTTTGTATAGTAGAGTCAAACAAGAGGTATCACACATATCATATCTAAGCATGGTTCATTTCTTATTGTTGTGTTCTTTTTGGTCGTGAACAATCTTTTCTTCATGAGACCTTTAGAGAGCTTAGCCATATCAGCTCCCAAAGATTCGACCTCACATCCATCTCACATAAGTAATGCTGATCTGGAACAATCCGTACTATTCCACTATAAAAGCTATCAGCATTATTAAGAATAAAGAATTCATCCCTATATCATCAATGGAAAACACAAAATAAATATCACAAGAGTGAGCATACCTTTATGTTAGTGCTTCTTTAAGTCTTCCCCAACTAGTTGTCCTATTGAAGCTAGACAATGGGATCTCCAATGTTGCTAGGTTCGGTTTCCGCCAGGTGGTGACTCTTATGTTGGTTTTAAGAACATTCCCCTCGATGTGAAGAGAACTTGCTCTCTACTAAGGCCTTTTGTCAAAGGATCGACTATATTTTCCTTTGACCTTATGTAACTAAAGTAAATGATTCCATTCTTCAGCAAGTCTCTTATTGTAATATGTTTGCGCCAAATATGTCTCGACTTGCCATTGTATATCTTACGTTGTGCTCTAGTAAGAGCAACCATACTATCATAATGTATGCCAATGGCAGTAACAGGTTGAGGCCACAGAGGAATACCTTCTAGGAAGCTTTTAAGCCATTCAACTTCTTCAACAAATTTATCAAAAGCAAAAAACTCTGCTTCCATTGTAGAACGAGTATTCACAGTTTGCTTAGATGATTTCCAAGAGATAGCAACTCCACCAAGTACGAACACATATCCACTTGTGGACTTTGCCTCAGAAGTATTGGAAATCCAGTTTGCATCACAATACCCTTTTAGTATAGGAGGACACCTCGCATAATTCAATCCATAATTCGTTGTATGCTTTAAATATCTAAGCACTCTTACTAATGCATACCAATGATCTTTCCAAGGATTCTGGGAGTATCGACTCAATCTACTTAAACTATTTGCCAAGTCTGGTCTTGTACAATTCATAATATACATTAAGCTACCAAGAAATTGAGTATATTCTAGCTGAGCTACACTATCACCTTTATTCTTCTTTGGATGACTAGAAGCATCAAATAGGGTGGCAACCGACTTGTCATCATAGTGTCCAAACTTCTTGAGTACACTTTCAATATGATAGGATTTAGTAAGAGTATATCCATATGACCTTCTTTGAACTCTTACAACAAGGATCACATATACTACTCCCAAGTCCTTCATGGAAAAGGAGGAGTGTAGCATTTTCTTGGTTTGATTGATCACATCCAAATTAGTACCTATTATAAGCATATCATCCACATACAAGCATATGATAAAAGAAGCATTCCTGTATTGTTTGACATAAACACATTTATCACATTCATTTATTCTAAATCCATTAGAAAGTAATGTGTTGTCAAACTTCTCATGCCATTGCTTTGGATCCTATTTTAGTCCATAAAGTGATCTAACTAACTTACAGACTTTGTTTTCTTGTGCTATAATCACAAACCCTTCAAGTTGATTCATATATATCTCTTCATCTAGCTCACCATACAAGAAGACAGTTTTCACATCTATTTGGTGTATTTCCAAATTGTGAATGGCAACAATTGTTAACAATGTGCGAATTGATGTAATTCTTGTAACATGTGAATAGGTGTCAAAGAAGTCTTGATCCTCCTTTGACGATATCCTTTAGCTACTAAACGAGCTTTGTACTGCTCAATGGTACCATCAAGTCTAAACTTCTTCTTGAATATCCATTTGTGCCTAACTGGTTTTTGCCTAGGTGGCAAATCCACCAATTTCCAAGTGTTATTCTGTATAATGGAGTAAATCTCACTTTTGATTTCCTCTTTCCAACAGGGAGCTCCAGAAGATCCATAACATCTTTATAAGTTTGTGGTTCTTTATTCATTACATAGGTAGCAAGAGAAAACATCATAGTTGATCTCACTCTGATTCGCATCAAAATGAGCATTCATCAATTAGATGTCCAAATCTATGTTGACCAAAAGCAATTCATCAAGAAAGCCAAGGAGTGCTAAAAGATGTTAAAGATCTGAAAAACCAACTGGTCAGGGTGATCACAGAGCACGAGGATGAGACTTAATACCTAATCAAGGAGACCCATAATGCTTATGAAGCTAAGTACACTAAACACCAAACAACTATCAGAGGTTTGAGAAGAGCAGTCACAACCAGGGAAACATTTGAAGACATTCAAGTAGTCACCAAATACATTCTCGACTATATCAAAAACCCAAGCCTGATGACAAAAAACGACTTAAGAAACTAGATGCTCACCATGTTCTATTGAACCTACAAGCTGCTTGAGGAGTTAAAGTCATTGTCTAAGGAGAAAGGAGAGCCTTCTTCCTCAATAGGGGAAGGTCCCCAATAGTTAAATTAATCTCTTCCTCTAAAAGCTCTAAGTTTCCCTCACAACAAAGAGATCAAACATCCCCAAGATAAAAAAAACCCATCACAATCTCCTCAGAAGTCTCCTCCAAATGAGAAAGTTCCAATCACCTACTTCTTTCCAAAATCAAAACATTCCAACACATTCGTAATCTCTAAGGAAGCAAACTCCACCGTAGTCTCGAAATAAGACCTCACCCATCAAGGAAGCAACTCCAGTACCATTCATGTCTTTAGATAAATCATATGACTCCCCTGTCACGAAATAGAGGAAATAAGATTGGAGAATTTCTAAATGTAGAATACATCTAGAAGGAAAAAGGGGTTAACACCAAATATACGAGTTATTCATCCAATCCTGGATTAACCCAATGTGAAGACTGTTATATGTAGATTACATCACTCGTCTGACGTATGTTGAGCCTCCTATCGATGGATTTTGTGATATTCCTCAATCTCTAAATGCAAAATACTTCCCAGTCTTTGATCCATTTGATCTTCGCATCCTAGATGAATGCAGACTTCCATTGGAGTTTGAAAGGTTGAACTTGTTTCAAAACAAACATTAAATGAAAATTGAAGAAATCTAGTGAAATGATGCTTTAGAAGCACTTAAATCATCCAAATCTTACTCATTTTAAGGAAAATTTTTCTATCAATACACTCTCAATCGCTTTAAGGAGAAATAACATCATACTCAATCCGACTTTATCTTCGTGAAGCCTGAAGAAATCTTCTCAATCACAAGGGTATTCAAGAACAAGATATAAAAATAGCACAATATGAAACCCGTATATGTTGGATTAGTGTCTAAGTCCATAACTATTTTGGTATGTAATTGACCTGATGGTGCATGGTCCTTTTGGGTTGCCTTCACCAAAGCAACTTGATTGGAGAAATAAATAGAGAGAGAGTTTATTATGATTTATTAATATGTTATAAGAATAATATATTAAAGGAGAAATCATATTTGATTAATTAATATTGGTCAATAATTAATTAGGAATTAATTTTGTGATCAAGTGTAATTAATTAAACTAGAGGGGCTGAATTGTAATTATGAGATAGTTACAAAATAAGGTAAGGATTATCCTAAGTATAGGATGGACGAATTTAAGGTGATAATGCCTTAGAATTCGACTATGATAAGGATTCAAGGATTATCTTATGGGTTGCTTGGTAAGCAAGCATGTAGATAAGGATAATGACTGAAATCCTATCTGTACACCTATATAAACCCCTCTTGGCTCATGAATTCATGTAAGACCTTCCCAAGGCTTCTTAGGGACGAATTCAATACCTCCTCTCTCTCCTCATATCTTCTCCATTTGCTCTTGGTGTTTGTAAGCCATTAGAGGAGTGACAACTGTGACTCTAAGCCTTCCAAAGTCAATACAAGGAGATTTGGGATTTTTATTGGTACATAACAATCAAGGTAACATTATAAACTTATTTTCATGTTAATATGATTATTTGAATGCTAGAATTAGGATTTATAGTCTTGGATAACTTGCATGTACAATAGAGAAACCTAGATCCAAGCTTTAGGGTTTGTATGAGCACATAGGATGTTCTTAGGACCAAAACCCATCAGTGGTATCAGAGCCTAGCTTGGTTTCAATTGTATTGATGCATTACATGTTCAAAAAATTCGTTTTTTTTGGTGTTTTGAGGCTGGACTCGCCGAGTCCATAGCTGAACTCGCCGAGTCCGTGCAGACTCGACGAGTCCAAGCCTGACTCGACGAGTCAACTCGTCAGATGGAGGGTATCTCGGGTTTTCATGCTGTTTTTGCTTATGGATAGTTACCTTATCATGTTAGATCAATATTAATCCGATTATATGATATATTTGACTATAATTTTGATCTAATTGAAGATATTTATCAATTAATAAGATAATTGTTTCCTTATGTGATAATTGATTAATTATTTTGAGTAAATTGATAAATTGTTTTGCAAGAAATCATTAAATAAATCAAATATGGATAATTATGTGATTAAATGTTAATTTGAATTATTTTTTATTTGATCCTTGTTGTTATGAAAAGTTTCATATTTTTCCCTTTAGGTTTTATAGTTTAAATTTGAACCCAAAAGTTTTGAATTTTTGAAATTTAAATAGTTAAAACCCTAATGTTTTGAAAAAGGTTTCAAAAATTGCCCTCAAGTTTTGGAATTTAAATTTTGATTAATTGTTTAATTGTGATATATATATATATATATATATATATATATATATATATATATATATATATATATTTAAATTCTAAACCCTAATGTTTTGAAATGTTTCAAAACTTGCCCTCAAGTTTTGAAATTTAAAAGTTGATTAAAAGTTTAATTTGGAATAATAAATTCTAAAACCCTAGTAATGTTTTGAAAAGTTCAAATCACACCCTTATGGTTTTATTAATTAATTAAGGTGTATAATTAAAAGGGGTTTAATAAATCCATAAAAGTTTAGGTTTACAATTTAATTGAATTAAAAGTATAATTGTTAAATTAGACCACCTAGTATTTTAAAAGTGTAAAATACACCCTATACTATATATAACATTAAAAGTCTAACATTATATATATGTATGAGTAAAAGTCAGTCTTGCCGTTAGTAGGCCTCATTCACGAAGCTGGTCTATAAGGGGTGTTTAAGGAAATTGCCTATAATATGGAGATTGAATGGGTATCCACTCATACCCACCGCACTCTTGACTAGTGGAGGGTCGTTAGCCGAACGGGTAGGATAGGACGAAACCATCCATTATAAGTATAATAAAATACAAAGTAACTAAATGTTTTTCAAATTCCCAATCTTAGTTACTTACGCAAAAGTGAATTGATGCAATTCCATGAAATTACACTTTCTGCCCTTCCGAAGACGTTAGTGGAGCGTGTCTGGTTTACCGGCACACTAAATGGTTCTAAGCAAAGGTAGCAAAGGGTGACTCAATGTTTGTCATAGTTAGGTAGAGCGTGTGTGGTTTACTGACACATCGAATAGGTGACTATAACATGTGAGGGCACCATGTAAGTTTGCATGGTTATTCACACCCGCTTTGTGATCCTCGACATCCCAGTCACAAACAAGAGGGGCATATCGAGATTTAAACATGCCATTGAAATGTTCAATGAATCTCAAAGGATCTAGGAGTTTTCATAGATTTAAAACTTAAATTTCTTTTTCGTTCTTCATGGTGGAAATTAGTGAATCGTCATTCACTTACCTTCAAATATTCTGCAACTAGATTATGACATCCCTTTTCTAGGTTGTAGCGTATTGTGTTGGGTCCTAGCCTTAGTATCTCATTTGGGTGATTTACTAAGGACTCAATCGATCAACTAACTTGAATTTGTTTTCTCCCGTTTTGTAGATGTCAAAGTTCGACAACCATGGTCTTCCCAAATCCCGTGGAACAAGCATTCCACATGAAGATGATATTCCACGATTCGATCGAGGAACAAGAAATCATGCTTCACTTCCTCCTCCTCCTCCTCCAATTGTTCTCCCTAACCCACAAGATCGAAGAATTGAAAGGTTCAATATCACTAAAGCCCTATTGGAAATGAAACATGAAGATGGTAAGCCCGTGTGTGCCCACGTTCTAGGAATGAAATCACACATTGATAGGTTGATAATGTTGGGTGTGTCATTCCTGAATGAGTTGGCTGTAAATTGGGTTTTGCAGTCACTTCCTGAATCATATAATGAGTTCAAAAGGAAGTATTATATGATGGATCATGACGAAAACCTCATTGACCTAACTTACATGCTCATTGCTGCTGAATCAGAAATGATTTGGCGAAGCAATAGAGCGTATTTGTTGGGAAAGTCAGCCGACCATGCTTTCGAGGACGTTCTAGGAGAACCGACCTGCGTTTGCTGCCAAGAGAAAAGGGCGTTGGATAGAAGTCTGCCCCAAGAGCCTGAAAATTCCAAAGATGGGAGAGTCAAAGAGTATGACTGCGCTTCAGGTAAAATCCACTATCTAACTTCGTTAAGTTCCTATTCATTGATTCAAATACATGATGTTATAAGATTGCATTTGAATGTTTTGCAGGATCGGTGAAAAGAAAGGAAGCTTGGTGAAAGAGCAAGATGAATCTAATCACAAGAAATGGATCTTGATCGCATGGACTTGAAGATTAGATAGTTATAATAGAGTTGTTAGAAATTTTCATTTTGAAATACATAGTTTTCAATGGATTTTGCATTGTAAGGACAAATGTTTTCCGCTGCTTTTATAAATAAAATAAATTTTGGTTTGACTTATTCATTTGTTTACTTCCTTGCAATGAAATCGTTATGAAAATTGATGTTTGAATATTTTTTTTCAACAAATGGATATGATTCTTATGGAAAAAGTCGAGAATTTACCAAATATGGAGAGTTTCTCATCACCCAAATTTCCATTGGACAGAAATTTGGAATCACGCAACTTGGTTGCATGATGAATGAGAAATTTCATATTTGGAAATTAGACTAATTCGTTGACAAAGTGTCAAGTGAAAGGACTAGGAGATCGAGCACACAAAGTTGTGTGTTGATCAAGTCCACCATAAGAGTAACAAAGATATTCGTCATAATTTACTAAAGGTTTAGTAAATGTGATTATACTCATAAGATTAAGTGTAATTCTGAATTGATTGAAAAAGTTTAAATCAAAAGCGAAACGAATAAAAAATCAAGTAGGCAGAAAGATAAAAGTTTCTCCATTCTAAGAAGAAGGGAGAGTACCTTTTATGCTTTATGATAACTCTTTATGATTAAGAACCGTAGCTTAATTGATCCTCTAAGTGAGTCTTAGTACAATTGTATGTTTAAGAAGAGGAATCAAGAATTGAAGAAATAGTTAAATCAAAAGGTCAATCATACTTCGTTCCAATAACAAGTCTTAAAGTTAAGATTGTGACAATGAGTGAAAAGTATTAAGAAGGTTTATAACATTCATCAAATATGGAAAGTTGTGATGTCTTGGATAAGACAAAGGCCAACTAGGACCAATTTATGAAATGTTTTGATAAAAGCTACACTAACTCTTGAATATTTGTTGACAAGAGAATCTTATATGTCAATGAGTCAGTGGGAGTCTTAATGAAAGGTTTCAAGAACAAATCAAATAAACCTTATCGATCATCACTAGCACTACAAGAAAAAGACCCTTTTAGGACGTGCAAAACACGACGCTCTCTGATTAATGTTACGTAAAAGAGAGCGACATAAAAAAGGTGTCATCTCTTCACAAATTTTAAGGATTTAGGTCGCACATTATTGCGTGCCCTTAAATTAGTGTCTAATGTAAAAACTTAAAAACACGGAGGGCACTTTTTGTAAAGTGTGCGTCCTCTGTGAATGTCGTTTTATATTTTTTTAAGAAACGCGCGTCTCCATAGAGGGAAAATGAAATCCCCAAATTTTTTAAACCCCCGCCTTTTTCTTCCTCGTCTCCATCCCTCAGGTCCTCACCGACATCCACCGCCTCCAATCCTCGTTGCCTCTTCTAGCCTTAGACTGCAGCGATGCACCTTCTTTCTCCAAGAACGCTTCATTTACCACCATCGTCCAATTATTTAAGCCCAAGGAATTGGCGGAGACGAAGAAGATTATGGAGCAATCGTTTCTAATCATGCTTAACGTTAAGGGTTTGAGATTTCTTCCAAATCGATCCTCACACTAAATGGTTCGGCGATTGCTACTTCTTTCGATTGCAGCGCCGCTCGTCAACTACGACTCACCAACCGTCAATCGAAGCTACCAGTTGAACAACCTCTAATCAACACCTCCACCTTCTCGTCTCTCCTTCTCCACCAGGTTTTCTCTCATCTTTATCCTCCACTATATGAAGATTTACTAAGCAGCTCTTCTCTTCCCCCAAATCCTAACTTCTTCTCCCTTGATGGATTATAACTTTAGTATGCGCTAATATCATAGTCACAGGGATCAATTTATCAGCCATGATCCACGTTCGGAAGGTTTTGTTCCCAATCGTGGTACGTTATTGTTTCGATAGTTGGCGGAAACGTACTTGGGTACGGAAACTCCATGATCCCACTGAATGGGAAAATCGATTGCTGTAACGTGTTTTTAGCGATCGGAATCGATCCAATACGATCGCCAATTTGGAGTTTGGGTTGCCAATTTTGCGTTTATGGAACGCTGATTTGGTACCCTGTTGCCACCGTTTTGTCTAATTGGTCTCAAAATCTACCAGTTTTCCTATTGATTTTTTGTTTTCCTTGTATATTAGGATTCGATTGAAGCAACTGGTATGATTGGATTTATTGATTATACTTGATTTGGTACCCTATTGCCATCGTTTTTCTTTTTGAATTAAATGAAAACATGATTTAATCAGTGAAGCTATGTATATTTGTATTTCTATTTTACCCTACGCAGAAGGGATAACTTAATATGATAAAAATCTTGAAATCACTTAGTTTACCTTTGACTTGATTTGAGTTTTTAACTTTTTTTTACATGCAGCTTCATACCAAAATACTAGTTAGGGATCACAAAATGAGGAGGATCCAAATAGTACTCCATGTCTTTCATTTTCTTTCTATTTTTCAGTTATATTATATGTTCTGTATTTTGAATCTTTGATGGCCATATAGAATTTGTAACAAATGTTGGACTTCCGGAAGGGGGCTACATGTGATTTGTATTTTTTTTGGTGTAATAACGGAATGTCAATCTTTTGTTTGTATTTTTCACTGTTCGTTTTTGGTTTAGTTTTCTGTTGCTTTATGTTTATCCTTTTATGGGTGCTCAATCACAGGGGATTTCATCAAATGAGATTCATATTTATTCACAAGAGGCAACAATGATGAAGGACCAATGTTATTTGTAAGTTTTTATATGTTTTTAGTTTTTTATATTAGTTTTGGTGCTCTTATACGAATCTACTTGTTATTGAACCATAATATTAATGATTTTTTGCTACATAGCTTTGTGAAATTTATCCCTCTGTAAGGTTTATGTAGGACTTAAAGTTTTTTCATGACATTTTCTAAGTTTTTAAAGTATAAATAGGCATAATAGATGAATAGAGGAACGAGTAATGTCAAAATTACTTTTTATTCTACACATGGTTGCTCCAGTTGATTTAAAATTTGTCTCTTCTATAACAACATGGATCTTTTTTTGTAGGACATATGTGAAAGATAGCATTCACGCAATATCAAGTAGAAACCATATATGGATGATTCATACCTGCATTAGATTTTGATCAGACCTGTATTACATTTGGATAAGTAGTTTTTACCTCTGCATCATAAAAGCTTCAAGATATTTTATGGGTTTTTGCTCCAGCTTGGTTTTATTGGAATAAAAAAGGAAAAAGGAGAAAAAAAATGGATTTTTAATAGGTCCAAAGATATTTCGATTAAAGAATCTGCAGCAAGAGCATTCTCGTCTTTTTTATTATTCATGTGCTGAGTGTTTGTTGGATCGTTTGCGATCGGATTATAGAAGATTGTCAAACTAATTTCCTCAAAAGACTTCAAGGGCATTTATGGAATTTCGAAAATATAAAAGGAATTGTAGGGATTAGTAATTTTCTTGTATTTGTACTCAAGATCAGAAAGATGAAATTGAAGAATTAGAAGCATCTCTGGAGGCTTTAGCGGAAGAGCTTGATAAAAACATTCTAAAAGGTCAAGTTCTTGAAATTCAAGTGAATGAGAAAAGTTTTGATGATCAATTCACTTGAAGCAGATGTTTCAAGAGAGTGTAAGTTGGTAAAATCACTATTTTCTAAAATCCAAACACTAAAAGATGCCTTAAAAGCATATGAGACGACCGGAATGGAATTGGAAAAGGTCAAAGAGGCTAATGAGAGAATGGAAATGGAATTGGTTCAATTGGAAACTAATCTTATTGAAATGGAAACATTAGTTGAATCAAGAACTTGTGAGCTTCTTTAAGTTAGAAAGGAGTTAGAGATGTCACAAGCTCTTGCTAAAGAAAATGAGGCAATTGCTACCGAATCAAAACAGGCAGTTGAATGCAATTGTTTTGTATTTACTTAATGAAATCTATTTTCTACAACATTGTTAATTTTTTTTTCAATATAAGTTGCTGAAACAAGTAGATTGTATGGTGACTGTCCTTGAAAACCAGGTTAGTTTGTTTTTTAATTGGAAGTTAGCATTATATTGTAAAACTTTAGATAAATATTGGCAACCTGATGAAGTTGCTGGACTAGAGAGTACAAACAAATGGTAAACAATAGTTAGATTTTTATCATAATATTATATGGTTATTTTTAATTTGATATACAGGAAGATAAATATTAGCAACCTGATGAAGTTGCTGGACTAGTAGAATTTTGGGCTCTCAACCAACACATTTGTAATTAAGGCATCATACTTTTTGACTTCCCTGTGTATTATTGCATACTATTTTCATTTCTTTTTATTACAACTTCCTTTATTTTATGACAAAAATAGCATGCTACTTTCATTTATAAAACATTAAAACAAAAATAACATGTTACTTTCACTTTTATGACAAAAATAGCATGTCATATTCATTTTAATGACAAATAGCTTGCTACTTTCAATGTTTAACCTCCAGGAGGAAATCAGTTGAGATGATTATGTAATCAAATGGATTTCATGAAATGCTTCACTGAATAGGACTCTATTGTTCTCTCTGTATCAAAAGTTATTTAATAATTTTAAAATTGGGCTCATAAGGTGCCACCATTTGAAGAACAGATTGATAGCAATGTGGTTGTGGCTTATGCAATGGATCTGTTGGATCTTGTACAAAAAGTAAGATGGGATTGATCAAGTATTTAATTGTCTACAAACTTTTCATCAAGTATTTGTCTACATGTGATGTAGGTGTTAAATGCATGTGTTCGTCAAAAAAATCTAGAAGGGGCATTTTGGGTATTGCAGCAGCTAAAGGAACAGGGACAACTACCTAATACCATAACATATGGACTCATAATGGAGGTATTCACATTGTTATTGTCTTGTTTTCTTTTCTTTAACTTATATTTATATTTATATTACCTTGTTTTTTTATATGGTTCTAAAGGTAATGCTTCCATGTGAAAAGTATAATCTTGTTCATGAGTTTTTCAAAAAAATGCAGAAATCATTTATTCCAAATTCCTTAACTTACAAAGGTAAGTTAACTTCATCAGAGTTATTCCATGTTGTATGATTCTGTTTCCATAGTTTCTGATTCCATTCCGATTCCCTAGTTGTTGTGAATATAGTCTGGAAAGAAGGGTGAATTGATGAGGCATTTGCAGCCGTTGAAGATATGGAAAGATGTGGAATAGTTGGTTCAGCAGCAGTTTATTATGACCTTGCTAGATGCTTATGTAGTGTAGGAGGATGCAATGAGGCTCTTATACAAGTAAAAATAACACTTTATATATATATATATATATATATATATATATATATATATATATATATATATATATATATATATATATATATATATATATGCAATGAGGCTCTTACCATACAAACGGTGTTTTTTTTGTGTGTGTGTGTGTGGGGGGGGGGGGGGGGACCACATTGACTAGGTTGTATTGTTCCTTCTAAAGTTCCTCTTGGTGAGTCTTTTAATGTCTGTATTATCCTTGGTAAAAGATACTCCTTTAGACAACTCATTCACCAACAAAGGGTTTTGGGGAGGAAGGTAAGTATAAGTTATCACTTTACCTTTAAATGTTTTTTTGTTTATTTCAGCAATGCCTTGTTATGTATTGTGGACGATTGGACTAATTGTGGGAAGCTATTCTTATTTGATTTTTATTGATATTTTTTCAGCCGGGGTTAGTAATTGATCTTACAAATACGTCTTGTTATTATTCTATGAATGATTGGAAGAAAGAAGGCATCAAGTATGTTATGGTTAGTTTCTAAATACTTTCTACTCATCAATTTCGAATATGGATAAATTATGTTTAAAGGTTATTTGAGAAAATGAAAGAACAAACAAACGAGTTTAAATTTGTAAAGGTTAGTTTTGTATTAAACTCAATTTTTTTTAATAAAAACTTTTATTTATTCAGGATCTTCAACGATCTTCTGCTTGGTTATTTTATACAATACTTGTATAAAATAAAAAGTTATTAACCAAAAGGGCTCAAATGTCAGGAAGTTGAAGTTATTTATGGTAGTGATCTTGATACTTCTGTTTATGGTAGTGGGTTTCCACGTGCATCTGATGAAAGACCATCACCATTGGTATGTACAGCTTGAGTACATCTATTGCTTAATCATAATAATAATTCAGTTTTTTATTATCTTATTGTCAAGTTTGCTTAGTAAGAAGAGTAAACATGGTATCCTTATCTCAGTTGCAGTCAAACCACAAGCTTTCGGGGCCAATTCAATTGCTGAGACCTTTTTTGAATTTAAACACCTTTTTCTTGTGTATAAGTTCAATAGCAAATTCAGTACTTTCTTGTGTATAAGTTCTATTAGAAGACAAACATATTTTTGAAACCCTTTGAGATTTATCCATTTGTCTACTATTGGAATGATTATTTGTATGACATTAACTTTTGTGCAATGTATTATATTTTTTGTATATAGTATTTTATTTTCTATTACGAGACATGAAATGCAAATTTAATTTGAAAACCAGTAAATCTATAAATAATTTTTTTTAAAAAAAATTTAAAATTAAGATACGCAAAAATGTGTGTCATCTTCATTTATGACATGATATTTCTTGACAGCGGCTTTAATGATACGCATTGCGTGTCATAAATGCGCGTCGTCTATAGAGGACGCGCAAAAGCGCGTCGTCTCTCGTTATGACAGGGCCTTCCTTGACGCGCATTTGCGCGTCGTTTGAGCGTTTTACGAAGCGCAATGAGCGTCGTAAAAGGCTGTTTTTCTAGTAGTGTAGCACACGAGTTGAGGTTTACAACCTATCGTGTTGACAATATTTTGATTCTGTGCTGTTTCAATTGAGTTAATTATGCATGTGAGTCCTATGAGTTCTCATTTTGAACGCATAAAAGGCAAAGCACTTTAATCAATGGAAGGTACATTGATAGGAAAAGGTGAGCTGCTTAACTACTTGGAAGACGTGGTGGGCAGCTGTGCTACCATAAGGAAAGAAATCAAGATTAAGAAAGTTCAGTCCATATGAGTTTGAATTTGTCGCAAACTCTGGTTTTAACAAATTCACATGGATAGGAACAAATACACCGCTTTAAATCTAAGTGTCATAAGATTTCCTCCTTCACGAAAATGATTGTGAGGAAATGCTTTCACTAAGAAAGATTTTAAGGATCGATTGCAAATGCTTTAATCTTTGACCATAGCAAATAAAACATTATGCATCGTGTCCTATACGCTTCGGGTATAGGATCGATTGCAAATGCTTTAATATTTTACCATTCTAAAATTTTCCAAATGTCTAGCGCATTTAGAGGAAAAAGGGACTAGAATGGGTTTTGACTAATATAATTAAACAACTATCAAAGGACAATCCAAAGTTCGATGAGGATTGGTTGTTTGTGAGTAGTTGGAAGCATGGTATTGAATGGACCATATCGAGATTATTATGAATAGATAAGATTCTATTAAGAATAAGTTGTCATACGGAAAATATGGAAGCGTGTCCATATTGGAAATTGAATATTGAAAAATCTATGACTAGATTAGAAACCTTTATGCAAAAGGATGTTCAAAGGAATGTACTTTGAGTGAGAGACATCGTATCTAAGGAATTGTCTTGTAACAATCTTCGATAGAGGACTTTGTAATATCATTGGCAATAGTCTTTGTGAGTTTGGTGCAGTGACATTACGAAAGAATCATTGCATAGAATGTTAGAATCTAGCATATTCTATAAGTAGCAAGAATTTGATATTCTTTCACTTATGGAAAAGGATTTGGAGTTGTGAAATGAGAATGATTGGAAATGTTTTCAATGTGATCTATTTCACAAAGTAAGAACCATAGGTGAACATTGTGTGCATGCTAGGAGCATGGGATAAGTGTTGTAATTCAAGTAAGAAGTTGATTACCCGAACCGACAAATAATGAGTAATCGATATGGTGATAAATAAAAGAAGTTTTATTTATACTCAAAGGGTTGAGGCCATATGGGATTAGTATTATTCTTGTGTTTCACTTTGCATGTTTTGACTTCTAGAATAATTGAGTTTATTAAGAATAATCAAATTATTCAAACGAGCCACAGTCGTTCACATGTTGGAAGTAGATATGAATGAAGACTGTCGTGAATTGGTGTGTGGATTGTATAAAAGAGTATTAGACATAAGCAAATGTTTGCTGCAACGTTCATGAAGTGCTTATGAATATGAATTTGAGCATTGGATTAAACCCACGCTCACTTGGATCACTCCATGAATTGTATCACGAGTGATTGGTAAGATGATAACATCTTATATTCTTGAAACCGAGATGTGTGAGTTGTATCTTGCTAATCGGTTGCATATTGATAATATGAAAATGCACTAGTAACTTGGTGTTATAAAACATATTATTTTGTGTGAATCGGTGAATAAGTGCAAGCGAACATTGTATCAAAGTTTATCCGTTCCTTTTATCCAAAGAAGGATAAAAGCGATATCTTTGGGCCCTCGATGATTTAGTGATGACAAACGTAAATGCTCGACCAGGCTAGGGCTAATTTGATTTGTTTAATTAGTCAGTCGTCATAAATTGGGAATCGAGAAATAGTACAAAGAGAATGATTAGAAATCATATCTCATACGATATCTAGAATGGAGGAATATATGATCCCTTATCTAAGGACACACGTATCTGATAGGATCAGAGTTGACAACGGCTTTGGAAAGATACGATTGCAGATCTGGATTTGAAGTCATACGCATTATAGTTATTAGACTTATCCAAGTGGGAGACTGTTGGATTAGTGTCTAAGTCCATAACTATTTTGGTATGTACTTGACCCGATGGTGCATGGTCCTTTTGGGTTGCCTTCACCAAAGCAACTTGATTGGAGAAATAAATAGAGACAGGTTATTATGATTTATTAATATGTTATAAGAATAATATATTAAAGGAGAAATCATATTTGTTTAATTAATATTGGTCAATAATTAATTAGGAATTAATTTTGTGATCAAGTGTAATTAATTAAACTAGAGGGGCTGAATTGTAATTATGTGATAGTTACAAAATAAGGTAAGGATTATTCTAAGTATAGGATGGATGAATTTAAGGTGATAATGCCTTAGAATTCGACTATGATAAGGATTCAAGGATTATCTTATGGGTTGCTTGGCAAGCAAGCAACTAGATAAGGATAATGACTGAAACCCTATCTGTACACCTATATAAACCCCCCTTGGCTCATGAATTCGTGTAAGACCTTCCCAAGGCTTCTTAGGGACGAATTAAATACCTCCTCTCTCTCATCATATCTTCTCCATTTGCTCTTGGTGTTTGTAAGCCATTAGAGGAGTGACAACTGTGACTCTAAGCCTTCCAAAGTCAATACAAGGAGATTTGGGATTGTTATTGCTACATAACAATCAAGGTAACATTATAAACTTATTTTCATGTTAATATGATTATTTGAATGCTAGAATTAGGGTTTATAGTCTTGGATAACTTGCATGTACAATAGAGAAACCTAGATCCAAGCTTTAGGGTTTGTATGAGCACATAGGATGTTCTTAGAACCAAAAACCATCAGTATATACTAGAGCTTGTAACTTTCGCAAAGATTAATGTCCAGATTTACCTTGTCCTGTTTGAAAAGATGAATTTCCCCCTTGTTTGTAACTTTCTCAAAGCTGTAGTATTTGACTTCACGAAAGTGACCCTTAGTATTTATGGAGTGTATCTGGAAGCGAAGACTTGTTTTAACCGAGTAGCGAAGAGTTTGGAAGCGAAGTTATGTCAAGGAGTTAATTATATTGTCTAGGTTGAAGACTTGAAGACCAAAGACAAAGATAACGAGACGCGAAGAGTTGAAAGCTTTTTGTCTATTGTAGATACCGCATAATAAATTTTGTTTGGTTGCAAACCAAGTTATGATTCGATAAGTATCTTTTGACTTGCTTATATTTAATGATGTATATTAATGTTATGTCTCCTATATAATTCCACTATCTTTTATAGTTGAGCTTAATCAAAGATCCATGAGTTTAACTTAATTTCTGCATCATAATCTCTTTATAACTAAGTTCTTCTCTCAACAAAGTTTAATGCACAAAAATTACATATTCACAACGATATTTTCAACTTAAAACTTTCATATAAACCTGTGTATCTATAGGCTAGTGTTTCTTTTAATGCTTATTTACACAAATATTCGTAATTAAAATTTTACAAACTTCATTCAAAATTAGATAAATTACATATGTGTATAATACTTCTTTCAACATATATTTCAAAAGCAAAAATAAAATTTATAGCTTAATTCGAGTGAAATCACAACTTAATATGGTTAGTTTATAGTTTAATAAATAAAATTTACAGCTTAATATAGTCAATTTACAACTTAAACTGAAAATTCACGGCTTAAAGCAGTCAACTCATAATTAGAAGACAAAAATCACATCTTAATACAATTAATTCATAGTTTAATACACAAAAATATGCATTCACAACCATATTATCAACTTAAAACTCTTAATATAATCAAATCACAGTTTAATACACAAAATTCATAGCTTAATAGAATAATTCATAGTTTAGTACACAACATTCACAGCTTAATATAGTCAATTAATAAGTTGAAACAGAAAATTCACAGCTTAATACAACGAATTCATATTGTAAAACACAAATGTTACATCTTAATACACAAAATTCACAACTTAATAGAGTAAATTCATAGTTTAATACACAAAAAGGATGAATTTACAATGATATTATCAACTTAAAACTCTTAATACAGTCAATTCAAAGTTTAATACACAAATTCACAGCTTAATACAATAACTTCACATTTTAATTCAAAAAAATAAACAATAAAATCTTAATAGCAGTTAAAACTAAGAGTAAAAAAACTAGACGACACATAAGATATTAAAATATTAAATCCACACCTTAACATAAAGAAAAAAGATCATAAAACATAAAAGAAAATTGTATCATAGGGATCTACAATATATGTAAGTAGAATAATAAGTAGATTAGATTACAATATTTAAAGAAGATTATCCATAAAAATCAACATCACTGATTTTGATTGAAGATATATCTACAAAAATCAGATCTGATGCAAGCAACCATAAAATGCACTCGATAACACCAGATCCGTACATGAAATCTTTCAAACACATCAGATCTGATGCAGATCTGGTGTTAGGTAGAAGAGATGGCATTCAGAACTTCATTAATCTCAATATATGGTTTGTTGGTTTTAGGAGAAAGCGAAGAGATAACCCGTCAATTGTAAGAGACAAGCGGAGGTGGTGATTAGCCGTATCTAATATGAAAAAGAAAAAAAACATCAAATCTAGTGAGATTTGATGCAAATCTGGTGGTTCACCCGGGATCAGAGAGAAAAATTAGATAAGTGTGGTTGTAAATCTTGCAGAGTGGAGGTGGAGGATGATGAAGGATGTGGTGGAAGTAGACCTTGACGGCAGATTAGGAGGTTTCTAGAGAATATATCTACAAAACTCAGATTTTAATGCAAGCAACCATAAAATGCACTCGATAACACCAGATCCATACATGAAATGCATCAAACACATCAGATGTGATGCAGATCTGGTTTTAGGTAGAAGATATGGCATTCGGAAATTCATTAATCTTGAGATATGGTTCGTCGGTTGTAGGAGAAAGTGAAGAGATGGCTCGTCGGTGGTAAGAGACAAGTAGAGGTGGTGATTAGCCGGATCTAATATGAACAAGAAAAAACACATAAATCATGTGAGGTTTGATGCAAATCTGGTGGTTCACCGACGATCAGAGAGAAAAATTAGATAGGTATGGTTATATATCTAGTAGAGTGGAGGATGAGGATGATGAAGGATGTGGTGGTAGTAGGCCTTGACGGCAGATCTGGAGGTTTCTGGAGAAAATGCAAACAAATCTGAAGTACTGGTAGATTTGGCAGTTCTTAACTGTTCGCAAAAGATTCTAACCTCATATATATATATATATATATATATATATATATATATATATATATATATATATATATATATATATATATAGTGTTGTAAAACTCACTGTATTGGTCGATTACTCCTCCGAGTACTCGCTACTCGGCCCCTTAGCGAGGCGAGTTACAAAATATCGAGTACTCCCCGATCAGACCCTTACTTAACTAAGCAGTGTTGTCAAACCCGACAACTCGGTGATTAATATGTATATTACACATAATGATATATTATTTAACACCCACACAAGTGATTATTACTATATATATATATATATATATATATATATATATATATATATATATATATATATATCTTATATTTTCCTTAATTATTCACGTAGTGAGACCATTATATATTTTTCAGTTTTTGTGTATTCATGTGTATCTAATTTCGTTATATGTTTCAATCAACTTATGATTTTAACTTATGATTTTGACATATATAATTTCCCTAAAAGTATTTCCACATGAATTAACGAATTCGAGTACTCCCCGAGTACTCACTACACGGTAGTCGGCTGAACATGTACCGAGTTGTGACACCACCTAGTTGTTACACTTGTCAGGTGTATATAAGTTCTATGTGTTAAGACCTTCCATCTCCTCCTATAAATGATACCTCTCATACCTATTATTTCTAACTTTTCCTCCTTTTACTCTCTATCTCCCTCTATCTCTCTTTATCTCTATCTTTCTCTCTCTCTCTCTCTCTCTATATATATATATATATATATATATATATATATATATATATATATATATATATATATATATATATATATATATATATATATATATAGACTCCTTCATTTCTCTCTCAAATTTCAGATGCCATTGAGGAATTCTGACCATTGGCCAATAAATCCGCCCCTTGCTGCCTTGCACCACCTTCGTCACCCGAGCTCTGGTCGAATAGTAACAACAAACAGTTGACGTAACAAACCCTCCATCGGAAGCCACATGCCGTTACAAGCTGCCACCACCGACGGAGCTATGACGTTCCTCCAACATGTCTCCGTTGATCCTGAACAACAACGAAAACCACTTTTTCTTATACATATCAACATGATGTACAATCCTATAATGTCGGTTTTGTGAAAAGCGAGTCATCTAAAAGTTCAGGTATCCCAAACGATGCGTAATCTTGACAGTGATATTTGTACACGCTTCAAACGTGAGTTTTAAGGATCTGTTAAGCTTTTTATGTTTTCGGGGGAGAATATGTGCACAAGCTGTCATTATGTTTATATAAACTCTAAAATGTTAGTTAAAAGTTTATATAATTTATGTTTTTGTTCTATCTATATAAGATTTTTTAAAACCAACAATATTAACCCATATATATATATATATATATATATATATATATATATATATATATATATATATATATATGTGTGTGTGTGTGTGTGTGTGTGTGTGTGTTGAACAAAATATGGTGATCTGTATATTTAATGTTTTCAATAACAAATAATACAGTTTTATTATATTTATAAGGTTAGTATATCGTTGTAAATATAACTGTAAAAATAGTTATTAAATGTCATTATTCACTTAAAAATGATATAGTTACAGCTATTTTACCTTGTACATTACTTTGGTATACTTGGTTTTGTATTGGGTACAAGTCGATTTTGGTCAGAATACAACCGTTATGCTACCCATATTTTGTTAAAAAATCATTATAGTTTTTATACAATGAATGAACAATAAATATAGTAAACTTTATAATATAAAGTTCAGGACACAAAAGCACACTTTTAGAAGGATTTGATCATAATGAACGAACAATGTTCTAGTAAACTTTATAACAAAAGTTTAGGACACAAATGCACACAATTTGAGAACTGTTATACTCGGGATAACTATATGAGTGTTTCTTCATCAATTAAGAACTTAAAATTAGTAACTCCCTCAGGATAATGAACGATTGAGGAATGTTGTGTATAGATCTATATGGATTGACACTCGCATCTGTGGTTGCTAGCTACAAGAGGCGATAGCTTCTCATTCTCTATCTTTCACGAAGTTAATGAAACATTGGTGATGCTCTCTGCATTACCCTTTACAGTGCCTTATAGAGGCTGAATCTGATCATTTAGGTCGGTTATAGGCTCATCATAGCCCCAAAGTACACTTAAACGCATTTATATGAGTTGAAATAGGACTATATGATCACACTCATAGAACGATAAATTATTATATTTTACAAGTAAAATAAAGACTTATAAATATACGAATTACATGAACATTCTTTCAAATAACTTATATTTTTTGAAGTAAATAAATATAAACAACACTTTCACGTGCACGGGGTTACAAGCATAAAATCACATAAGTATGGTAGAACTTATACACAATGCACACACACTTGTACGGGGTTACAAGCGTGTATACACATAAGTAAAGTAAGTACTTATACTCTGTATTTCTATAATTTATGATTATAAAATTGCACATTTTATATAAAGTGCATGTTTTATAATAATTTAATCAACCAATCATATTTATATAAATTACTTTTGGTTATAAATGTACGCAGAGTCAAAACCTATGGAACTCACCAACATTATTGTTGATGAATTTTTAAACACATGTATTCTCAGGACCTAAGAGTTGTAAGTGCACACACACCACATATTATATAACATTTGTTATCAATCACATTTCCTTGCTTTTGTTATTGTGTAACTGTCCATGCATCTATTATTTTTTCAAGTTACATTTTGCTGAACTTTTATTGTTTTAATTTACTGATGAACACTAGAAATGTAATCCATGTTCTAGTTCAATAAAAGTATGTAATATTTATTCCAAGTATTTGTACTATTGATTGTATGAGTTAACTTTGATAGAATGCTATGTCGCTCACCTTGATGCTTCTGCTGCCAACTAGGTGAGAAAAGTTGGTATCAGAACTAAAGACTATGGTGAACTAGTACTTGCTTTGGAGAGCACGACTATAGTCTAGGAGTTAGTCTCCCAGGTTAAATTTATCCATGAACCTTCAAATAATTATTATCATTAATTATATTACCGATGTAATACTTTCAGAAAGCCTATATGCTGAAATGATCCTACCTTTCAACTGGCCTGACTGGGTGATGCCTTATCAGCTAGACCTGACATAACATACAATAACTAATAAAACACGTGGTCACAACAAAATCAAGGTCTAAAGTTATATATAAACTAAGTCTCTTGATGATAACACTTAATACAATACCAAAACTAACTAAAACTCAAGACTTTAGATCAAATACTCGACTAAGTTCTATAGTAATTGATCAAAGTGGGTATAGGTCATACCATAACTAGAAATAGTTGCACACCAATATTTTATTATGGTCCCACCTTATGAACTATACAACTTAATTGTGGTAGTTTAAAGACTAAACACTTATAGATATAAAGAACACAACACATGATCATGGTTTAAAACAAATGAATGCTTGGTAAAAACTCTATCTATGTTATATATATATATATATATATATATATATATATATATATAGGGTAAATGGCACAAAAAACACTTTTTTTACACATAAAAACGATTTTGACACTGTGTTTTTTTTGTATCAATTTTGATACTGTGTTTTTCAATTTCTTACGATTCTGACCACTTGATCGGTTAACCGGGTTACATGCTGACGTGACATGATGACGTGTCAGCTTTGATGATGTGACATGCTAACATGACATGCTGACGTGTCAAAATTGATTTTTTTCCACAAAAGCACTAACTTTTCACTTTTTTCGATTTTGACACTAAGTTTAATTTTTTTTTTTTAATTTTGACACTATGTTTTTTGTCTAATCGAGCATCATTTATCGAGTTTTGTTCACTTTTGTCTATTTTCCATTTGAAACCGTATAAATATACTTTTTAGTACCTTTTAAACCGTATAAACATATTTTTTTCGTTTAAAAACCACATTTTTATTTAAATACAATGTGTTTTTTTTCTTACATTCAAAGAATTAGTTATATCATGAGAATCAAACTAACCATAATCTTCTAATAAGATGTAAAAAATTGATGGGTTGCAAACTTGATATCCGAGTTTTGATCGACTACACGCCTCCAAACCTCCAAACACATTTTGAAGTTGCATATTTAATATAAAATACAATTTTTATATAATAATACATACTTATACATAAAAATATGGCTTGAGTGTAAACAAAAAAATGTATTTATACAAAACTATGATTTCAAATGAAAAAAAAACATATTTATACAGTTTAAATGTATTAAAAAATATTTATATGGTTTCAAATAGAAAATTGTCAACATTGAACAACAATGGAAAAAATGATGTTCGATTTGGAACAAAAAAACATAGTGTCAAAGTTGAAAGAAAAAATTAAACTTAGTTTCAAAATCGAAAAAAATGAAAACTTAGTGTTTTTTGTGAGGAATTGTAACATAGTGTCAGCATGTCACGTCATCAAAACTGACATGTCATCATGCCACGTCAGCATGTAACCTGGTTAACCGGTCAATTGGTTAGAATTGTAACAAATTGAAAAAACACAGTGTCAAAATTGACACAAAAAAAACACGGTGTCAAAATCGAATTTTTGTGATAAAAGAGTGTTTTTTTGTGCCATTTACCAATATATATAATTTAAAACACAATAATGATAAACTTAAACTATTTTAGGACTAGCAACGGACATGGACATGATTCGGGGATGGATGATTCTCAAAGATCCTGAGGACGAGCAGATGATATCATGCTTTCCACTACACGGAGATCATTATTTCCGTAAAGAAGAAGTGATGTTAAATCCCCTCGGCTGATGGAACACCGCTATCATAAGATAGTAAAAAGCTAAATAAAGATCTAGACGTGGAACCTTTGGAGGAAGTTGAATGTAAAGAGGAAATTAAACCTGGGGAGGAAGTTGAGTGTGAAGGTAAAGTTGAGCTAATGTACAATGCAGAACGTGTTACATCACTAGTACTTACCTTATACTACCCAACTTGCGGAGGAGATTGTACTAGATGAACAACTCACAAGTGTTTCCCAATTCACAATAGGTTCATGAGGAAATCTTGAAAGAAATCAAAAAATATTCAAAGAATTAGAGATGATCCCATTTAGCATGCCCACTTCTATGAGGGTTGGACGAAAATGGAGAGCTACCCCCAAAACTATTGTGTCCGTCTGATATTTTCTAACCTATAAAGATAGAGAGACAATCTTGGTTGCATTGAAAACATGGTAAATGGTTAGATGAATACAGAAACGGTGACCAATAGGTTTGAGGTTGGACATATATTAGGAACACAACCCCCTCCTTCCACATACATTGATGAATTATCTCCAATATTCGAATGTAGTGTCAGACTTAGCAAACCGGTTAGAATAGTAGGCGAAAAACTTTGCATCATCGAAGGCAATGCAATACAAATTTCGGGACATGTGAAAAGGATGGAAAGTCAGCAAGCTCAGGATTATGAGTCGAATTTGAGTGACCACCATCAAATAGACTCCACCTATAAGTATATGATTGCTTATGATGTCCAACTTTTAGAGTAGGAGATCCAAAGCAAGACAACAATCTTTCAAAAAATGAGTGCCAAGGAGAGAACAAAGGAAAAGGTGTTGCAAGAATAGATATATGAGCTAGTGTATGCGATAGGCCACTACACGAGACTTTGGTAGATGAGGTTGGGAAGTTGGTTGTAAATATGGTACTTGTAGTTCGAAGATGTATATGTAAGAGTGTAAAGTATGTTGCCAAATTTTGTTGTAGAAATATTTTTGATCCATGTTGGATATGGTAGGATTGATGAACAGGTACTGCCTGTGGTAATGAGTTAGTAAGGGAAAAGTGGTTAGCAAGATGTATAGTTGATATTGTAAAATTTGAGTCATTAATAATTGACTTTTATATAAAGATGTTTAGGGCTTTTCAATTCCTAACATGCGCTTGCCATTTATAGATGAGAAAAACCAATGTAACAAAAAATTGTTGGATTAATGTCTAAGTCCATAACTATAATTGGTAAGACTTGACCCGACCCGGCATGGTCCATTTGGGTTGCATACCATCATGCACTTGGATAGACTATAATGAGAGAAATAAGAAACTTATGGTTATTAATATATTATAAGTTCTAGTATATTAATAATAAGAATAACGAGATTATTTAATTAGTATTGATCAAGAATTAATCTAGGATTAATTAAGTGATCAAAAGAAGACTAATTAAATATATGGGTTGATTGTGTAAATCATCCATACTTGTATAGTGGGCTAATGCTCCATGGATTATCTAGTTGGGCCAAAACCCATATGATGCTCCATGGATGCTCCATGGTATATTTGAACCCATGGATCCAAGGAAATGGAAAGTCATGACAATTAGAGTTTACCCTAATTGTATAACTATATAAGCATCTTATTCTTGAGGAAAATCGGCCACTAGTGAGACTAAGAAAGGGCTAGCCGATTTCATGAAGTGTAGAATTCTCTCTAAGATATTCTAAGTGTTTTGATGATTGTGAACCATTTGAGGTGTCACACTTGGGGCACTAGGCACTCAAGCTTCATGAAGACAAGCACTAACTTAAAGGTATGTATTCTATCTTGTTATATCCATTGTTTTGTATGTTAGATTAGGATAATACCTTGGATGTTCATATTTGCATGTATAATAGAGAAAACATAGATCCAAGGTATTTAGGGTTGCATGTACACTTAAGAGTGTTAGAATGCTCATAACCCAACAGTGGTATCAGAGCCTAGGCTTGTTTTCTTGTTATACCTGCAATAGAAGCTGAAAAATCGAAATTGGTGCTGTCAGCCCAGCAGACTCGCCGAGTCCATGAAGGGACTCGACGAGTCCAAGGCAAAATGCATCCAACTCGCCGAGTTATGTTCATGCACTCGACGAGTTGGACCCCATACAACATATTTTCGAGGTTTTTGGCGAGAAATGGACTAGGAACATTACCCTAAGTTGTTTTTGAACTTATAAACTTGTTTTTTTAATGTGGTAATGTTCATGCTAATCCATTTTCAAAGATAATTGTAAATAGATTCATGTTTTGTATTAGTTTAAATGTTAGACTAATTACATGAAAAAGTTTGATTTGAATTATCTTGTTCATATGAGTTGCTTAGATTAATAGAAAAGTTAATTGAAATAGTTGTTTTCAATCCATTTTAATCTAAGAGTTGAGTATAAAATGTGTTTGTGTAACTTGTCCTCAAGTTACAGGAAGAGTCACATTAAAGACTCATAAAACTCATAAAATTGGCAAAGGTTACAAAAAAAATGAAGAGTCTAGTTCTAATTAATTGGAGTTATGACTCCATAATTTGTCTTCAAGTTATGGAGGACCAAGAGTCTATTCATTAAATAAATATAAAATAAAAAAAATAATGTAACCTTAATTAATTCCATAAGTTATAAAATAAAGAAAAAGTTAATTCTTTATT
The DNA here is from genome assembly GCF_052625555.1 of Lactuca saligna. Lineage (NCBI taxonomy): Eukaryota > Viridiplantae > Streptophyta > Magnoliopsida > Asterales > Asteraceae > Lactuca > Lactuca saligna. The sequence continues at coordinate 277,498,651 of NC_136421.1, read as the reverse complement.
AGTTTAAAGTCTTCCATAATTTGTCCTCAAGTTATGGAACTTGAAGAGTTTTTGGATTAAAACTACTTTAAATACATAAGTTATGGAATTAATTAGTTTTGAATAGTTTCAAAACTTGCCCTCAAGTTTTGGAATTTGTAAAGTTTTCTCTTATGAATACTTTAATTCCAAGTTAGCCCTTAGAATTTTAAAAGTTAAAATTCAACCCTTATACTTTATAATATTATAAGTTAATAATATATATATATATATATATATATATATATATATATATATATATATATATATATATATGTATGTATGTATAAGAGTAGTGGGTATAAGGTTGTTGCCTATAAAATGGCAACTTAATGGGTGTCCACTCTCACCCACCGCTTGCTTGACCGGTGGAGGGTCGTTAGCCGAACGGGTTTGACAGGACTATAATTCTCCCTTCATTAAAAGTATTAATGATAAATACTAAGTAACTAAACTCTTAATAATTCCCAATCTTAGTTACTTAGGAAAATGTGAAGAAGGTGTTAATCCATGAAATTACACTTTGCACTTTGTTTAAGTCGGTTAGTGGAGCGTGTGTGGTTAACCGGCACACTAACTCGTATTTAACAAGGTAGGCAAAGGGTAACTTAATGCTTATCATAGTATCGATGGAGCGTGTGTGGTTAACCGGCATATCGATTGAGGGGTAATTTATTAAGGGTACCAAGTAATTTGCATGGTTACTTCACACCTTGTTTTGTGATCCTCGGCATCCCAATCACAAAACCTGAAGGGCACACTCGAGATTGAAACATGCCATTGAACAGTTCAATGAATCTCAAAAGATCTAGGAGTTTCAAAACCAATTAAAACCTAATAATACATTTCGTTTATCTTGGTGGAAATTGGTGAATCGTCATTCACCTACCTTCAAATTGTTTTATAGCTTGGATTACGACATACCTCTTCTAAGTTATAAAATAGTCTGTTGGGTCCTAGCCTTAATATTTCATATTGGGTGTCATATTAAGGACTTTAAAATCAACTATCTTGAATATCTCCCAAAACATGTCTGGTTTAGACATTTATGATCTTCCCAAATCTCTTGAAACAAATGAAGATGATGTTCCAATGGAAATCATACTTCTTTCATCTCCTCCAATTATTCTCCCTACCCCACAAGTTGTTGAAAAGTTTAAGGTCACTCAAGCCCTATTGGTAAGGCAAGGTCTAGGTGTGATCACATCTTGGAGATGTAGTCACATATTGACAAGCCGGGAGAGTTGGGTGTCAAAGTCTTGAGAAAGTTGGTGGTTCAATCACTTTCTAAGTCACATAGTGAGTTCTTTTTGGAACACCTATGAAACAGACTATGACAAGACCCTTAATGATCTTATTTATTTGTTAAGATCAACTTCCTCAAAAACTTGATGGACATTGACAATAGTGACACAGGAAATCCAGAAAAGCATTCTCTTCCCAATGGAAAGGGATCGGCCATAGTCAACTCGGTTGAACAAATGGTAAAGAGAAAAGCTAAGTCTGTGATAGTCCCGTGTACCATTATCAAAGGGTCCATATGTTTATATTGCCAAAGAAAGGGTCATTAGTTGCGAAGCTACCAAATTTACCTAAGGATGTTAAAGTCAATAAGTTTGACTCTACTTCAGGTAAAGTCCACTATATAACTCTGTTAAAATTTCTATTCTGAGATTCTTATTACATGATGTGACTGGGTCACATGTTGATGTTTTAAGAATCAAATAAAAGTGAAGGAACTTAAAGAAAGAATCTGCTGAATCTGATCGCATAGATGGATTTCTATCGTGTAGTTTGAAAATCGGATTCTTGAGCTACTTCTTAGGAGTTATGAGATATTGCTTAGGAATAGATAACAACAAGTTTTCATATGGATTGTAAGGATAAGTTTTTCCGCATAGTTTTAAAATAAAATAAATTTTTTTGATTTTATTTATTTTAAAATATCCTTACAATGGCATTTGAGGAAAAATTGTTGCTTATATGATTCCATTAATAGCAAGAGTGGAAATATGAAATTGATTCCTTCATTTGTGGTAATGTCTAAATTTACCAAATAAGGAAAGATTCTCATCATCCAAAGTCTCAATTGGACCGGGACTTGGAATCATGCAAGTTGTATAGAATGATGAATGAGAACTTTCAAGTATTGGAAAAATTAAGACTAATTACTTGTTCACATGGATGTGTGAGTCAAGTACTGGACTAAGCGATCGAGTACATAGTCATGTGCACTGATTAAGTCCACCACAAAAGATGTAAGGCTATTTGTCATAGTTTACTAAAGCTCAATAAATATGATTATACTTACAAGCTTAAGTGTAACTCTGAGACATTGGAAAAGGTTTCAATGCATAGCAGAGCGGATAAGAAGAATCAAATTCGGCAGAAGGATAAAAGTTTCTCAAATCTGAAAAGATGGGAGAGTACTTTAGTATCAGTTTTGTGATCATCTTAATGATTAAGAAACCATATCAAAATTAGTTCTCTAAGGAAGTCTTAGTGCATTCTTATGTCTAAGAAGAAGGGATCTTGAATTGTTGAAATGGTTAAATCAAGAAGATGAGTCATACTTCGTTCCAATACAAGTCTTAGAGTCATACTCCAAGATTGTAATTTGAGTGACATGTCTTTAAGAAAGTTTAAAAACACTTATCAAATGTAAGAGTAAAAGTTTTCTACTCTTGTACATTTGAAATTGGTAAGTTGTGATGTTTTGGATAAAACAAAGACCAACTAAGGCCAATTGTGTGAAGTGTTTGTCTTGATTAGAATCCGCACTATCTCTTGGATGTTTGACAAGGGAGTCTTATAGGTCAAGAGGACAGTGGGAGTCTTAAAGGTCTTGAAAGTCTCAAGAACTAATCAAGAATAAAACCTGAAGTTCCTCACTAGCACACAACTTGAGGTTTATAACCTATCGTGTTGACATATTCTGTGCCCATTCCAGTTAAAGTTGGCTTTGCATATGAGTTCTTAGAGTTCTCAATGTGTTGCACAACAACTTGGAAGCAATGGCAGGCCCTTGAGCTGCCAGGTGGCAAGAAGTTAAGATTGAGTTTAATCCATATGGTTTGGATTTGTCATTATCCTTGTCTTGTGACTATGGTTTTGACAATTCACATGGATAAGAACTCATACACCATTAAATCTAAGTGTCATAAGGTTTCTCTCCAGATTCATGGAAATGATGGTGAGGAAACACTTTCACTAAGTAGATTTTAGCTAGATAGCAATTGTGATATTTGCATTCTCAAAGTCGTTAGTAGAGCGTGTGTGGTTTACCGGCACACTAACCTGGACTTGTGAGAAGTGGCAAAAAGGTCTAACCATTATGATTACGGCATCCCTCTTCATAATTGTTTAGACACACATGTGAGCTATCTAAGAGAGGTGTATGATATTGATAAAGTCTTATCAAGGAAATCTAGTATCAGAAATCTAAACTTTGGTAAGAAAGTCAATAAAGTATTGATTTCTAGAAGTCGAGCTTTCTGAGTATATGTCAAAGCTAGTGGGAGCATAAGTGTTATGCTAATAATCATCATGTTAGTGGGAGCATGATAATTATGATAAAGATTGCAAGTTCGCAATGTTAATTATAGAAAACAAAAGGTTTCAATTGGGAAAAGTTGTTTTGCTATAATTAAGGGAGAGGAAATTATACTTCATCTCAAATCTATAAGCTTAGATCGTGAGGTTTTAATCATTTAGTCAAGGATATATATGAATTTCATGTTGGAATGGCTCAACATAAGGAAATTCTGTATATGGGTCCATTATTTGCGTTCTAAAATTTGATTATGATTACGGTATCCCTTTTCATAATTTGAATTATGAGAACTTTGCAAATAGAAATGGAAATGTTATAGCAAAAGACTGGTTTAGTATTTAAGTGAGACATCATGAATCGTGTCCCATATGCTTCGGATATAGGATCGATTACATGTGCTATAGTTATCCGTTCTAAAAGTTTCCAAATGCCTGGGGCATTAAGAAGGGAAAAGGTTTAGAACTGGATATGACTAAAAGGATTAAACAATTGTCGAGGACAGTCTAAGGTTTACCAAAGATTGGTTGCTCAAGGACAGTTGGAAGTATAGTGATAATTCTTGAAGGACCATATTGACATAATCTGTAAGGAGGCAACTCTTGTTCAGAAGTGATAGTCAAAATGGAATCTTGAAATGTTTCAAAGTTAGAATTTTCAATCTGTTTAAGATTAGGAAACTTAATGCAAGAAGGATGTTTCTAAGGAGCTGATCTCCTTTGGAATACTCTGTAATGATTGTTGCCAAGTCTTTCTGGCTTTGTGCATAATCATTACAAGAGGATCAATGCATATAAGTTTAGAATCTAACAGATTTCAGTAAATGACGTGAATTTGGAATTCTTGCATTTGCAGTAAGGATTTGGGAGTGTGAAAAGAGAATCATTGAAGTTATGTTCAATTGATCTACTTCACAAAGTAAAGATCATAGACAAACATAGTATGCATACTTGGTGTATGGCATGACTAGTGTTTAGAAAAACATAGTGTACATGCTTGGAGCATGGGACAACTATTGTTTTAAATTCAAGAATAATGTTGATAGCTAAAACAGTATACAATGAATAATGTGTAATCATATGGTGATAAATAAAAGGTGTTTTATTTATATTCATAAGTTCTGAGACCATATTGGATTCAATTATTATTGTGTTGCACTTTGCATGTTTTGACTTCCCGAATAAACTAGGTTATTCTTCCGGAATGACTAAGTTATTCAAACCATCCACAGTCGGTCATATGTTGGAAGTAGATATGAGTTAAGACTGTCATGGGTTGGCTTGTAGAGGTCTAAGGTGTTGGACAAATGGCTACAACACTCATGAGTGCTCATAAGTTCTGAGTATTGGATTCAACCCGCGCTCATTGGAATCACTTCATGGATTTTATCACGAGTGATCATGAGACGATAATATCTTATATTCTTCAAACCTAGAGGTATGAGTTGTTACTATGAGTTGGTTGTACATTGATTGCACGAAACAACATTTGGTAACTCGGTGCTATAAAACGTGCCTTTGTGTATGATTCAACAAGTAGTAGAACAAGCCATATGAGTCGAAGTTTATCCATTCCTTTTACCTTCGGGATAAAAGTGATATCTGTGGGCCCCTCGATGATTTGATGATGACAAATGGAAGTGCTCGGCCGGGCCAGGACTGATTTGATTTGTTCAATTAGTCAGTCGTCATAAATCGGAAATCGGGAAACAACAAATGGACAGAGAGAATGATTATAATCCATGTCTCAGTCCATATGATATCTAGAATGGAGGAATATATGATCCCTTATCTAATGGACAAGTCATTGACAAGATCAAAGTTCATCTACAAGGTCAGAGTTCGACAGAAGCTTTTGAGAGCTACGATTGCCAGTTGGTTCCTGAAGTCATACGCAATAATAGTTTTAGACTTATCCAAGTGGGAGACTGTTGGATTAATGTCTAAGTCCATAACTATAATTGGTAAGACTTGACCCTACCCCGCATGGTCCATTTGGGTTGCATACCATCATGCACTTGGATAGACTATAATGAGAGAAATAAGAAACTTATGGTTATTAATATATTATAAGTTCTAGTATATTAATAATAAGAATAACGAGATTATTTAATTAGTATTGATCAAGAATTAATCTAGGATTAATTAAGTGATCAAAAGAAGACTAATTAAATATATGGGTTGATTGTGTAAATCATCCATACTTGTATAGTGGGCTAATGCTCCATGGATTATCTAGTTGGGCCAAAACCCATATGATGCTCCATGGATTCTCCATGGTATATTTGAACCCATGGATCCAAGGAAATGGAAAGTCATGACAATTAGAGTTTACCCTAATTGTATAACTATATAAGCATCTTATTCTTGAGGAAAATCGGCCACTAGTGAGACTAAGAAAGGGCTAGCCGATTTCATGAAGTGTAGAATTCTCTCTAAGATATTCTAAGTGTTTTGATGATTGTGAACCATTTGAGGTGTCACACTTGGGGCACTAGGCACTCAAGCTTCATGAAGACAAGCACTAACTTAAAGGTATGTATTCTATCTTGTTATATCCATTGTTTTGTATGTTAGATTAGGATAATACCTTGGATGTTCATATTTGCATGTATAATAGAGAAAACATAGATCCAAGGTATTTAGGGTTGCATGTACACTTAAGAGTGTTAGAATGCTCATAACCCAACAAAAATGACATGTATATAAAATGATACCTATGTTTATAGTATATCTTGAACACTATAACAAATTGTATGAACTACTTTCTAAACTTATTTGTCAAATAAATTAGGAACTCCTGCAAATAAATAAGTCATTAACACTTGTATTCGAATGACTAACAAAATGGTTCATAAAACTCATACTTTACTTATTAACTATAATAGGTAAAACAAAATGCCTCCTAGAAGAAGAAGAAAACAACTTCACTCAGAACAACCGCTACCTGAACAATCAATGCCACCGCCACTACAACCACCACCTTCAATGTTAAACATACATGTGGATTTCATAGGGCAAACTACGAAATCATCCGAATGGTACCATTTTGAGGTGAGCACTGTGGAACGGGTAATGATCATGAAAGTAGCTCTCGCAGAGACAATCTAGGGTCCTTATGGAGTTGCAGGTACATGGATTTCATAAAATGTATACCAAAGAGCTTCAATGGGAATGAAGGAGTCATAGGATCGATGGATCAAGAAAATGTATTTTATCTTCTAGATATGCTTTTGTCCAGGAGACAACAAAGTCAGGTTTGTTTCTTGTATGTTCATGGATGCAACTTTAACATGGTGGAGTAAACATATGTCAACTATAGGCATTAGTGTGGCAAATGCCATGGCTTGGGAAGATGTGTAGGTGCTATTGATAGAAAAATATTGTCCTAGGGACAAGATATAAATAATGGAATAAGAACTCTAGAGGATAACAATGGATTGTTTAGACATTATAGATTACACTGCTGCGTTTTATGACCTTGCCCTCTAATGTCTAGGACTCATAAATCTAGAATATAGGAAGGTGGAATGATATGTCTGGGGTTTAATGTCACATATGAAAGGAATGGTCATCTTATAAAGACCAACAAACTACAACAATGATAAGCACATATCCATTTGGGTTACAAAGAACCAAATACATCAAAGAACAATGGAAGTGAAGGCTGAACATCCTAGGTTTGGAGCTTACAAGTGCAATTCTGGTGGAGACACTCATGACAATTATTAGAGAAGAAGCAAGAAGTTGGAACCGTGTATGAAGCTACTATAACAATAATCCTAACACCCGCACAACAAAAAACATATAATGGAAAGCATCCATTATGCATCTGTCACACCCCGAAACCGATGGCGGAAACGTTCCGGGGTGGAGGACGTCATGTGTAGTGTGACAACCAATGTACATAGTAAGCATAGTAAACACAAAACATTAAATTACATATGAATAAATACATTTGTTTGAAAGTAAAATGAAACATGTTTTAACTGTATGATAGTTCGAACAAAAGTAAAGACGAGTCTGCTAAAACGCCCCGTCTTCTCCAAAAGATCGCTGGTACCTATCTAATGTGGACCTGAGAATACAAGCAGTTTGAAAATCAACATAAAGCTGGTGAGTTCACAAGAGGTTTGTTTTATGAAAATGAACAACTTTCCTTTAGTTTCTGAAAAAGTAGTTATCCAAGAAAATCCCATATTTTCTTATATGTAAAGTTTGGTTATCCGTTTGTTACACGATCTGGTTATGTACAGTTTGTTATCCCAGGAAAAAACCTTATTTTCCTTAAAAGTTTGTAATCGGTTATCGGTTCTAAATGTAGTGTACAAGTATCTACCATACTTATAGTTTTCGTGTGATGTTTCCGGAAAACCTGGTTATCCTTGAAATGTATGTTAGTTTTAACACGTATATAAAACTAATGTGCGAAAAGTAAACTAATTCATAAGGTTATTAGTTTACTAGATCCATTATTACCAACAAGTAAATCTCTGTTATCTAAATTGCAAGTTCCATAACCATATGATAGACTATATATGGAAATAAGTAGTCTATCATCATTTTATGACTTTCGTCACCCTTGAACCTTTCGGTTCGACTGTAGCTAGCAACCAGGTGCGGGGTTGTCAATCCCGTATAGATCTATACACTCAAGTCACGCTCTCCCTCCAAGAGATTCTGGTTACGGGGGCGGTCATCCACTCGTATATCTCTGTGGAGTGTTTCCAAGGATTTGTCTCCAATTATTAAGATTAAAAAATTTACAAGTAATAATGTGGAAAATACTGTTTGTGATTCTGGTTACAACGGGGGTCCTCCACTCGCGTATCTCTGTGGAGTGTTACTGAGGATGTGTTCTAATGTTATAGGTTAATGATTTTATCATAAATGAAGTGGAAAATCATTGGTGAAATGTACAACATAACACTGTATAATCAGGTTTGCAATTAGTTTGAAAACTAACTCTGCAAGTCAAATAGTTGGTTAAAACGGTTTCCAGTGTTACAAGTATATGAAATATGAAACATTTTAAATGAAATAATAACTTTAAGTACAAGATATTCTAGTACTTTTGCTTGTATTCCCCCCTAAAAACATTGAAAACATGGAAAACGTAGGGGTATGAACTCAACAGTTGAGATATTTAATTGTGCAGGGTTCGATAGCAAATGATGAATTCGGAGGAGTGGAGGTCTGGTCAACCGACTCCGAGGATGATGAAGTAAGGAGGCCTTCTCATGCAAAACCTTATGTGGCGAAAGAGAAGGATAGCAGTGGAAAATGATTGATGGTGTGTGATGTATCTTAGATGAGGGGATACAACACAGATGGTGGGAATAAAGACACGAAGGAGCAACAGGACATGTGCTTTACAGCAAAACCGCTCAGCGTGCAATTCAACGAGCTTGATGAACTGATCAAGAAGGTACAATCCGTTTTTGTTTCATTCAAAGTCCCACAATGCTCATATGAAAAAGAATTAAGAAATGTTAATTATAGAATTTCTCATCTAGACAGCAGTTTAACTCAAAATCGAGTCACCAATTCTAACCTAACTGACCAAATAAGCAGGGTGTCTTCGAAGAGTGAGGAATGAAGGATTTGGATCGAACTGAAGGAGTCGAAGTTAATCAAAACCAAGGACGAAAACATTTATTTGCAAAGAGACAATTTAAAACTTTTGAAACAGCGAAATGTTTTTTGTTTGATTGCTAAGCGTCTTTACAATAATATTACTCAACTTCATTTAAATTGTGAAATAGGACAGAAAATTCATCGTATGATTTTGCCCTTCCTTGAGTTTAAGGAGGATGAAATCGACGCTGAAGCATACAATTGTGAAAGTGTGATTTCGTCTGAGGATGTTAATCCGACGTATATGTATGGTCTAGACAAAACTGAATCTTTCATTTAGTCCAAGGACCGTAAGGACATGCTGAAAAACCTTTTGGATGAAAATGACAAACTGAATCTAAGGACCAAAACCATACAAAAATTTGACTCATTGAATGCCAATTTGAGCTCAGAAAATAAAATCGATGTTGAAAATGCATCTGAGCTTAATGAGGATAATGACATGAGTGAAATTTTTGTAGAGGATGAAGTTGACTGCTCTGAGTTTGTCAAGAGCGAACCCGAAAACCACAAAAATCTCATCTCAGAAAATTCTGTGGAGTTTGCTCGCTTGGCCCAACAAAAGTCCCCGAAACTTGAAGAAAAGGTTGTTGTTTACCAAAAGGTAAGGACAACACCAAATCAGGTGTATAAGGTCACAGATGTAACCGAACATCAGACAGCCGAACTCACAGCCATTGTAAACGAAGATAATGCCGATGGTTGTGATGAGTTCTTCTAGTCTGCCCCTATCGACAATGCTGATGAAACAATTGGTCTATCAGAGCAAACATCCTGGAAAACAAAAGGAAGATATATTCCGGAGCCACTGAACAAGCCTGATAACTTTGACGTACCAAGTACTAGTGGTACAAAAGATGTTTCTAAAGAAAAAGCAGATTCGAGTGAATCATCATCAGTTCAAAGTGGACCTGTTGACACAAATCAAAAACAAAAGACGAACATCCATCATCAGCCGAAACAGATGAGAAATCAAAAACAACAAAGGAATCAGAGATACAAGAAGAATCTTTCTGAAAGAAAACAGTTTTGGCAGTCTAAAAATGCCTATTTCTCATATCGTGACAGAAATTTAAAGTCAGAGAAAAATACTATTGGATCTCAAGAGAGAAATAACAACCGAAAGCAGAAGTTCGGTTCAGAGAACAGTATCAACCGAAAGCAGAGGTTTGGTTCAGGGAGCAAAAGAGACCAAAATTCTAGGTTCGGTCCCACTGATAATCAAAACCGAAAGAGTCACCTAGAATATCAAGTCAAGAAATCATCTCAGTCTAAATTCTCTCATTCTAACTCTTCTAATTCTTCCAATCATTCTTCTTCTCAACCCCATTCTAAATCCAATTCTGCTCGAACTCAAAAACCTAAATCTTCAACTGACCTGAAAGGGAATTCAAAGGCTTCGTCAGTTAAATCCGAGTCCAAACCAAAAGCATAAAATCCAACTAAAATTAAAGTTTTCACCATCAAAAAGAAAGATGAAACAACATTAATAAAAAGAACATATTTTGTTGACATCTCTCTTGCTACTCCTGTTCCTGTGAAAGGCTCACGTGGACCCAAGAAACTTTGGGTTCCTAAATCTGTTTAATTTGTGCAGGTTATCAGTGACGATCAGTTTGACGAAGAATGGTATATCGACAGTGGCTGCTCACGTCACATGACAGGAAGGAAGGAAGAGCTAAGGGAATTCAGGTCTCTTTCAAACGGTGGAAATGTCAAGTTCGGGAACAACTTCTTCGGAACCATAAAAGGCTATGGAATGATTACAAACGGTGATTTCACGATCAGGAAGGTTGCATACGTAGAAGGACTACAACATAATCTCATCAGTGTATCTCAGCTTGTTGGAGGTACTGGTCTCAAGGTCTCATTCGATGATGAGGGTTCGGAAATTATTGAGAAGCAAATGAACAAAGTTATTCTCAAATCAGAGCGCAAAGGTGAAATGTTTCCCCTAAATCACAAACCCATCAAAGGGAATCCAGCAATCTGCTTGTTATCAAAAGCACAATCTGACGAAAGATGGATGTGGCACCGAAGGCTTTCTCATCTCAACTTTAAGGATATCAACAAACTTATCACTGGAGGTCATGTTCGTGGTCTTCCATTGCTCAAGTACGATAGAGAACATTTGTGTGCGGCATGTGAAATGGGGAAGCAGAGTCGTCAAAGTCATCCATCAATCATAAACACAAATGTTGTTGAACCACTAGAGTTACTTCACATTGACTTGTGTGGTCCATCTTCAATCGAAAGCATCGGCGGTAGCAAGTACATTATTGTTATTGTTGATGACTTCTCGTGTTTTACATGGGTGTTCTTTCTGAAGATTAAATCTGAAGCGACTCACAAGCTAAAGATGTTCATTAAGCAGGTTGAAGTACAGCTGAAGAAAGTTGTTCGCAACATCAGAAGCGACAATGGGCTGGAGTTCAAAAATAAAGAATTCGAAGAATTCTTGGTGGAAAGAGGAACTAGTCACAACTTCTCATCTCCCTACACACCTCAACAAAACGGAATAGTCGAGAGACGAAACCGATCTTTGTGTGAAGCAGCTCGAACCATGCTAAGTTTTGCTTCTTTACCTTTATATTTTTTGGGCTGATGCTATATCTGCAGCTTGTTTTACACAGAATAGGTCATATCTCAATAAGCGATTCACGCTCACTCCTTATGAGATCATCAACAACAGGAAGCCGAACGTTAAATTCTTCCATGTGTTCGGTTCCCGGTGCTTCATCTTCAATTCTAAAGACACATCGCAACAAATTTGATGTTAAAGCCGATGAAGGGATTTTTCTGGGCTATTCTCTCACTTCTAAAGGGTACAGGGTATTAAACAAACGTTCAAGGAAAACAGAAGAGACGTATTACGTGACCTTTGATGATCACTATGTCAAAAATTCAAAAACCAACGTAGACACAACTGGTGAAATCTTTCCTCAAACAGGTCAAGTCACAGTATCAATTGCAAATCTCTTTGAGAAGTTTGTCGAGTTATTTGATGAACCGGAGAAGGCCATTAACTCGGAAGCCAGTGCAGCAGACAACAAGGTGAATCATCTAAAGCAACTAGTGGAAGATGCCACAAGGCGAATGAATGAAGGAGTATCTAGTTCCAGCGCTTCAGTCGAGGGGGAGCACACTGGTACTGCAGCACCCAAAGGTACTGTAGCACCCGAAGGTACTGCAGCACCCGAACACTCCGCAGCACTAGAAGGCACTGTAGCAACCGAAGGTCCTGTAGCACCCGAATGCTCCACAACACCCGAAGGTACTGTAGCACCCGAAGGTACTGCAGCACCCGAACGCTCCGCAACAACAGAAGGCACTGTAGCAACCGAAGGTACTGTAGCACCTGAACGTTTCACAGCACCAGAAGGTACTGTAGCACCTGCACACTCCACAACATCTGAAGGCACAGGAGCACCCGAACTCTTCACTATACCTGAAAGTCCAACTATTCCAGAAAGCTCATCATTCGAGGGGGAGAATGCCAATATGCTTTATGACGATGAAAGTCAATCCGAACGAGAAGAGATGGTAAACGCTGAATTGGATCCTTCCTATGATCCAAATTACCCTCCTCTCATCAAATGGACCAGAAATCATCCTATCTCTCAAGTTGTAGGTGATGTTTCTGAAAAGGTTCTGACCCGATCACAACTTATAGCAAAACAAACCTCCTTATTTTCCATAGTAGAATTCTGTATGTTTAATTCCTTTGTTTCAAAAGTTGAACCAAAGATAGTTAACACTGCTCTTGACCACTCCGATTGGGTTCAAGCTATGCAAGACGAACTGAACGAATTCGAAAGGAACAAAGTTTGGCGCCTCATTCCAACTCCTCAAAATGCATCAGTTGTTGGTCTCAAATGGGTATTTAGGAACAAAATGGACAAGGAAGGGAATGTGATTCGAAACAAAGCATGTCTTGTAGTGAAAGGATACTGTCAGGAGGAAGGAATTGACTATGAAGACTTTCGCTCCAGTTGCAAGGCTGGTATCTGTTCGCATTTTTCTTGCCTATGCAGCACACAAAAACTTCGAGGTCTACCAAATGGATGTCAAATGTGCTTTTCTGAATGGAGAACTCGATGAAACAGTCTATGTGGAGCAACCTCCTGGCTTTGTCAATGAGAAGTTCCCAAATCACTACTATATTCTGGACAAGGCGGTTTACGGTCTGAAACAAGCTCCTAGGGCCTGGTATGAAACGTTAACAAAGTTTTTAAAGATGTCTAAATTCAAACAAGGTTCGGTTGACCCAACCTTCTTTCGTAAGAAGGAAGGTAACCACCTTATGATTGTACAAATTTACGTCGATGATATCATCTTTGGCTCAACGAATCCCAACTTAACAGCTGAATTCAGAAAGCTGATGGAGACTAAATTTGAAATGAGCTCCATGGGTCCGATTAACTTTTTCCTTGGATTAAATATTGGACAGGGACCCGAAGGCATCTTTATCAACTAGGAAGCATACACCAAAACTCTTCTTGCCAAATTTGGTATGATGGGAGATTCAAAGGTCAAGGTTCCAATGGCATTCGACAACAAACTCACCCCTTCACTGGAGAAACCAGCAGTTGACATTACGCTATACCGCCAAATGATTGGGTCCTTAATGTATCTTACTGCTAGCAGGCCTGACATCATGTTTTCCGTATGTTATTGTGCTAGGTTTCAGGCGAACCCACGAGAACCACATATGCTTGCAGTGAAAAATATACTCAGGTATCTGAAGCGAACTACCTCTCTCGGTCTATGGTATCCATCCAACTCAGGATTCTTCGTTCAAGCCTTCTCTGATGCAGACCTTGGAGGATGTGGTTTAGACAGGAAAAGCACCACAGGGGGTTGCCAATTCCTTGATGGGAAATTGGTCAGCTGGCAGTCAAAGAAGCAAACCTGCGTTTCCCTCTCTACAGCCGAAACAGAGTACATCACAGCCGCCTCCTGCACATCTCAAGTCATATGGATCCAAAGCCAGCTCAGAGATTATGGACTTAACATGAAAAAGATCCCACGATATTGCGATTCAGAAAGTGCAATTAGGCCATAACCCAGTGCTACACTCTAAGACCAAGAATATAGCATTGAGGTATCACTTCATTAAGGATCAGGTGGAGGATGGAAATGTCGAAATTCACTTTGTTCGAACCACTGATCAACTGCCCGATATCTTCACCAAAGCCCTACCTGAAGCCAGTTTCAATAAAATCCTTCATGGTCTAGGAATGATGGAATCGGAATCGGTATGTAACAGCCGGATTTTATCAGGTATTATGTTTGTTGTATTTTGTTGATTTGTGAGGGGGACTCGGCAAGTTAGAGCTCAGACTCGCCGAGTAGGGACGCGGATTTGGACGCAGGATCGCGCCTGGACTCGACGAGTCCAGGATATGGACTCGGCGAGTCAGCGCTATGTAATGAAACCCTAATTTCTCGGGTTTGAGACTTATTTAAAGGGCCTAATGGCCGTCATTTGTGCTCACCAGCCCCTTGAGTGAAACCTTAATCGAGTGTGAGCATTGGAGCTAAGTAGGAGGCCATTATTGACCTTGGAGGTGCCATTGTTGCAAGGAAAGAAGAAGAGCTAGCCAAAGGAAAGCAAGAAGGAGCCACTTCTGTGGGTTTGGAGTCCAGAGCATCACTTTTGTGGTAATAAATCCGAGTTACCTTCTTGTTGTTGTTGTTTATCTAGATTTAGGGTTTGTTGAACCCTTTTATGGCAAGATTTGGTGTTCTTTTGGTCCCTTATGAGGTTGGAACCATAGATCTGGACCCTTAGAGGTCCAGAGTGTCCCTTTACCCAAGCTTTTTGGGAATCAATGGAGGCTTTGGATTGGAATCCTCATGCCTTATGTCAAAAACGCCATTATTGGGTTATAGGGTGTGTTATGAGCACCAAGATAGGAGCTATACGTGATGAATCAGTCGAGGGAGGCCAGATCTATAGTTTTTGGAAGCAGATCTGACCTTAGAAGCGAGTTAGAGTGATTGCATGGCATGGACTCGCCGAGTCTGTTCATCCGACTCGACGAGTAGCTTGAAGATTGCCTTGGGACTGCTCAACGAGTGGTCCAATCGAGTCATGGGTAGACTCAGTGAGTCAGGGTGAGTTGGAGAGGGATGCCGAGTGGACTGAGTCAAACTTGGACTCGCCGAGTTGTCCTTGAGACTCAGCGAGTTGAGTCGGGGTGGCCTCGCGATTCATTTAGGTGAAACTCGTCGAGTAAAAGGGGGAATACTCGACGTATAGTAAGAGGATCTCAGAGGGTTGGTGAAAACGTCTAGACTCGCCGAGTCGCCATGAGACTCGCCGAGTCCGGTCAGAGATGACCGTTGACCGTTAACCAGAGTTGACCTGTGTTGACTTCTTATAGTTAGTCAACCTTAGAGATATAAAGTATTAATTAGAAACATATAACATTATAGGAGGATTAGAGCTTGGGGGATCGAGCACGAGGGATTTCCAGGATTCGTGAGATACCGAGATACGCGAGGTGAGTCTTCTCACTATACTATATTACCTTGAGTAGGTAACCTGAGTTATGTGATATAGTATTGTATGCTATGTATGTTATGTATTGTACTGCATTATTTCTATGTGAGTTATGTAGTGCATGTTTATCAGAGCTAGAACCTGAGGGTTCACAGGGTTTGGGTGCATGGACCAACAGAGTTATAGCCTCGAGTGGCTAATATGTGTTATATGTGGTATTTTGGGGAACTCACTAAGCCTTGTGCTTACAGTGTTTGATGTTATTGTTTCAGGTACTAGTGACGACCGCGGGAAGGCGCCAGCTTGATCCGTACACACACACTCGGAGTTTTTACATTGTGATCTTGGGATTTTGTATTGACCTATTTTGGATAATTAATATGGTTGTTTGAAGAATATTAATTGAATTATGTTTTATAAGAAAATTGAAAAATTTGTTTTGAAATTTACGGTGTTACAATTTGGTATCAGAGCCTTGGTTTGAGGGATTCGGGTACACCTTCGGGGGTATTTGAACTCAAACTGAGGAATTGGAAAGATATTTTCAAAAGAAAAACTAACTTTTCTAAGAGTAAAAGATTTTCTTGAAAAAGAAACAAATTCCAGGAAGAAACGTGTGTACGATCAGTCAGCGCCCGAACGGTGAATTCCCAAAATACCTCTATATTACGTGATATTAATATTGATATGATGTATCTGCATGTTAGAGTAGGCTAGGTGTTTCTAATAGGACTAGAGTGGCCTGATTTGTGATGCCTTAGCCTAGGGAGGGGTGAGCTGCTATGAGATGCTGAGAGTGAGTAGGTAGCAGAAAGGGGTTTACGAGAGATCTATTAGAGAGTGGTGTACGCATGATAGAGTACTTGGGAATTGGGATCCGAAGAGGAAGGTTTGGGGTGTGTACTGAGACGGTGTGGACAGTAGTATTGGGCCCGTACTACTGAAAGTACCAGGGCAGTACACAGTCCAAATAAGAATCTTGGGATACCAAGAATCAAGGAAGGGTGGATTGTTGAGTGTGGGAATGTTCGAGTAATTTCTAATTTATCGCATGTTGTATTTCAGAGGTTGATCATGGTGAGGACACGTCATATGCCGGAGGATGCCGGAGCTAGTGATGAGGAGATTCGGCAGATCATTCATGAGGAGGTGGCTGCGGTCATCAGAGCTGAGATACCAGAGATGTTCGGGTCTATTAAGACCGTGCTGATTAAGACATTTGATGAGCGTTATGCCGCTCTTTCTGAGGCTGCTGTTGCAGCGGCTACCGCAGCGACCGCTGCGGCGAGACCCCAGGGAGGCGATGCGTCACTGTTTCGGGAGTTCAGCAACACCAAACCACCAGAGTTTGATGGTACATAGGATCCGGTGGCAGCTATGAGGTGGATATCTGATATGGAGGGGTGCTTCTTCACTTGCTCATCCCCTGAGCATTTTAAGGTTCGGTTCGCACTGAACCAGCTTCGCTTGGGAGCGAAGGACTGGTGGAAGTTTGTGACGGTGCATTTCACGCCTGCTGAGCTTTCGGCAGTGACCTGGGAAAGGTTCACTACCATGTTCCGAGATGAGTACGTTCCCCAGGTGGAGAGGGAGCGTTTGGCACAGGAGTTTCTGACCCTCAAGCAGGGTACTGAGTCAGTTACAGCGATCACAAGGATGTTTCATGAGAGGGTGATGTTCTGCCCTGAGCACGTGTCCACTGAGAAGGCACGTATGAGCCGCTATCTGAGCATTTTGAGACGGGATATTCGGGAGTTCGCTGCGAAATCCTCGTATCGGACATTTGCTAAGCTTCAGGCAAATGCCCGGAAGAGGGAGATTCAGCTTGAGACTCAGGCCAGGGAGGAGGCGGAGTCTCTGGGGAGGGATCGGCGACCGGCACAGCTTCAGTCGGCAGCCAAGCGGGCCAAGCCCGCTGATCCCAAGCCCGGGAGTCAGAAGGGCCGCACTTACGGGAAGTGCGGAAAGGGTCACAATGGAGTCTGTCGAGCAGGGTCTTGCTACAAATGTGGCAAGGAGGGGCATATGGCCAAGGACTGCCCCAAGGGGTTTGCAGTGTGTTTTCACTGCAACCAGACCGGACACCGGAAGACGGAATGTCCGCTGCTGCGTGGAGCGTCTCAGGGATCTGCTCCCGCCGCCATCAGGGCTACAGAGAGTCGGCCAGTGAAGGCCGAGGCACCGAGAGCTCGAGGGAGAGCCTTTCAGCTGACTGCGGAAGAGGTCCGCACTGCACCCGACGTTGTGGCTGGTACGTTTCCTTTTATATAGTTATTTTTGGTGTTGAGATATTATGCTTATATTATGCTATGCATAGGTACCTTCCTTGTGAACTCTGTGCCTGCTTTAGTGTTATTTGACTCGGGTGCGAGTCGGTCTTTTGTATCTTTGGCATTTAGTCAGCATACCAGTGTTAGTCGTGAGGCATTGATTCAGCCTCTGCGAGTTTCCATAGCCGCTGACAGAGTGATTTGTGCCACGGAGGTCCTCCGGGGATGTGTGTTAGAGATTTTTGGGATTGATTTTCCGATTGATCTGGTTCCTATTGCGATGGGTGATGTCTGTGTCATAGTGGGCATGGACTGGTTGAGCCGATTCGGCGCGGTTATCAACTGCGAGCGTGAAACAACCCAAAAATACGACCCACAAATTTCGTTTTTCAATATAATCAAAACCATAATCAGAGTGTCATATAATAAAACCATACGTGATGTATTCCAACATAATAGAAAACACTGTGCGGAAACTGTATCATACTACAGCATATCAAAACAAACTAAATCAATCCCAGGCTAAAAGCTAAAGCTATGGTGTGTGCGATGCCGTCACCCCGAGCTCTTCCCTTTGCTTGCGGAAGTACCTGAAACCAAAACTGAAACTGTAAGCACGAAGCTTAGTGAGCTCCCCCAAACTACCACATACCATACAATAACATCTAATCACATATTGGGCCTTGCCCACTGCATCGGGCCGAAGCCCGGAAACTGCATCGGACCGAAGTCCGGAACTGACCGGGACCTTGTCCCCTGCATCGGACCGAAGTCCGGAACTGACTGGGACCTTGTCCCCTGCATCGGACCGAAGTCCGGAACTAACTGCATCGGACCGAAGTCCGGAACTGACTGGGACCTTGTCCCCTGCATCGGACCAAAGTCCGGAACTAACTGCATCGGACCGAAGTCCGGAACTAACTGCATCGGACCAATGTCCGGAACTAACTGCATCGGACCGAAGTCCGGAACTGACTGACTGAACATGGCATAGCATAACACATCAACTAGCATAAACACATATACGGCACACTACATCGGGCCGTAGCCCGGAACACATAATACTTAACGCATAAAACATAGCACACAAATCCTGTTCGAGCCACGAAGGCATCGAACATTCTAGCTACTGCATCGGACCTAAATCCGGAAACTACTGCTAACTGAACGGACCGGCATTGTGGCCTTAGACCCGTTCCTACTGGAAGGAAACTCACCTCGTAAGCTGGCTACTGAGTGTGTGGCTCGGGAAGCTAACGGCTGCTGCTCCTGGATCCCCTCGGCTACAAGTCCATAAACACACTCAATCAAATACTAAACACTGCACTTGGGGTAAAATGACTCTTTTACCCTTGGTCAAAGTTACTCTCATTTGGACTGACTCGCCGAGTTCGGCCACCCAACTCGCCGAGTCCTACTCTCACTTTTCACTCTTACTCGCTGCTACTCGTCGAGTCTGGCATCGACTCGACGAGTACCCTCTTGATCCAAGAACTCAGACAATCTTCATCCGACTCGCCGAGCCGGATGAACAAACTCGACGAGTTGTTCTTGATCTTAAGGAGATTGCCTTGGACTCGCCGAGTTGATGAACAACTCACCGAGTCCCTCCATTACTGAGTTTACCCTCAACTCGCTGAGTCCACCCCCTAACTCACCTCGTCCACTCGACACTGACAAAACTGAAGGACTCGGGAACTCGCGACCCAACTCGCCGAGTCGTTCTTCCTGATTCGCCGAGTTGTCGCCATGCAACTGATTTTTACTCGATTTTGTTTGAATCCAACACATACAATTGATAGATCTGAGTCTAATAAGCTGATTTACCACGTAAAGTTTCCAACTTTACGTGCACAACCTCATGAATAAGGGAAATAAGACTAAAAGATGCACAAAATGGGTAGATCTATGGTTAATATGCAAAGTAACTCCAAAAAGACAGTAGATCTGGGCTCTACAACACCCCATCATTCATATCCAAAGATATTTCGACTTATTAAGACATTCATGCAAACATAAGGCTTGGAACAAGCATCAACTAGCTCTTAGGAGAGATCTAATGGAAGTTTAAAGCATATAACAAGAAGGAAACTCCGAAAATACCTCAATTAACTCAGATTTGCCCTTGGATCCTTGCACTACAACTCTTCTCCTTGCTTCTTTCTTCTTCTCCTTCTTCACACCTTCACAAAATGGCACCAAAACTCTTATAAGCTCTCAAGGGAGGATTAGGGTTCTCTCACTGTGTTCTCAGGGTGAGGGAGGCGAGAATGGTGGCTATAAGGTGGTTTAAATAGTGGGCAACCCGGGGATTTAGGGTTTCACCCAGACGGATGGACTCGCCGAGTCAGGGATATGGACTCGCTGAGTCCCCGGCTCACGCGTGTTCGAAGTCACGACCCTACTCGGCGAGTCATGCTATGACTCGCCGAGTCCCTCTTGAAAACTTACAATAATTACCGAAGAATTAATGTACTGGGAATGGGTCGTTACAATTCTCCCCCACTTGTCTCAGACTTCGTCCTCGAAGTCTGCTACGGCTGGATCTGCAAAAATTTCCGAGTAATGCGCTCTCATCTCCTCCTCAGCCTCCCACGTCCATTCAGACCCCTTCCAGTGCTGCCACTGCACCTTTACTAGCTGAATTACCTTGTTCCTCAAGGTCTTGATCTTCCGTTCCAGAATCGCGACTGGTCTCTCAATATAATTCAGGCCGCTATCAACCTGGATATCCTCTAAGGGAACGACTGCCATCTCATCCACCAAACACTTCCTTAACTGCGACACGTGGAAGGTGTTGTGTATCTGACTAAGCTCCTCAGGGAGATCTAACCGATAAGCAACCCGACCCACCCGGGCCAAAACCCTGAAAGGACCAATAAATCTGGGGCCCAATTTGCCCCTCTTCCGAAACCTGATGACACCTTTCCAAGGTGAGACTTTCAAAAGAACCATATCACCCACCTGGAACTCCAAGTCTGAACGCCTCCTGTCGGCGTAGCTCTTCTGCCGACTCTGCGCAGTCTGCAGCCTACTACGGACTTGCTGGATCAACTCAGTCGTCTTGAGCACCACTTCGGTGCTCCCTATGACTCGCTGACCGACCTCGCCCCAACAAATCGGGGTCCTGCACTTCCTGCCATATAACATCTCAAAAGGAGGTCGATCGATGCTCGCATGATAACTGTTGTTATACGAGAATTCCGCTAACGGAAGATACGTATCCCAACTGCCCCCAAAATCTAGAACACATGCCCTAAGCATGTCCTCAAGAGTGTGAATCGTCCTCTCGCTCTGCCCGTCTGTCTGTGGATGAAAAGCGGTGCTGAAATGGAGACGAGTACCCATCTCGTCGTGGAACCGCTTCCAGAATCTGGACGTGAAACGGACATCTCGGTCCGACACCACCGATACTGGCACTCCATGACGTGCCACAATCTCCCGCACATAGATATCGGCTAACTTTTCCGCCGATATACTCTCCTGAATCGGAATAAAATGAGCACTCTTCGTCAACCGATCCACTACTACCCATATCGAGTCCACTCCACGTGCGGTCCTGGGGAGTTTGGTGACAAAATCCATGGTGATATCCTCCCATTTCCACACGGGAATGTCTAACGGCTGCATCTTACCGTGAGGTCTCTGGTGCTCCGCCTTGACCTTCCGGCAGGTCAAACATCTCTCAACATACCAAGCGACATCCCGCTTCATGCAGGGCCACCAATAATCAGGTCGAAGATCTCGATACATCTTCGTCGCTCCTGGTTGGATAGAAAATCGAGACTTATGAGCCTCGTCTATCAATACTTGCCGTACCCCACCCCAGTATGGTACCCACACCCTACCATGAAGCGTCAACAAACCCCGACTGTCGTAATCAAATGAAGCTACTCGGCCCACTATCCTCTCACACTTCTGCCTCTCCTCCTTGAGGCCCTCCATCTGAGCCTCCTTGATCCGCTCCAACAGTGGAGTGATCACATTCCTCCTCATA
Organism: Lactuca saligna; assembly: GCF_052625555.1. Classification (NCBI taxonomy): domain Eukaryota; kingdom Viridiplantae; phylum Streptophyta; class Magnoliopsida; order Asterales; family Asteraceae; genus Lactuca; species Lactuca saligna. Next base: position 277,476,672 of record NC_136421.1, on the reverse strand, counting down.
CATAGATCCCTGATAGGGGCCGCCGACACCTTGCGGCTCAGGGCGTCGGCCACCACATTGGCCTTCCCTGGATGATAAAGGATCTCACAGTCATAGTCCTTCAACACGTCTAACCATCTCCTCTGCCTCATGTTCAAACTCGGCTGATCCATAAGATATCGCAAACTCTTGTGATCCGTGTATATAGTACAGCGGACCCCATAAAGGTAATGTATCCAAATCTTGAGGGCAAATACAACTGCCCCCAGCTCCAAGTTGTGGGTAGGATAATTAGCCTCGTGAGGCTTCAACTGTCGCGAGGCATAAGCTACCACATGGCCTCGCTGCATCAATACTGCTCCCATACCTGTGATCGAAGCATCACAATAGACTACGAAATCCTCTACTCCCTCTGGCAAGGTAAGGGTCGGAGCCTCGCACAATCTCTGCCTGAGAGTCTCGAATGCCGCCTGCTGCTCAGGCCCCCAACGAAAAACCACCGACTTCTTGGTTAGTCGGGTGAGCGGCACTGCTATCTTGGAGAAGTCCTGAATAAATCTCCGATAATACCCTGCCAGCCCTAGGAAGCTCCGAATCTCAGAGGGAGACCTCAGGACCTCCCACTGCATCACGGCCTCAAACTTGGTCGGATCTACCAAAATACCCTTCTGGTTGACGAGATGACCAAGAAACTGCACCTCGCGCAACCAGAACTCACACTTGGAGAACTTTGCGAAAAGTCTCTCTCTCCTCAAAGTCTCCAACACCTCCCGCAGGTGCTCCTCGTGCTGCCCCTGTGTCTTGGAATATACCAAGATGTCATCTATGAATACTATCACCGACCGATCCAGCATCGGTCTGCACACGCGGTTCATGAGATCCATGAATGCGGCTGGGGCATTGGTGAGCCCAAATGGCATCACCACGAACTCATAATGACCATACTGGGTCCTGAAAGCAGTCTTCTGTACATCCTCATCTCTACCCTCATCTGATGATAACCGGAGCGTAGATCGATCTTGGAGAACCAAGACGCTCCCTGAAGCTGATCAAACAAGTCATCTATCCTCGGAAGTGGGTAACGGTTCTTCACCGTTACTTTGTTCAACTCCCGATAATCAATGCACATACGATGCGACCCATCCTTCTTCCTCACAAATAAGATCGGCGCTCCCCAAGGCAAACTGCTCGGCCGAATGAAACCCTTGTCTAACACCTCCTGAAGCTGTGTAGACAACTCCTGCATCTCAGGGGGAGCAATTCGATACGGTGCTTTGGCTATCGGAGCCGCACCAGGAACTAGGTCGATCCTGAACTCAACCTGCCTCTCTAGAGGTATCCCCGGCAAATCCTCGGGAAACACATCCGGGTAGTCACGAGCAATGGGAACATCATCAATCGTCGTCTTTCCCTTCTCCCGGGCATCCAAGACGTAAGCTACAAAACCGATGCAACCCTGCTGAACATAGCGCCTCGCCCTTGCGGCGGAACAAAAGATCGGTCCTCGCTGGGGCCTCTCGCCCTGAATCACTATCTCTCCCCCACTGGGAGTGCGAACCCTCACTAGCTGAAGCTCACAATCAATCACCGCCCCATTGGGGCTCAGCCAATCCATGCCCACAATAACTTTATTCCCACGCAGGGGAATAGGAACCAGGTCCACTGAAAACTGCTCATCAAATATCTGAAGGGAACACCCTCTATGTACTCTGCCGACCCTTACGGTCCTATCATCTGCTATCTCAACCTCTAGTGGACAATCCAGCTCCCCGGGAGCTCTGCTAAATCTCTTGCTAAGCGCAAGTGATACAAATGATCGGGTAGCCCCCGAATCGAACAATACCAAAGCGGAAATGCCGTTCACAGAGAACGACCCTAAATAAAACATACCCACATAAGTAATACTCAACCGATATAATAACAATTAAAAAATGAAGGAAAGATACATACCCGTCACCACATCAGGAGTCGCTCGTGCCTCCTCTGCTGTCATCTGAAATGCCCTGCTCTTCGCCACTGGCGCATCAGATCGGCCCTGTCGGCCATCCGTAATCCTCAAGGTGGCAGGGGCAGGTGCAACCACGTTCCCTGCTGCAGCTAAACTGGGACACTGGGACCTTTTATGTCCCCTCTGATTGCACTGAAAACAAATCAGATCTGATGCTGTAACCGTAGTAGCAGGGGCCATACAATCCCTACTCAAATGCCCAGTCCGACCGCACTTGTAGCAGCCGGAACTCCCTGCCTTGCACGCCCCCTCGTGCAATCTCCCACACTTGCCACACCGACCGTGGCTTTGCTGACCCCTAGACCTGTGATCTGAAACCTTGGACTTTTTGCCCACACTGCCTGAACCCGAAACCGCCTCCGGTTTCCTCTTCTTCTCCATCTCGAGATCAATCTCCCTCTCTCTAGCTCTGGCAATCATGTCGTCCAACGTTTTACAACTGGACCGGCTCACAAACATGCGGATGTCACTTCGCAACATCTCATGATAACGGGCATTCTTCATCTCCTCATCGGCTGCATACTGTGGAACAAGAAGAGCCCTCTCCCTGAACTTGGCGGTGATCTCCGCCACTGTCTCTGTAGTCTGGGTAAGGTCCTGGAACTCCCTAGCCAACTGCTGCACCTCAATGACCGGTGCAAACTCCGCCCTGAACCTGGTAGAGAAATCAGCCCAGGTCATGGCATCCAATGCCGCATCATCCCCGATGGCATGTCCGACCTCCTCCCACCAATCCCGTGCCCTGTCCTTCAGAAGACAGGATGCCAATCTGACCTTGTCCCCCTCGGGACACCTGCTAGTGCGGAAAGCGTTGGCCACATCCACCAACCATCTGGTACTTGCTATGGGGTCCCGCGCCCCATGATAGTCTAGAGCTCCGCATGCCCTGAACTCCCTGAACGTAAGTGTGCGGGACCCCATCATGACCGCCATCTCAGCACGGAAAGTACTCAATCTCTCATCCATCAGCTCTAAAATACCCTCCTTGATCGAACCGAAGATCACAGGAGTCTGCTCCAGTATGATGCGAGTAACCTCAGAAGAAAGGAACTCTTTAGTCTGCTCATCCATCTGCCCGACCTCCGGGCCTGATCCCGATCCTGATCCCCCTCCGGCATCTGAGCTGCCGACTGCTGGTCTCGGACGCAAAACTACCATTCTGAAACATAACATAACAACATCAGAACACTGAAATATCTCAAGGGATCATGTTACTACTACTAGCTTCCTGGTCTTGTCTTGGCCTTCCTTGATTCGAGTACGGATCCTCTGCTTTCAGTAGTACGGGCCCATACTACCTTCCACATCTATCCGTACTTTCCTCAAGAACTGCCTTGACTCCACCAAGCCACTTCTACTACTGCCATTCTCTGCTACTCTCATCCTAGGCTTGCCCTAGGGAAACCTCAAGCTCAACATGACTGGTCTTGAGCTGCTGTAGGTCTCCTCATAATGCCAGCTAGCCACCACCTAAACACCATCGCATGTGATGAGGATCAGATAATCCTTCAAGTAAAAGATCCGTCCCTACAACGGTTGGACTCAAACAAGAGCTGCGCAGTAGGGCCAGTTCTAGCACTCTGGGATTATTCAAACCTGATTACATGTGGTGTGACGTGTTCACCTAGTGGCTAACTCCCATCACTCAGAACCCCACAAAGCACGAAGCAAGTAGCATTCGGACAAGGGAACCAGACTCAAGCAAAACTATCCTCGTAACAAGAAACGGCACTAGCATAGGATGCTAAGCTCATACTATCAGGCATAACCTAAACAGGCTATCCTACTGCTGTCTACTCAATTCTAGCATGCAATACCCATAAAGCTATAACACATAAGCAGGCACATAAGGCATTCTCCTAGATCCTTAGCCCTATACTAGCATGCTGTTCTACTGAAACTGAAACTGAACAAATAACTTGTATGGGTAATTTGGGAGTACTTACTTGAGCTCGGCTGACCGCATGCACACACCTCTATCTTGTTAAAAACAATTCTTTATTTCTAAGTGCTTTCAAAATTCTTTTTGTAAAACATTTTTATTTTACTAAAATCTTTTATTTCCCTTAGTTTGAGTTCAGATACACCCGGAAGTGTATCCGAATCCCTCAAACCAGGGTTCTGATACCAACTTGAAACAACCCAAAAATACGACCCAAAAATTTCGTTTTTCAATATAATCAAAACCATAATCAGAGTGTCATATAATAAAACCATACGTGATGTATTCCAACATAATAGAAAACACTGTGCGGAAACTGTATCATACTACGGCATATCAAAACAAACTAAATCAATCCCAGGCTAAAAGCTAAAGCTATGGTGTGTGCGATGCCGTCACCCCGAGCTCTTCCCTTTGCTTGCGGAAGTACCTGAAACCAAAACTGAAACTGTAAGCACGAAGCTTAGTGAGCTCCCCCAAACTACCACATACCATACAATAACATCTAAACACATATTGGGCCTTGCCCACTGCATCGGGCCGAAGCCCGGAAACTGCATCGGACCGAAGTCCGGAACTGACCGGGACCTTGTCCCCTGCATCGGACCGAAGTCCGGAACTAACTGCATCGGACCGAAGTCCGGAACTGACTGGGACCTTGTCCCCTGCATCGGACCGAAGTCCGGAACTAACTGCATTGGACCGAAGTCCGGAACTGACTGGGACCTTGTCCCCTGCATCGGACCGAAGTCCGGAACTAACTGCATCGGACCGAAGTCCGGAACTAACTACATCGGACCAATGTCCAGAACTAACTGCATCGGACCGAAGTCCGGAACTGACTGACTGAACATGGCATAGCATAACACATCAACTAGCATAAACACATATACGGCATACTACATCGGGCCGTAGCCCGGAACACATAATACTTAACGCATAAAACATAGCACACAAATCCTGTTCGAGCCACGAAGGCATCGAACATTCTAGCTACTGCATCGGACCTAAATCCGGAAACTACTGCTAACTGAACGGCCCGGCATTGTGGCCTTACACCCGTTCCTACTGGAAGGAAACTCACCTCGTAAGCTGGCTGCTGAGTGTGTCGCTCGGGAAGCTAATGGCTGCTGCTCCTGAATCCCCTCGGCTACAATTCCATAAACACACTCAATCAAATACTAAACACTGCACTTGGGGTAAAATGACTCTTTTACCCTTGGTCAAAGTTACTCTCATTTGGACTGACTCGCCGAGTTGGGCCACCCAACTCGCCGAGTCCTACTCTCACTTTTCACTCTTACTCGCTGCTACTCGTCGAGTCTGGCATCGACTCGACGAGTACCCTCTTGATCCAAGAACTCAGACAATCTTCATCCGACTCGCCGAGCCGGATGAACAAACTCGACGAGTTGTTCTTGATCTTAAGGAGATTGCCTTGGACTCGCCGAGTTGATGAACAACTCGCTGAGTCCCTCCATCACTGAGTTTACCCTCAACTCGCTGAGTCCACTCCCTAACTCACCTCGTCCACTCGACACTGACAAAACTGAAGGACTCGGGAACTCGCGACCCAACTCGCCGAGTTGCCGCCATGCAACTGATTTTTACTCGATTTTGTTTGAATCCAACACATACAATTGATAGATCTGAGTCTAATAAGCTGATTTACCACGTAAAGTTTCCAACTTTACGTGCACAACCTCATGAATAAGGGAAATAAGACTAAAAGATGCACAAAATGGGTAGATCTATGGTTAATATGCAAAGTAACTCCAAAAAGACAGTAGATCTGGGCTCTACAACACCCCATCATTCATATCCAAAGATATTTCGACTTATTAAGACATTCATGCAAACATAAGGCTTGGAACAAGCATCAACTAGCTCTTAGGAGAGATCTAATGGAAGTTTAAAGCATATAACAAGAAGGAAACTCCGAAAATACCTCAATTAACTCAGATTTGCCCTTGGATCCTTGCACTACAACTCTTCTCCTTGCTTCTTTCTTCTTCTCCTTCTTCACACCTTCACAAAATGGCACCAAAACTCTTATAAGCTCTCAAGGGAGGATTAGGGTTCTCTCAATGTGTTCTCAGGGTGAGGGAGGCGAGAATGGGGGCTATAAGGTGGTTTAAATAGTGGGCAACCCAGGGATTTAGGGTTTCACCCAGACGGATGGACTCGCCGAGTCAGGGATATGGACTCGCCGAGTCCCCGGCTCACGCGTGTTCGAAGTTGCGACCCTACTCGGCGAGTCATGCTATGACTCGCTGAGTCCCTCTTGAAAACTTACAATAATTACCGAAGAATTAACGTACCGGGAACGGGTCGTTACAGAGCGTCAGTTGGGGACCATACGAGATCCTAGTGGGGGAGTTCTTTCGGTATACGGCGAGGGTACACGTTCTGGATCAGCCTTTTGTTCGGCCGCTAGGGCGAGGCAGTGTTTACAGCAGGGCTGTAAGGGTTTTGTGGCGTATGTGATGGATACGCGAGTGATCTCCGAGAGACCGAGTTCAGTGGATGAAGTTCCGGTGGTGCGTGAGTTTCCAGATGTTTTTCCCGAAGAATTACCAGGTGTGCCTCCCATGAGGCAAGTGGAGTTCGGTATCGATTTGGTTCCGGGAGCCGTGCCTATCGCTAAGGTGCCTTATCGCCTTGCACCTCCAGAGATGCAAGAGTTATCCTCACAGCTTCAGGAGCTGCTGGGGAAGGGGTTTATTCGGCCGAGTAGCTCGCCGTAGGGAGCACCCATTCTGTTTGTGAAGAAGAAGGACGGCTCGCATCGAATGTGTATGGATTACCGAGAATTGAATAAGCTGACGGTCAAGAACCGTTACCCGTTGCCGAGGATCGATGATTTATTCGATCAGTTGCAGGGAGCATCTTGGTTCTCCAAGATCGATTTGAGGTCGGGCTATCATCAGGTGAGAGTGCGGGACGAGGACGTCCAGAAGACAGCATTCAGGACGCGTTATGGGCATTATGAGTTTGTGGTGATGCCTTTTGGACTCACCAATGCCCCGGCTGTGTTCATGGACCTCATGAACAGGGTATGCAGGCTGATGTTGGATCGGTCGGTGATTATGTTTATCGATGATATTCTGGTATATTCAAGATCTAGAGAGCAACATGAGGAGCATTTGAGGGAGGTTCTTGGAGTTTTGAGATCGGAGAAACTTTATGCAAAGTTTTCCAAGTGCGATTTCTGGTTGTGGGAGGTCCAGTTTCTGGGGCACCTCGTTAATCAGAAAGGGATATTGGTCGATCCGGCCAAGGTTGACGCGGTGATGAGGTGGGAGGTGCCAAAGTCACCTTCTGAGATCAGGAGCTTCCTTGGGTGGGTAGGGTACTATCGGAGGTTTATCAAGGATTTCTCCAAGATTGCAGTTCCACTCACTAGATTGACCCGGAAGGGTGTTACATTTTTATGGGGTCCCGAGCAGCAGACCTCCTTTGAGGCGCTTTGCTAAAGGTTGTGTGAAGCTCCGGTATTAGCTCTTCCGGAAGGGATGGAAGATTTTGTGGTATTCTGTGATGCATCAATTTTAGGGCTGGGAGCGGTGCTGATGCAGAAGGGACATGTGATAGCATATGCATCGAGGCAGTTGAAGCCTCATGAGACGAGATATCCCACACATGATTTGGAGTTGGGGGCAGTGGTGTTTGCTCTCAAGATTTGGCGGCACTACTTGTATGGGGTTCGTTGTACGATATACACGGACCATAAGAGGTTGAAGTACTTGATGGATCAGCCTAACCTAAATATGCGGCAGAGGAGGTGGTTAGATGTAGTCAAGGATTATGATTGCGAGATCTTGTACCACCCGGGCAAGGCTAATGTGGTAGCCGATGCATTGAGTCGCAGGGCGGAGAGTACTCCACTGCGAAATGTATGTTTGAGATTGACCATGATAGCTCCATTTCTGGACGCCATTCGTGGGGCACAGGCCGAGGCTGCGCATCCGGAGATGCAGAAGAGAGAACGGGTCGTTGGTTTGGTTTATGAGTTTGTGTCGGATAGCCGAGGGCTTATGACTTATCAGGGCCGGATTTGGGTACCGTTTGTGGGCGGTACACGTACTATATTGATGGAGGAAGCTCATAGATCGAAATTTTCAATCCATCCCGGGGCTACGAAAATGTATTTGGATTTGAGGAAAGAGTATTGGTGGCCTTGTATGAAGAGGGACGTCGCATGGTTTGTCGAGAGGTGTTTGAAATGTCGAATGGTGAAGGCCGAGCACCAGAGACCGCATGGCAAGTTGCAGCCGTTGGAGGTTCCCGAGTGGAAGTGGGAACATATCACTATGGATTTCATCACCAAATTGCCGAGGACTGCCAAAGGAGTCGATGCAATTTGGGTGATTGTGGATAGGTTGAGGAAGAGCGCTCACTTTCTTGCCATCAGTGAGAGTTCTTCGGTGGAGAACTTGGCGGAGATTTATGTGCGGGAAGTAGTATCTCGGCATGGGGTGCCGATCTCGATTGTTTCGGACCGTGATGTACGCTTCACTTCCCGATTCTGGAAGAAATTTCATGAGGAGTTGGGTACTAAGCTGCATTTTAGTACCGCTTATCACCCCCAGACAGACGGCTAGAGTGAGTGGACGATTCAGATGCTTGAGGACATGCTTCGAGCATGTGTATTGGATTTTGGGGGTAGTTGGGATACATATTTACCCTTGGCAGAGTTTTCCTACAATAACAGCCATCATTCGAGCATCGGTATGCCGCCCTTTGAGCTGTTGTATGGTAGGAGGTATCGGACTCCCATTTGTTGGGGTGAGGTTGGGCAGAGAGTGATGGGCAGTACAGAGATCGTGATTCAGACGACAGAGCAGATACAGCAGGTTAGGCAGAGGTTATTGACCGCCCAGAGCCGACAAAAGAGTTATGCGGACAAACGCCGGTCCGAGCTTGAATTTCAGGTCAGCGACTTCGTTCTCCTGAAGGTTTCTCCTTGGAAAGGGGTGATCCGGTTCAGGAAGAGGGGTAAGTTGGGGCCCCGGTTTATAGGTCCATTTCGTGTGGTTGCAAGGGTAGGCCGGGTAGCCTATCGGTTGGAGTTGACAACAGAGTTGGGTCAGATTCACGACACTTTTCATGTGTCGCAGTTGAGGAAGTGTATAGCCGATGAATCGGCAATGGTTCCGTTAGAGGATATTCAGGTAGATGCGAGCCTGAATTATGCCGAGAGACCAGTGGCCATCAGGGATCGGAAGATCAAGGTTCTGAGAAACAAGGAGGTACCTCTGGTGTTGGTTCAGTGGCAACACCGGAGGGGATTAGAGATGACCTGGGAGCCAGAGCGTATGATGCAGGAGCAGCACCCGGAGCTGTTTTTAGAGCGAGACTTCGAGGGCGAAGTCTAGTCCAAGTGGGGGAGAGTTGTAATAGCCGGATTTTATCAGGTATTATGTTTGTTGTATTTTGTTGATTTGTGAGGGGGACTCGGCGAGTTAGAGCTCAGACTCGCCGAGTAGGGACGCGGATTTGGACGCAGGATCGCGCCTGGACTCGACGAGTCCAGGATATGGACTCGGCGAGTCAGCGCTGTGTAATGAAACCCTAATTTCTCGGGTTTGAGACTTATTTAAAGGGCCTAATGGCCGTCATTTGTGCTCACCAGCCCCTTGAGTGAAACCCTAATCGAGTGTGAGCATTGGAGCTAAGTAGGAGGCCATTATTGACCTTGGAGGTGCCATTGTTGCAAGGAAAGAAGAAGAGCTAGCCAAAGGAAAGCAAGAAGGAGCCACTTCTGTGGGTTTGGAGTCTAGAGCATCACTTTTGTGGTAATAAATCCGAGTTACCTTCTTGTTGTTGTTGTTTATCTAGATTTAGGGTTTGTTGAACCCTTTTATGGCAAGATTTGGTGTTCTTTTGGTCCCTTATGAGGTTGGAACCATAGATCTGGACCCTTAGAGGTCCAGAGTGTCCCTTTACCCAAGCTTTTTGGGAATCAATGGAGCCTTTGGATTGGAATCCTCATGCCTTAGGTCAAAAATGCCATTATTGGGTTATAGGGTGTGTTATGAGCACCAAGATAGGAGCTTTACGTGATGAATCAGTCGAGGGAGGCCAGATCTATAGTTTTTGGAAGCAGATCTGACCTTAGAAGCGAGTTAGAGTGATTGCATGGCATGGACTCGCCGAGTCTGTTCATCCGACTCGGCGAGTAGCTTGAAGATTGCCTTGGGACTGCTCAGCGAGTGGTCCAATCGAGTCATAGGTAGACTCAGTGAGTCAGGGTGAGTTGGAGAGGGATGACGAGTGGACTGAGTCAAACTTGGACTCACCGAGTTGTCCTTGAGACTCGGCGAGTTGAGTCGGGGTGGCCCTGCGATTCATTCAGGTGAAACTCGTCGAGTAAAAGGGGGGATACTCGACGTATAGTAAGAGGATCTCAGAGGGTTGGTGAAAACGTCTAGACTCGCCGAGTCGCCATGGGACTTGCCGAGTCCGGTCAGAGATGACCGTTGACCGTTGACCAGAGTTGACCTGTGTTGACTTCTTATAGTTAGTCAACTTAAGAGATATAAAGTATTAATTAGAAACATATAACATTATAGGAGGATTAGAGCTCGGAGGATCGAGCACGAGGGATTTCCAGGATTCGTGAGATACCGAGATACGCGAGGTGAGTCTTCTCACTATACTATATTACCTTGAGTAGGTAACCTGAGTTATGTGATAGAGTATTGTATGCTATGTATGTTATGTGTTGTACTGCATTATTTCTATGTGAGTTATGTAGTGCATGTTTATCAGAGCTAGAACCTGAGGGTTCACAGGGTTTGGGTGCACGGACCCACATAGTTATAGCCTCGAGTGGCTAATATGTGTTATATGTGGTATTTTGGGGAACTCACTAAGCCTTGTGCTTACAGTGATTGATGTTATTGTTTCAGGTACTAGTGACGACCGCGGGAAGGCACCGGCTTGATCCGTACACACACACTCGGAGTTTTTACATTGTGATCTTGGGATTTTGTATTGACCTATTTTGGATAATTAATATGGTTGTTTGAAGAATATTAATTGAATTATGTTTTATAAGAAAATTGAAAAATTTGTTTTGAAATTTACAGTGTTACACGGTACCAAAGACATCATCCCAAAGTTAAAAGTAAGGAGTGAAATGAACCGAAATGAACCGAACGTTCGGTCTATTTCAGGTTCGGTTCACATGGGAACCAAAATGAACCGAACGTTCGGTCTATTTCGGGTTTGGTCCCATAGCACATATTTTCGCTCAATCTAAAAAAGGTATTGTCTATGTTTGTACACTTTTGTAAAGCTGTTTTCCAAAAGTCCAAAAATATTTTTTTTAGGAACCGAAATGAACCGAGCGTTCGGTTCATTTCGGGTTCGGTTCAAATATTTATTTTCTTTATTATTACTTATTCTGTTTTGGTTTTTCTCTTTTGTAAAGTTGTTTTCCAAAAATCCAAAAATATTTTTTTTAGGAACCGAAATGAACCGAGCGTTCGGTCCATTTCGGGTTCGGTTCAATTTTTTTATTACTTATTTTGTTTGGTTTTTCTCTTTTCAAAATCTTAAAATCTCCAAAAATATTTTTTTCTCATTCTTGTTTAAATATAGTTAGGATAGGTTTGGTTCTCACACTTTATATTAACTAGTTAAGCATCCCTAGAAGCATGCTGTTGCATGTTGTCCAAAGCCTCAACTGATTTTGAATAAAAGCCTTAATGACTAAGTATATACAAACCTTGTCTTCCCAATAAGGCTGCTCCATTTATTCTAATCCTGAGCTACCTTACTCTTTTCTCATATGGGTTGAGAGTTTACTGCTTGGTCACTATTTTCAGCAGAGGTACTATCGCTTCTCTTCACCACCTTACTCTTCTCCATCATATTTCGGTCCCATATCGTAACCCTTGAGACTCTCAGAATTAACCACTGAGGTTTATGGTTCCAAAATCTTTGTGTTTATGATCTAAGCCACGTGTCAGTACGTGCTTAGTGAAACCCAAAATTCAATACCTAACATGAATTGACGGTCAACATGAAATCTCTTTTTGGTTGTGCGATTCTTATGAATTTGTTATTTACCATAACATTTCTTCCCTTAGAATCCAATTTAATTTTTTTTGAGATTTCACCATCATATATCTTCTCCAAGTCACAATATCTATTATCCATCCTACTTGTTCAACAGACCACATCGGTCTCACAAGTACTTCATTTAGTCTCGGTCTTATGTCAAGGTCCGGGATTCTAAACTGAAGCGAAAGCCACCCTTTTAAGCCTTACAAAAAGATGTCTTTCAACACTTCTTAGAAAGTGATTGATCGTAATTCAACGGGAATCTATACAAACACTTTAAGGTCTCTCTTGCCCTTGAAGAAAGTGATTCGTGCCCGGGATCAACTGTTTTGTGTCTATGTTGACATCACTACTTCCCATATATATCTCGCTTTATTTCCTTATCTTTCACACTCTATGCACAAAAATCTTTGATTTTCCAAAATTCTCGTTCGGTTACCTTATAATCTTATGTTTAGATGACAGCTATTTAACAGATAAGATGCTGACTCAGCCGACAAAGTAATGGCCTCAATAGTGAGGTGACGGGCACGCGTGCAAAACGGAACAGTTCTTCTCTCTCATGCGTAATCATCGGGGGTGCCAACCATCGCGCTTCAGTCAAATCCGAAACCGTTTCATGTATCAAGAAGATTTGGATGATGATCTTTCTCTTTCCTCTACCCATGGTATAAAAGGAACACAACTGCTTCATTCCAAAATTATCACAATCAAAACTCAAACGAGCAAAATCAGGCGATTTCTCATCTACTGGTCATCATCTTCTACCTTCAACAATGGCGGATTCTTCATCAGTTCAGGAAACCTCCCCCCGCACAAATATTCTTCCTATCCGCGCTCAACAAAGCCTGGTGATTGATCTCAACCCTAAAGCTTACAAGAATTATATGTATCCCATGGTGGAGTTCCTCAAATACTCTCCATTGATGCTCGCTCTTTCCAAGGTCGAGGTTGTGGTGATGGAATGCCTTTCCCAGGTCTTCTCCACAACCCATTATGATAGATCAGTGGATCGCATCTACTTTGATCTTCTTTCTCACAAGACCTCCATCTCCAAGCAACGATTCTGTTGGCTCCTAGGTTTTGAAGCCGATGAATCTAGGGTTAATCCCGATTCCATCACCGTCGGGCAATTATTTTCGATGTTCTACAACATGGGTTACACGGAGATTCTCACAACGATCACCAAGTTCAAGAAATCGTGTCTCCCTCCTCCATGGAATGGTTTCTTCACCATTCTGTTCAAAGGGCTCTCTGAGCGTAGTTCTGGTTCTGATGGGGCCAGCAAATTGTTTATGACCATTCTCTATGGTCTATATCACGGCCTTAACCTCGACTATGGCTCGGTTCTATGGCAGCAACTCATTCAGAGCCTAGCCTCCTCCTCTCGCCACACTGAGGTATCCTACGCCAGGTTCTGGATGCTCATCACCAAGTGGGCCATGGATAAACTTCATGTTCCTACTGTTGCAGGTTCCCTTCTCTCCACCATCAGCGTCTTCCACACCACCAAAATAATTGTCACCGATCCGACAAAATTTTCTTTCGTCGGATCCATTCTGGACTCTATGTCCGCTGGGGTGTCCAAGGAGAGCATCATAATGAAAGCCTAAAAGGACTTTCGTCCTTCGGGCCCAAGGGAACTTTCTGCTAAAATGGTTCAGTCCATTAATGATGCAGATAAACCTACTGCTAGAGGGAAGAAACCCGAGCAAAGGAAGATAAAGAAAGCAGCAAAGGGGGCAAAGGGTCCTTCTCCTAAGAAGCGAAAACCCTCAAAACCTGATCTTTCCCCACCAGCGAAGAAGAAGAGAGTACAGCCCAAGAGAAAACTTATTCTCTCTTCTTCCTCCAGCGATTCGGAAGAGAACCATTCTGACTCAGATGAGTCAGCTAGAGGTGAAACACCGCCTCACTCGCCTGGTCATGAGGTACATGTTTCATCAAAACCTCCTTCCCCTTCTCCTATACCCACCTCTTCCATTCCCATCATAACCTCCTCCATTTCCATTCCCTCCATATCTAACCCTATTTCTATTCCCCCCATAACTTCCTCTAACTCTCTTCCAACCACAACAACCACCCTTCCCCCACCACTTTTCACAGAAGCCACCACAACTACCACCCGTGAGGTTCCAACCAACGTATCTGATACGGGGGTTTCTACTTCACAACCCGAACCTACTTCTCTGCTCCCGAACCCACTATCACTACCGAACCACCAACCGCACCCTTATCTCCCACTCCATCTGCTGAAACTGAAACCTTTTTGGGAGGGGATGATACCGTTTTTGACTCTATCTACTACAGCCCCTATCAACTTCAGAGTGATGATGATGATGCTCCGGTCACTAAAAAGCACATCAAGGAACTCCATGAGAAGATTGACAATCTTGTGGCTTCTTCCTCTTCCTCAACATCTCACTTTTCGGAGGCTGCCATTTAGGGTATGGTGGAGTCACTCTCCAAAGCACATGAAGCCTCTATCAGCTCAACTGTTGCTGCCATTGATAAATCCACAAAGGCTAGTGCTGTTGCGACCGAAAAAGTCGAAAAACTATTTCAAGACGCCCAGATCTGGTTGGAGTCTTTACAGGCGGCATTAGAGACAAAAACTAAGAAGATCTGCACCGTTGTGGAGAAGCTGGTCCATTCCTTCGAAACTGAAAAAGACCAATTTGCCAGCTTTCGCCAAAAACTCAAAGAAGACAATCACTCATTTCATTCTTCGGTTGCGGATCGTCTTCTTTCCTTCCAAGCCACTCTTGCCGCCGAATCTATCAGCAAGGAAGAGCTTGCCCGAAATTCTTCCGAGCTTACCTTGGCAACTCATCAGCTCTCCAAAGCCGAGAAGGAGATCGATTCTCTTTGGTCTGAGAAAGCTGTGGTCAAGAGTTGTGTTTCAGATGTCCACGGAGCTCTGTCTAACATCATTGAAGTGCATGATCCGATTCTCAACTATTCGGTGAGGCGTAGTCTTGCAGAGAAGCTCGCTCCTGCTCTTGCCCTGCTTAGCCGTATTGAAGGCATTCCTTAGCAGGAGGACCATCCAAAACAAGGTGGAGAAAAGAAGTCCACAGCTCAACAGAAACCCCCTCCAAGTTCCAAAGCTCAAATTATTCCATTTTCATCACTTGTCCCTCCGAAATCACCCAAACCAACATCTGGTCCTTCATTAGGTTTGAGTGCTCAAACCAAAGCCAAACAAATTGCCGTCGACAGTGATGAAAGTGATGATCAGGAAACGATTGTCAGCTTAGTCAGGAAGCAGACCAGAGAGAGAGAGAGAGAGCTGGATGAAAATGCTCGCATCGTTAGGGAAGCCGAGGCCAAGGAGAGGAAGATAAAGGAGGCTCATGATCTCCTTGAAAGCAGGAAATCTTTGTTTCCTCCTTGGACTCTTGAAGTGCTTATCAAAGAAGCCATTGAGTCCCCTTGCACTCTGTGGCTAGAACCGGTCATCTCCTTAGACCGTGCTAATTCGGTCGATTCCCAGTTCGACATGCCCCTAACCCGAAAGGCCTTCATCTTCCATGCGTTCGCTCATATAGCTGAAGTTCCCCATCCTCAACCGAAGGTGGATAGGGAGCTTATAGACTATTACCTGAGGACTGCTCAACCTCAGTACTAGACTTGGAGCGCACAGAAGATAACCAACGTTCGGGTACTCAAGCCTGTTCGTGAAGGTAATTTCGTTAATGTTAGATTCAAGGTCTTGAGGGGATCTGAAAAATATGAGCATTCCATCTCTCTGGCTGATCTTCCCAACCTCAACCCTCACGATTGGATTGTCTTGCACAACATTCTTCTTGTCAATGAAGCTGAATATGGTCCGATCATAGACCATTTCAAGAGAATGTTAGTTTGCTATATTTTGGAGGTGGCTAAGCTTGATCAAGAGGTTGCTAATGTTCTGAGGAAGAAGCCCATCATCACTCCAGTCGGTTCTGCAAGCGATATAAACCGAATGAAGATGGGAAAGATTGATCCGAAACAGAAATCAGTCATGTTCACCAGAGCAGAAGTTCAGAAATGCCTGTTTGCTTTGGCTGACAAACATCTCTACACTACTACCTGTCTGGAGCATGTTCTGGGTATAATCAATCGTTGCAAGAAGAACTCGGATAGTGATAAAAAGTACTTCAATGATATGATAAACTGGTACATTCACTTCCGACAAACACTTCTTGCTATCATCCCCTGCCTGTTCAAGACCATCAAGAAAGCCAATGCTGCGGGGGTAAGCAAGTTGGAGTGAGGTCTCACCCCAATTGACGCAAAGGGGGGGATTATTTGGTACTTGGTGTTGCGTCTTGGGCTCGCTTCCTAGCCCATCTTTTATGCGGTATGGGCCTGTCCATCCGTATCTTATTTTCTAGGGTTTGTGTATTAATAGATGTTTTCATGCATCTTTTTAGTAACTGATAGATCGGGTTTTTTACGTATAATTTAAGAAGATATCTTTTTGTAACCCTAGAATCGTCTACATCGGAAGTTCTTTATCAAGCTCTGCTGAGGATTGAACGTTCTAATCATTCAACACATTCAAATCAATTCTTGAGTATTGTTTCATTGCTTTACATTCTTTATATACGTATTACAAAGATCTAATCGATCAAAGAGAGTTTTCATCCCAACACATTTTAAATGAAATAATAACTTTAAGTACAAGATATTCTTGTACTTTTGCTTGTATTCCCCCCTGAAAACATTGAAAACATGGAAAACGTAGGGGTATGAACTCAACAGTCGAGAAGTGTGTCAGTTGGATGCTAAGTGTTAGTTCTAGGCTTGAGAACACGCGAGGTTCCTATGTAATATGAAGAGATACATAATTGTATCTAATTAGACTTTGAACCACTAATTAGATAAAACAATACACGCTGAGACGTGAAAACACTTCATTTTAAGTGTTAGGAGTGACCCGGGTAGCATCTAAGGGTGTGTATGGCTTGAATATGGAGTTTTCTCTTCAAGAGTAAACTTTTAAGGGATTTTTCAGCCCTAAGACCATGTCCCCATAAGTTTACAGATGTAAACTCAAGGTGGGGGTGTTCTTGGGTGCTTAATGGTCTTATAACTCTTGTTGGGTAACGCTAGGCTTGGTTTTAAGGCATTGGAAGGTAATTTGAACATCATAAGGACCATTTGAGGAGTTTATGGCAGTAAACTAGGAGTTTACAGCTGTAAACTCTTATGTACCCAATCATATTGTGTTTTGGTGGTCCTAGGTCAATCACAAGTGTTTCAAGTGCATAGTAGAAGCCATGGAAGGAAGTTTGGGCAACAATTGACCACCTTATAGGAGTTTACGGCCCAGGTACCATTCCTTGGGGGATTTACAGCCATGAACTCCTAAGAGGATGGTTTCTTGCATGTTTAAGGTCCCTAACACATTGGTGGATGATTCTAGACTTTATTATAAGGCTTAGGAGGTGCTTAAGGGGCATTTTATCACCTTTAAAGGGGTTTATGGCCTGTGAAATGGTGTTTATGGTTCAAGCATGTGCTTGGGCCGTAAACTCTTGTTTACCCCTCGAATGATAAGATTTAGGTGTTCCAAGTCCAGTATTGTAAGCCCCAAAGTCATATCTAGGCTCCCAAAGTGGTTTGGAAGGGTTTTGAGGCTCAAAAACCCCATTTATGTGTGTTTGCGGCTTAAAGGTGTTCCTGGTCCGTAAACACATGTTTTTGGGCCTATTTCATGATTTTGCCACAAATTTGAAAGCTAAACATGTTAATCTATGAGCAAGGATGGATAACTTACCGATTTGGAGCTTAAATTGGGTGGTTTTTGGATCAAACTTGAGTTTTTAGAGAGAGAGAGTGGAAAAGCTTCAAATGAAGCCCAATCAACTTTATATATGGTTCAGGTTTGAGGCTCGGTGGAATTCTACACGATACTAATTTTAGTATAACCTCGCATGATATTGTTTGTTTCTCTAATTGCTTGATTGCATGTTTTGTGTAGCTTAGTGACCATTAAACTGCGTGAACTTGTTTATCTAATGATTTAGTGAACATTGAATTGTTAGAGCTAGGACTAACCACTCTTAGTTAGTAATTAGAATAAATAGAGCTTAGTTGTGCTAGAGAACGTGTATTGTGACCATAATTGAGTTTATATCACAAATCTTACATAGCATATATACATTCATAATTAGTTACATGTTTAATTATGTGTGAACATACATGGTTTGACATGAATTAGTTAATTATTGGTAAGTTAGAACTAAATTACTAATATAACTAAAAACCAACTTAATAATCCGTAATCATTAGCTAGCCATAAGGGAGAAGTGGATTCAAACTAAACAAGAGTGTGTTTTTATTTATTGAAATTGATTTAACTTCATCTGATCTTGTAAAACCAGATAAAACCCGTTTTAAACTTCTTAATAAATTAGGTTAATTTAATAGTAAATATATTAAATTAGAACACCGTTCCGTGTGATCGACACCCGAGTTACCCAAGCTATACTGTAATCTGACTAGGTACACTGCATATAAGTGCATAGCTAGTTAAGTTTGTTAGGTTATAAATATTAAAACTAGTGAGTACTTTTGTGCACATCAAGTTTTTGGCGCCGTTGCCGGGGAACGGCTTAGTTTTTAGCTTATTTATTTTCATTAAATTAATCGATCCTTCTTGTGGAGTAAAAAAACAACAAAAAGTTAATTTTTCAGCAAAATAAAATTTTTTCTGTTAATCACAGAGTCCACGACGTGGACATATACTGGCCACGACGTGGAACGTTAAAAAAATTAATTTTTAGTTTGTAGTTAGTTTTTATTATTTTAGTTCAGTTTCAGGTTTTTAGTTTAGCTAGTTGCAGGAGTTCATGACCAGAAGCTCAAACACACACTTGGTGCCACCACTTGAAGATCCCGAGTCTGCACTTCACAAGAAAAAGACGCCCTTACAAGAATTAAAGTCAACCTTTCCTAGGAAGTCGGGAAAGAAGACAGGAGAGTCAAGTTCATTCGCGTGGCACAAGAGCAATCTTGAGCATTTAGATCATATGCCCGTCCAAACCGAGTCCGAAAGCGATACCGAGCCGGAATTTGAAGAACACACGAGCGAACCCGAGAACGAGCCAAGGAACTAAATGGAAGCAATTGAAGAGATGTCCATGGGAGCTTACAAGAAGCGGATTCGAGAAGATGTGGGTCCCGGTTTAGTCCAACCCGCAATACCTGCCACTTCCACATTCGAGTTGAAGGGACACATATTGACTGCACTGAAGGATATCCCATTTTTTGGGAAAGATCATGAGGATGATTTTAAGCATCTAGATGAAGTCAACGACATTGCAGATTACTTCAATGTCCCAAACGTCAACAGAAACACAGTCTTGCTTAGGATGCTTCCCGTCACTTTCAAAGGAGCTGCTCATGTGTGGTTAAAATCACTTCCACCGGGTGCCATTACCACTCGGGCTCAAATGCGTGAGCAATTCCTGGACCAGTTTTTCCTGCCATCCAAGATAGCCAAACTCAAGAAGGCAATAGCCAAATTTGAGCAACAGACGGGGGAGTCGTTATACGAAGCATGGGGGCGGTACAACGGCTTGCTCAGACATTGCCCTCAGCATAATCTAAATGTGCAACAAGAGATCTTAATCTTCTATGATGGGGTCAATGTTATGACGAGACAACTCCTTGGCTCTCAAGGACCATTAACAAAGAAAAATCCAAGGGAGGTCAAGAAGTTGATTAAAGAATTTGCGAAGCACTCTCACGAATACCACAACCCTAGGCAAGATGGAATCAAAGGTAGTGGAGGGGCCCAATCTAAAGACATAGCAGCTGTAATGGCAATGTTGAATAATATGGATCGAAGGATAACACAAATGGACCAGTCAATACATGCCATAAGAGTGGGTTGCGAGAGATGTAGTGGTCCACACTTGACCAAGGACTGCAATGTAGATGAGTTTGGGAACAGGAAAGCTCAAGTGTGCTACTATAGTGGGGATAAATATGATGAGGACTGGAGGAAACCAAAGAAGGAGTGGCTACCATATGAAGAGTATAAGAAGCGCAAAGAAGAGAAGTATACGCAGACAGGTCGAGGCTTTTATCAAAAGGAGCAGCCACGAGCCGAGAAGAAACTCGACCTAGAGACCATTTTGATGAAGTTTATGGAAGCTTAGGAAAAGAGACACGATGCCATTGATTCTGCCATTATGGAACAACAAACTTTGATAAAGAATCAGCAAGCTTCCATCCATAACCTTGAAATACAATTTGGTCAACTAACCACTCTAGTTCAGGAACAATTGTCCCTGAAGAATCCCGAAGTAAAGACCCAATCTCACGTAATGGCATTCGATATTGAAGAAGAAGCAATCTCTGAGTTCCTGGAGGCATTGGAAGAAGAACCACACCAGCTCGATCCAAAACCAAAGAAGTTAAAGTTCGAAAGTGAAGAAGTTGCTGAACCAGCTTCGCCACGATGTGGCACCCTAATGGCCACAACGTGGCGCATGTCTGATAAAAAATCCTTTGAGTCCGTTCTAGCTTATCAGCTACCTTTGCCATTTCCCACCTGGGTCGCACTTAGTCCACTGGAGAAGGAGCATTTAGAGTTTGTAAGGCATGTAAAGGGAATCTCAATTAATAATCCCTTTGTCGAGTCCTTATCCAAAGATCCTGAGAACCAGAAATTACTACAAGATTTGATAGACACTCGAAGGCAATTAAAGAAGCAGTCTACAGTGATTCTAAGTGAACAAACTTCAAAAGCTGTGTTGGGAGAAACACCAGAAAAGATGGGAGATCCTGGACGCCTGACTCTTCCATGTGAGTTTGGGAATAAAATAAAGGTTAATGCTTTAGCCGATTTTGGGGCTAGCATTAATTTGATGCCTTTTTCATTTTATCAAAAACTGGACATTCAGAAGATGACGGCAACAAAAATGAAGATTCACATGGCGAATCGTTCAGTGATACAACCCCGGGGAATAGTGGAGGATATTTGGGTAAAAATTGTAAAATTTGTTTTTCCAATAGAATTTGTAGTCTTGGACATGAAAGAAGATCCGGATGTTCCAATAATCCTTGGGTGTACATTGCTTAACACTACTGAAGCTCTTGTTGATATCCACGAGTCTAAGCTCACTTTAAGGGTTGGAGATGAACAAGAAGTTTTTGGGATAAAAGATGACTTTCAAGAAGATAAAGAAGAGTTGTTCACAATTAATGAAGAGAATGAACTAGAAGAACTGGAAAAGCTTATGGAAGAAGAGATAAAGGCAGTTCATCAAGTCAACAGGACAAAACCGTGGGCATCTGTTCCATACTTTATTGAAGTCATAGCTTACAAGAGTCCGCCTTCTTGGGTGAGCAAAGAGGATGAGAAAATGACAAGTGATGAAGAAGAGGTCACTTCAAGAGTAACAAAGTTGGTGGTGAAAGAAGAGGAGGATGCTATGGAGTGCAAGGAACAAACTAAGGGCACAAAACGTAAGCTTGAAGAAGAGGGCAAAACTAAAAAGGAGAATTCAAAGAAGGCATATAAAAGCCGAGTTCAACCTTACAAGCGGCGGTTCAAGGAACAAAAGATCTTAATGGTGGATTCTTTAGAAGATTCAACGTAGAAGGCACGGAGTCCGGCTCAAGACTCCAAGAAAAAGAAGCGCTTCTCGGGAGGCAACCCGAGTTTGGTTTGCATTTTCTTTTCTTTTAATTTTTTTCTTTTTAATTAGGAAAGACATCAAGTCATCATCTAATAATTGATAATTAGTAAAGAATTAGCTGTGGGGAAAGTTGATTAATGAATGAGATGCAAAGTAGTTAGTTAAATAGTGAGATTTTATAACCATTTGCAATCAGGCAGTTTCCACGATGTGGGCATAGCCAGCCACATCATGGGTCAAAATGAAAAAAAAAAACGGGATTAGATTATAGTTTTAAAGTCCACGGCGTGGGCATAGCCAGCCACAACACGGCCTTTAAAAAGTAAGGGGGGACCAATTCCTTAAAACCCTTTGACCAATATCCTCATTCCCCACTTGATACTGCCGCATGAACGGGAACAACAAAACCCCACAACCAATTTCTTAAGCTACTTCCAATTTCCTTGCAAGATCTTGCCAATTAATCTACTTGGTATGTGTTCTACTCATTATTTGTAGTTAGTACTTACAATTTCAAAATTTCATGGTTAGGGATTATGTGATTCACGAAATTGTTTGGAACTAGTTGTTGATTCTAGGTTGCATGTCCCTTAAATGTCCATAGGAACAAACCCCAAACATTAATTTTGGTAGAAACGGCATACAAAAGGACCGATCCAAGAACTGTGACCGACTACGGTCCATGACGTGGCGTAGCCTAGCCACGTCGTGACTTTTGGCAGACAGCTTAAATTGTTTTAATGTTTTGGATGTTTGCTGTTTTGGTTTGATTGTGTATGCAGAAATGGGACCACGACGAGCTGTTCCACAGGACGAAAACCCACTAGATGTACCAAGTATACATCCGTTATACCAGTTTCCTCAAAACATTCCCCGACCATTGTTAACTACTTACGAGAATCGACTTGGATTGCTCTACAATAGGGAGTTTGTAATAGCCCCAATTATCGATTGGGGATGGCTTGGTGGAGTGGGTATGGTAGCTGAGTTGGAACGTTATTGGTCGAAGACATATGTTGGAGATCAATTTTCTTTCACTTGTCACGGGTGGAGGAATTTATTTGCCATTCAAGAACCCGTGTACCGCGAATTGTTGGTGGAGTTTTTCTCTACCGTATGCTTCGAGGAATGCACTATTGATTTTACCTACAACCGGGCACTTGTGTTTCGTTTGGGTGGTGTTTATAGAAAGTGTAGTCTTAGGGAATTCGCTTGGCGTATGGGCCTTTATACCGAAGTGGAGACGCAATCTCCGTTTTTCATACCGTTCTTGCTTGGATGCGTTCGGGATTTTGCTCCCGGCGTTATGGATGTGCAATTCTGGCCGGGCATTTCTAGCCACGAGTACAACACTCGTGACTCGAGTAAGTCACATATTCGGAATCCTGTTTTCCGATTTTTACACTGCCTTATCACTTTTTCAATCAATCACAAGCATCATGGTGATAAAGTCCCCATTCACAATCTGTTTTATTTATGGACTCTTATTACTCCGGGAGTTTGCTGTGATTTACCTTATATGTTGGCAAGGTTTATGGGGAAGAAAGCGCCAAATTCTAGGTCCAGGAGCCCGATTACAGGGGGGCATTTGTTTACTCGTCTTGCTAGGTCATATCATATTTTGGCCCATGACTTTGTGAGGAATCTTACTCGATTCCCGGACACATATTTGACCATTCAAGTCTTGGGAGTTATGCGAGCGGTGGTGAATATTGGGGGTCGTTTTGTGATACCACCAATAGATGATGAGCAAGAGGAGGCGCAGCCAGGGCAGCAACCACAAGCCAGACCGTGGCATCGGAATGTTCGAGCTAGAGGTGAAGTCGAGAGAGAGCATGTTGCTTTGCAGTATGTGCAGGGAGTGCCCACCGACCCTCAGAGTCGGGTGGGAACGTATTTGGATAATCTACGGGGGCATTCCATTTACCATACCCAGCTTCCTGAGGGTATTTATTCGCAGTTAGGTGTGACCCGACCACCTTCTTTGCCACCACATTATCCTTATTTTCCGACATGGGAGGAGCTATGGCATCCGCAGAATGATGGGGCAGGGCCAAGTGGAGCGCAAGATTAAGATGATGATTGATTTTATTTTCTTTTTACTTTGTTTTGTTTTTGGCCAGTTTTTAGTTTTTAGTTTTTTTTTTTTATGTTTGAATTTGGTGTGTAATGTACAACATTATTTAACTATGATGTTACTATTTCTTTTGGGTTTTTCCATTTTTTCAGATTAGCATTGGAATTCTAAGGAGCATATAAGGCTAACTTTCGAGTCGTGTCGAAGAAGCTTAGAGTTGTGAGTTGGAACCCACAATTCAAGATAAGTGTGGGGTATATTAGTAGGAGAGAGATTATAGTTGGGAAATATATTTGCATACAAGCGTAGTAAACCATTTAGCCATTGGTCAAGTTGCTAGAGTAAATGAAACAAATAAGGCGTTTTCTGCTGATATCCAGTTTCCACGACATGGAATCCTTACACCACGTCGTGGCGCTTATGCAATTTGAAGAAATTAAGCAGTCTGTTGTTTGCGTTTTCATCTCATGTCACGACGTGGTGCTCTTTGCCAAGACGTGTCTCGTTTTTTTTCCCACATTTTTACTTACTAGCACCCACTTTGAAGAATTGAAATTTCGAGTCATGTTCGTGGTTTATTTACATATTCACCCAGTTCTACACCAAGTTTCTATTTTTGGAAGTCCATATTAAAGATGCACGTTTTCCACAATTTTGGAGAAGCTCACGCCACTATCCCTGGGGAGTTCATTCCTTTTTCTCCCTTTTCTTTAATTTTGATTTATTTTTATGCATACAACGAGGGCATTGTATGGTATAAGTGTGGTGTAGGGGTAGAAAAAGTAAATTGCTAGATAATCATAGAATTTGATGGTAATAACTGGAATCTAGTAATAATAACTTGAGTTAATTGCTAGTGTTATGTGGGATAATCCGATGAAAGTTCAAATGTTTAGTTGAGCCAATACACATTATAGTGCATTTGTGGCCTCCCTTATTTTAGTGAAATCATGGAACAAAAACATAACCCCGCTTGGTTTGAGGGATGCAATATGTTTAGCAGCCTAAACCTAAAATGTATCTAGGAAAATTATTATCATTAACCAATAAAGGTTGAGGTTGAGCGCCTCTACTTAAGCATGTAGGTTTTGAGTGAAAAAAAGTGAGGTACATGTAATATATAAAAAAACAAGAGAATTACGAAAAAAGTATGAACTATTTTTGGAGCATCAAAGTTAAAGTGTGAAGTTCAAAAGATCAAAATTCCAAGAAATTCAAAAGTTGAAGATACCAGAAATCAAATCAAATAAGGTGGTAAATTCAAAGAAATCAAAGATCAAATGTCAAAGAAGTGAAGAATTCCAAAAGAGCTTCATATTGGTATCATATATTGTAATTGTAGATTATGTATGCTTAGGTTGCTCAAATAAAAATACCTTGAGGATAAGGAGGTTTTCTGCGGATGGATTCGGAGGGTTGCGTAAAATGAGCATTGTTCGGAAAAAGTGGGCGAGTGTTTATGAAGATTATGAGTATTTAAAGTATGGGGGGTACTTTAGGAAAATTTTAGACACAAATGCATGCGTTGAGGTCTTGGCATAATGGCTGAACTAGAGTCGGATGGTTCTGTGTGGTGTTAGTAATTAAGAATTAAGTTTAAATTTGCTTGAGGGCAAGCAAAGCCTAAGTGTGGGGTATTTTGATATTGCCATATTTATACCTATTTTTAGGCAATATTTAAGTACATTTTTATTAATAAGTTGATAAAATGTTTAGAATAATGATACTTATGACTTTAAATTGTTATTTTCAGTCAATATAAAGGATTTTTGAAGAGAGGGACCAAAAGTGACAATATGTCGAACATAGGAGACTTGAAAGACAAGAAAATAATAAAATCACGATAGATACTGAATTCACGACGTGGCGATGAAGCCCACGAAGTGGCATGGGATTTCTAGAAGATAGACATCGTGACACGGTGGGTTTCCTTAGAGGATACGCATTACTTGAAGCCCACGACGTGGCACAGCTGGCCACGACGTGGCGCGGGTTTTCGGAGAATAATTAAGTGCTCCTGCTTATTACGAGAGAGAAGCTTTTGGGCAGAAAGAAAGGAGTTCTAGGAGGCGATTCAGAGAAGAAGAAAGGTTCTGGAAGAGGCTTTCAACACCTGAAAGAATAGAGGTTATTATTCTAGTTAATTAAGAACATGTCTTTCATTATTTGTAGCTGTGTTGGTTTAGTTGCTATGATGAGCAGCTGAATCTAGCTACTCTTGTTTAGCTAGATGAAGCTTTAAACTTATGAATAGTTCAATGTTTATGGTTTAATTTTAGTTGGTAAAAATTTCTTGTGTTTGATTTGTATAACCTAGCATGATATTGTTTGTTTCTCTAATTGCTTGATTGCATGTTCTGTGTAGCTTAGTGACCATTAAACTGCGTGAACTTGTTTATCTAATGATTTAGTGAACATTGAATTGTTAGAGCTAGGACTAACCACTCTTAGTTAGTAATTAGAATAAATAGAGCTTAGCTGTGCTAGAGAACGTGTATTGTGACCATAATTGAGTTTATATCACAAATCTTACATAGCATATATACATTCATAATTAGTTACGTGTTTAATTATGTGTGAACATACATGGTTTGACATGAATTAGTTAATTATTGGTAAGTTAGAACTAAATTACTAATATAACTAAAAACCAACTTAATAATCCGTAATCATTAGCTAGCCATAAGGGAGAAGTGGATTCAAACTAAACAAGAGTGTGTTTTTATTTATTGAATTTGATTTAACTTAATCTGATCTTGTAAAACCAGATAAAACCCATTTTAAACTTCTTAATAAATTAGGTTAATTTAATAGTAAATATATTAAATTAGAACACCGTTCCGTGTGATCGACACCCGACTTACCCAAGCTATACTGTAATCTGACTAGGTACACTGCATATAAGTGCATAGCTAGTTAAGTTTGTTAGGTTATAAATATTAAAACTAGTGAGTACTTTTGTGCACATCAAGTTTTTGGCGCCGTTGCCGGGGAACGGCTTAGTTTTTAGCTTATTTATTTGCATTAAATTAATCGATCCTTCTTGTGGAGTAAAAAAACCACAAAAAGTTAATTTTTCAGCAAAATAAATTTTTTTCTGTTAATCACAGAGTCCACGACGTGGCCACATACTGGCCACGACGTGGAACGTTAAAAAAGATAATTTTTAGTTTGTAGTTAGTTTTTATTATTTTAGTTCAGTTTCACGTTTTTAGTTTAGCTAGTTGCAGGAGTTCATGACCAGAAGCTCAAACACACACTTGGTGCCACCACTTGAAGATTCCGAGTCTGAACTTCACAAGAAAAAGACGCCCTTACAAGAATTAAAGTCAACCTTTCCTAGGAAGTCGGGAAAGAAGACAGGAGAGTCAAGTTCATCCGCGTGGCACAAGAGCAATCTTGAGCATTTAGATCATACGCCCATCCAAACCTAGTCCGAAAGCGATACCGAGCCGGAATTTGAAGAACACACGAGCGAACCCGAGAACGAGCCAAGGAACTAGATGGAAGCAATTGAAGAGATGTCCATGGGAGCTTACAAGAAGCGGATTCGAGAAGATGTGGGTCCCGGTTTAGTCCAACCCGCAATACGTGCCACTTCCACATTCGAGTTGAAGGGACACATATTGACTGCACTGAAGGATATCCCATTTTTTGGGAAAGATCATGAGGATGCTTTTAAGCATCTAGATGAAGTCAACGACATTGCAGATTACTTCATTGTCCCAAATTTCAACAGAAACACAGTCTTGCTTAGGATGCTTCCCGTCACTTTCAAAGGAGCTGCTCATGAGTGGTTAAAATCACTTCCACCGGGTGCAATTACCACTCGGGCTCAAATGCGTGAGCAATTCCTGGACCAGTTTTTCCTGCCATCCAAGATAGCCAAACTCAAGAAGGCAATAGCCAACTTTGAGCAACAGACGGGGGAGTCGTTATACAAAGCATGGGGGCGGTACAACGACTTGCTCAGAAATTGCCCTCAGCATGATCTAAATGTGCAAAAAGAGATCTTAATCTTCTATGATGGGGTCAACGTTATAACGAGACAACTCCTTGACTCTCAAGGACCATTAACAAAGAAAAATCCAAGGGAGGTCAAGAAGTTGATTAAAGAATTCGCGAAGCACTCTCACGAATACCACAACCCTAGGCAAGATGGAATCAAAGGCAGTGGAGGGGCCCAATCTAAAGACATAGCAGCTGTAATGGCAACATTGAATAATATGGATCGAAGGATAACACAAATGGACTAGTCAATACATGCCATAAGAGTGGGTTGCGAGAGATGTAGTGGTCCACACTTGACCAAGGACTGCAATGTAGATGAGTTTGGGAACAGGAAAGCTCAAGTGTGCTACTATAGTGGGGATAAATATGCTGAGGACTGGAGGAAACCAAAGAAGGAGTGGCTGCCATATGAAGAGTATAAGAAGCGAAAAGAAGAGAAGTATAGGCAGACAGGTCGAGGCTTTTATCAAAAGGAGCAGCCACCAGTCGAGAAGAAACTCAACCTAGAGACCATTTTGATGAAGTTTATGGAAGCTTTGGAAAAGAGACACGATGCCACTGATTCTGCCATTATGGAACAACAAACTTTGATAAAGAATCAGCAAGCTTCCATCCATAACCTTGAAATACAATTTGGTCAACTAACCACTCTAGTTCAGGAACAATTGTCCCCGAAGAATCCCGAAGTAAAGACCCAATCTCACATAATGGCCATCGATACTGAAGAAGAAGCAATCTCTGAGTTCCTGGAGGCATTGGAAGAAGAACCACACCAGCTCGATCCAAAACGAAAGAAGTTAAAGTTCGAAAGTGAAGAAGTTGCTGAACCAGCTTCGCCATGACATGGCACCCTAATGGCCACAATGTGGCGCATGTCTGATCAAAAATCCTTTGAGTCCGTTCCAGCTTATCAGCTACCTTTGCCATTTCCGACCTGGGTCGCACTTAGTCCACTGGAGAAGGAGCATTTAGAGTTTGTAAGGCATGTAAAGGGAATCCCAATTAATAATCCCTTTGTCGAGTCCTTATCCAAAGCTCCCGAGAACCAGAAATTATTGCAAGATTTGATAGACACTCGAAGGCAATTAAAGAAGCAGTCTACAGTGATTCTAAGTGAACAAACTTCAAAAGCTGTGTTGGGAGAAACACCAGAAAAGATGGGAGATCCTGGACGCATGACTCTTCCATGTGAGTTTGGGAATAAAATGAAGGTTAATGCTTTAGCCGATTTTGGGGCTAGCATTAATTTGATGCCTTTTTCATTTTATCAAAAACTGGACATTCAGAAGATGACGGCGACAAAAATGAAGATTCACATGGCGAATCGTTCAGTGTTACAACCCCGGGGAATAGTGGAGGATATTTGGGTAAAAATTGGAAATTTTGTTTTTCCAATAGACTTTGTAGTCTTGGACATGAAAGAAGATCCGGATGTTCCAATAATCCTTGGGTGTACATTGCTTAACACTACTGAAGCTCTTGTTGATATCCACGAGTCTAAGCTTACTTTAAGGGTTGGAGATGAACAAGAAGTTTTTGGGATAAAAGATGACTTTCAAGAAGATAAAGAAGAGTTGTTCACAACTAATGAAGAGAATGAACTAGAAGAACTGGAAAAGCTTATAGAAGAAGAGATAAAGGCAGTTCATCAAGTCAACAGGACAAAACCGAGGGCATCTGTTCCATACTTTATTGAAGTCATAGCTTACAAGAGTCCGCCTTCTTGGGTGAGCAAAGAGGATGAGAAAATGACAAGTGATGAAGAAGAGGTCACTTCAAGAGTAACAAAGTCGGTGGTGAAAGAAGAGGAGGATTCTATGGAGTGCAAGGAACAAACTAAGGGCACAAAACGTAAGCTTGAAGAAGAGGGCAAAACTAAAAAGGAGAATTCAAAGAAGGCATATAAAAGCCGAGTTCAACCTTACAAGCGACGGTTCAAGGAACAAAAGATCTTAATGGTGGATTCTTCAGAAGATTCAACTTAGAAGGCACGGAGTCCGGGTCACGACTCCAAGAAAAAGAAGCGCTTCTCGGGAGGCAACCCGAGTTTGGTTTGCATTTTCTTTTCTTTTAAATTTTTTTCTTTTTAATTAGGAAAGACATCAACTCATCATCTAATAACTGGTAATTAGTAACGAATTAGCTGTGGGGAAAGTTGATTAATGAATGAGATGCAAAGTAGTTAGTTAAATAGTGAGATTTTATAACCATTTGCAATCAGGCGGTTTCCACGATGTGGGCATAGCCAGCCACATCGTGGGTCAAAATGAAAAAAAAAACGGGATTAGATTATGGTTTTAAAGTCCATGGCGTGGGCATAGCAAGCCACGACACGGCCTTTATAAAGTAAGGGGGGACCATTTCCTTAAAACCCTTTGACCAATATCCTCATTCCCCAATTGATACTGCCGCACGAACGGGAACAACAAAACCCCACAACCAATTTCTTAAGCTACTTCCAATTTCCTTGCAAGATCTTGCCAATTAATCTACTTGGTATGTGTTCTACTCATTATTTGTAGTTAGTACTTACAATTTCAAATTTTCATGGTTAGGGATTATGTGATTCACGAAATTGGTTGGAACTAGTTGTTGATTCTAGGTTGCATGTCCCTTAAATGTCCATAGGAACAAACCCCAAACATTAATTTTGGTAGAAATGGCATACAAAAGGACCGATCCAAGAACTGTGACCGACTACGGTCCATGACGTGGCGTAGCCTAGCACGTCGTGACTTTTGGCAGACAGCTTAAATTGTTTTAATGTTTTGGATGTTTGCTGTTTTGGTTTGATTGTGTATGCAGAAATGGGACTACGACGAGCTGTTCCACAGGACGAAAACCCAATAGATGTACCAAGTATACATCCGTTATACCAGTTTCCTCAAAACATTCCCCGACCATTGTTAACTACTTACGAGAATCGACTTGGATTTCTCTACAATAGGGAGTTTGTAATAGCCCCAATTATCGATTGGGGATGGCTTGGTGGAGTGGGTATGGTAGCTGAGTTGGAACGTTATTGGTCGAAGACATATGTTGGAGATCAATTTTCTTTCACTTGTCACGGGTGGAGGAATTTATTTGCCATTCAAGAACCCGTGTAATGGGAATTGTTGGTGGAGTTTTTCTCTACCGTATGCTTCGAGGAATGCACTATTGATTTTACCTACAACCGGGCACTTGTGTTTCGTTTGGGTGGTGTTTATAGAGAGTGTAGTCTTCGGGAATTCGCTTGGCGTATGGGCGTTTATACCGAAGTGGAGACGTAATCTCCATTTTTCATACCGTTCTTGCTTGGATGCGTTCTGGATTTTTCTCCCGGCGTTATGGATGTGCAATTCTGGCCGGGCATTTCTAGCCACGAGTACAACACTCGTGACTCGAGTGTGTCACAAATTCGGAATCCTGTTTTCCAATTTTTACACCGCCTTGTCACTTTTTCAATCAATCACAAGCATCATGGTGATAAAGTCCCCATTCACAATCTGTTTTATTTATGGACTCTTATTACTCCGGGAGTTTGCTGTGATTTACCTTATATGTTGGAAAGGTTTATGGGGCAGAAAGCGCCAAATTCTAGGTTCAGGAGCCCGATTACAGGGGGGCATTTGGTTACTCGTCTTGCTAGGTCATATCATATTTTGGCCCATGACTTTGTGAGGAATCTTACTCGATTCCTGGACACATATTTGACAATTCAAGTCTTGGGAGTTATGCGAGCGGTGGTGAATATTGGGGGTCGTTTTGTGATACCACCAATAGATGATGAGCAAGAGGAGGCGCAGCCAGGGCAGCAACCACCAGCCAGACCGTGGCATCGGAATGTTCGAGCTAGAGGTGAAGTCGAGAGAGAGCGTGCTGCTTCGCAGTATGTGCAAGGAGTGCCGACCGACCATCAGAGTCGGGTGGGAACGTATTTGGATAATCTACAGGGGCATTCCATTTACCATACCCAGCTTCCTGAGGGTATTTAGTCGCAGTTGGGTGTGACCCGACCACCTTCTCTGCCACCACATTATCCTTATTTTCCGACATGGGAGGAGCTATGGCGTCCGCAGAATGATGGGGCAGGGCCAAGTGGAGCGCAAGATCAAGATGATGATTGATTTTATTTTCTTTTTACTTTGTTTTGTTTTTGGCCAGTTTTTAGTTTTTTTTTTTATTTTTTTTATATTTTTTTTTTATGTTTGAATTTGGTGTGTAATGTACAACATTATTTAACTATGATGTTACTCTTTCTTTTGGGTTGTTCCATTTTTTCAGATTAGCATTGGAATTCTAAGGAGCATATAAGGCTAACTTTCGAGTCGTGTCGAAGAAGCTTAGAGTCGTGAGTTGGAACCCACAATTCAAGATAAGTGTGGGGTATATTAGTAGGAGAGAGATTATAGTTGGGAAATATATTTGCATACAAGCGTAGTAAACCATTTAGCCATTGGTCAAGTTGCTAGAGTAAATGAAACAAATAAGGCGTTTTCTTGTGATATCCAGTTTCCACGACATGGAATCCTTACGCCACGTCGTGGCGCTTATGCAATTTGAAGAAATTAAGCAGTCTGTTGTTTGCATTTTCATCTCATGTCACGATGTGGTGCTCTTTGCCACGACGTGTCTTGTTTTTTTTCCCACATTTTTACTTACTAGCACCCACTTTGAAGAATTGAAGTTTCGAGTCATGTTCGTGGTTTATTTACATATTCACCCAGTTCTACACCAAGTTTCTATTTTTGGAAGTCCATATTAATGATGCACGTTTTCCACAATTTTGGAGATGCTCACGCCGCTATCCCAGGGGAGTTCATTCCTTTTTCTCCCTTTTCTTTAATTTTGATTTATTTTTATGCATACAACGAGGGCATTGTATGGTATAAGTGTGGTGTAGGGGTAGAAAAAGTAAATTGCTAGATAATCATAGAATTTGATGGTAATAATTAGAATCTAGTAATAATAATTTGAGTTAATTGCTAGTGTTATGTGGGATGATCCGAGGAAAGTTCAAATGTTTAGTTGAGCCAATACACATTATAGTGCATTTGTGGCCTCCCTTATTTTAGTGAAATCATAGAACAAAAACATAACCCCGCTTGGTTTGAGGGATGCAATATGTTTAGCAGCCTAAACCTAAAATGTATCCAGGAAAATTATTATTATTAACCAATAAAGGTTGAGTTTGAGCGCCTCTACTTAAGCATGTAGGTTTTGAGTGGAAAAAAGTGAGGTACATGTAATATATAAAAAAAAGAGACAATTACAAAGAATGTATGAACAATTTTTGGAGCATCAAAGTTAAAGTGTGAAGTTCAAAAGATCAAAATTCCAAGAAATTCAAAAGTTGAAGATACCAGAAATCAAATCAAATAAGGTGGTGAATTCAAAGAAATCAAAGATCAAATGTCAAAGAAGTGAAGAATTCCAAAAGAGCTTCATATTGGTATCATATATTGTAATTGTAGATTATGTATGCTTAGGTTGCTCAAATAAAAATACCTTGAGGATAAGGAGGTTTTCTGCGGATGGATTCGGAGGGTTGCGTAAAATGAGCATTGTTCGGAAAAAGTAGGCGAGTGTTTATGAAGATTATGAGTATTTAAAGTATGGGGGGTACTTTAGGAAAATTTTAGACACAAATGCATGCGTTGAGGTCTTGGCATAATGGCTGAACTAGAGTCGGATTGTTCTGTGTGGTGTTAGTAATTAAGAATTAAGTTTAAATTTGCTTGAGGGCAAGCAAAGCCTAAGTGTGGGGTATTTTGATATTGCCATATTTATACCTATTTTTAGGCAATATTTAAGTACATTTTTATTAATAAGTTGATAAAATGTTTAGAATAATGATACTTATGACTTTAAATTGTTATTTTCAGTCAATATAAAGCATTTTTGAAGAGAGGGACCAAAAGAGACAATATGTCGAACATGGGAGACTTGAAAGACAAGAAAATAATAAAATCACGATAGATACTGAATTCACGACGTGGCGATGAAGCCCACGAAGTGGCATGGGATTTCTAGAAGATAGACATCGTGACACGGAGGGTTTCCTTGGAGGATACGCATTACTTGAAGCCCACGATGTGGCACAGCTGGCCACGACGTGGCGTGGGTTTTCGGAGATTAATTAAGTGCTCCTGATTATTACGAGAGAGAAGCTTTTGGGCAGAAAGAAAGGAGTTCTAGGAGGCGATTCAGAGAAGAAGAAAGGTTCTGGAAGAGGCTTTCAACACCAGAAAGAATAGAGGTTATTATTCTAGTTAATTAAGAACATGTCTTTCATTATTTGTAGTTGTGTTGGTTTAGTTGCTATGATGAGGAGCTGAATCTAGCTACTCTTGTTTAGCTAGATGAAGCTTTAAACTTATGAATAGTTCAATGTTTATGGATTAATTTTAGTTGGTAAAAATTGCTTGTGTTTGATTTGTATAACCTAGCATGATATTGTTTATTTCTCTAATTGCTTGATTGCATGTTCTGTGTAGCTTAGTGACCATTAAACTGCGTGAACTTGTTTATCTAATGATTTGGTGAACATTGAATTGTTAGAGCTAGGACTAACCACTCTTAGTTAGTAATTAGAATAAATAG
The DNA here is from genome assembly GCF_052625555.1 of Lactuca saligna. Taxonomy (NCBI): domain Eukaryota; kingdom Viridiplantae; phylum Streptophyta; class Magnoliopsida; order Asterales; family Asteraceae; genus Lactuca; species Lactuca saligna. The sequence goes on along the minus strand of NC_136421.1, from coordinate 277,442,356 downwards.
AGCTTAGCTGTGCTAGAGAACATGTATTGTGACCATAATTGAGTTTATATCACAAATCTTACATAGCATATATACATTCATAATTAGTTACGTGTTTAATTATGTGTGAACATACATGGTTTGACATGAATTAGTTAATTATTGGTAAGTTAGAACTAAATTACTAATATAACTAAAAACCAACTTAATAATCCGTAATCATTAGCTAGCCATAAGGGAGAAGTGGATTCAAACTAAACAAGAGTGTGTTTTTATTTATTGAATTTGATTTAACTTCATCTGATCTTGTAAAACCAGATAAAAACCCTTTTTAAACTTCTTAATAAATTAGGTTAATTTAATAGTAAATATATTAAATTAGAACACTGTTTCGTGTGATCGACACCCGACTTACCCAAGCTATACTGTAATCTGACTAGGTACACTGCGTATAAGTGCATAGCTAGTTAAGTTTGTTAGGTTATAAATATTAAAACTAGTGAGTACTTTTGTGCACATCAAGTTTTTGGCGCCGTTGCCAGGGAACGGCTTAGTTTTTAGCTTATTTATTTTCATTAAATTAATCGATCCTTCTTGTGGAGTAAAAAAACAACAAAAAATTAATTTTTCAGCAAAATAAAATTTTTTCTGTTAATCACAGAGTCCACGACGTGGAGATATACTGGCCACGATGTGGAACGTTAAAAAAATTAATTTTTAGTTTGTAGTTAGTTTTTATTATTTTAGTTCAGTTTCACGTTTTTAGTTTAGCTAGTTGCAGGAGTTCATGACCAGAAGCTCAAACACACACTTGGTGCCACCACTTGAAGATCCCGAGTCTGCACTTCACAAGAAAAAGACGCCCTTACAAGAATTAAAGTCAACCTTTCCTAGGAAGTCGGGAAAGAAGACAGGAGAGTCAAGTTCATCCGCGTGGCACAAGAGCAATCTTGAGCATTTAGATCATACGCCCGTCCAAACCGAGTCCGAAAGCGATACCGAGCCGGAATTTGAAGAACACACGAGCGAACCCGAGAACGAGCCAAGGAACTAGATGGAAGCAATTGAAGAGATGTCCATGGGAGCTTACAAGAAGCGGATTCGAGAAGATGTGGGTCCCGGTTTAGTCCAACCCGCAATACCTGCCACTGCCACATTCGAGTTGAAGGGACACATATTGACTGCACTGAAGGATATCCCATTTTTTGGGAAAGATCATGAGGATGCTTTTAAGCATCTAGATGAAGTCAACGACATTGCAGATTACTTCAATGTACCAAATGTCAACAGAAACACAGTCTTGCTTAGGATGCTTCCCGTCACTTTCAAAGGAGCTGCTCATGAGTGGTTAAAATCACTTCCACCGGGTGCAATTACCACTCGGGCTCAAATGCGTGAGCAATTCCTGGACCAGTTTTTCCTGCCATCCAAGATAGCCAAACTCAAGAAGGCAATAGCCAAATTTGAGCAACAGATAGGGGAGTCCTTATACAAAGCATGGGGGCGGTACAACGGCTTGCTCAGAAATTGCCCTCAGCATGATCTAAATGTGCAACAAGAGATCTTAATCTTCTATGATGGGGTCAACGTTATGACGAGACAACTCCTTGACTCTCAAGGACCATTAACAAAGAAAAATCCAAGGGAGGTCAAGAAGTTGATTAAAGAATTCGCGAAGCACTCTCACGAATACCACAACCCTAGGCAAGATGGAATCAAAGGCAGTGGAGGGGCCCAATCTAAAGACATAGCAGCTATAATGGCAATGTTGAATAATATGGATCGAAGGATAACACAAATGGACCAGTCAATACATGCCATAAGAGTGGGTTGCGAGAGATGTAGTGGTCCACACTTGACCAAGGATTGCAATGTAGATGAGTTTGGGAACAGGAAAGCTCAAGTGTGCTACTATAGTGGGGATAAATATGATGAGGAATGGAGGAAACCAAAGAAGGAGTGGCTGCCATATGAAGAGTATAAGAAGCGAAATGAAGAGAAGTATAGGCAGACAGGTCGAGGCTTTTATCAAAAGGAGCAGCCACCAGCCGAGAAGAAACTCGACCTAGAGACCATTTTGATGAAGTTTATGGAAGCTTCGGAAAAGAGACACGATGCCACTGATTCTGCCATTATGGAACAACAAACTTTGATAAAGAATCAGCAAGCTTCCATCCATAACCTTGAAGTACAATTTGGTCAACAAACCACTCTAGTTCAGGAACAATTGTCCCCGAAGAATCCCGATGTAAAGACCCAATCTCACGTAATGGCCATCGATACTGAAGAAGAAGCAATCTCTGAGTTCCTGGAGGCATTGGAAGAAGAACCACACCAGCTCGATCCAAAACCAAAGAAGTTAAAGTTCGAAAGTGAAGAAGTTGCTGAACCAGCTTCGCCACGACGTGGCACCCTAATGGCCACAACGTGGCGCATGTCTGATAAAAAATCCTTTGAGTCTGTTCCAGCTTATCAGCTACCTTTGCCATTTCCCACCTGGGTTGCACTTAGTCCACTGGAGAAGGAGCATTTAGAGTTTGTAAGGCATGTAAAGGGAATCCCAATTAATAATCCCTTTGTCGAGTCCTAATCCAAAGCTCCCGAGAACCAGAAACTACTGCAAGATTTGATAGACACTCGAAGGCAATTAAAGAAGTAGTCTACGGTGATTCTAAGTGAACAAACTTCAAAAGCTGTGTTGGGAGAAACACCAGAAAAGATGGGGGATCCTGGACGCCTGACTCTTCCATGTGAGTTTGGGAATAAAATGAAGGTTAATGCTTTAGCCGATTCTGGGGCTAGCATTAATTTGATGCCTTTTTCATTTTATCAAAAACTGGACATTCAGAAGATGACGGCGACAAAAATGAAGATTCACATGGCGAATCGTTCAGTGATACAACCTCGGGGAATAGTGGAGGATATTTGGGTAAAAATTGGAAAATTTGTTTTTCTAATAGACTTTGTAGTCTTGGACATGAAAGAAGATCCGGATGTTCCAATAATCCTTGGGTGTACATTGCTTAACACTACTGAAGCTCTTGTTGATATCCACGAGTCTAAGCTCACTTTAAGGGTTGGAGATGAACAAGAAGTTTTTGGGATAAAAGATGACTTTCAAGAAGATAAAGAAGAGTTGTTCACAATTAATGAAGAGAATGAACTAGAAGAACTGGAAAAGCTTAGGGAAGAAGAGATAAAGGCAGTTCATCAAGTCAACAGGACAAAACCGAGGGCATCTGTTCCATACTTCATTGAAGTCATAGCTTACAAGAGTCTGCCTTATTGGGTGAGCAAAGAGGATGAGGAAATGACAAGTGATGAAGAAGAGGTCACTTCAAGAGTAACAAAGTCGGTGGTGAAAGAAGAGGAGGATGCTATGGAGTGCAAGGAACAAACTAAGGGCACAAAACGTAAGCTTGAAAAAGAGGGCAAAACTAAAAAGGAGAATTCAAAGAAGGCATATAAAAGCCGAGTTCAACCTTACAAGCGGCGGTTCAAGGAACAAAAGATCTTAATGGTGGATTCTTCAGAAGATTCAACGTAGAAGGCACGGTGTCCGGCTCAAGACTCCAAGAAAAAGAAGCGCTTCTCGGGAGGCAACCCGAGTTTCGTTTGCATTTTCTTTTCTTTTAAATTTTTTTCTTTTTAATTAGGAAAGACATCAACTCATCATCTAATAACTGATAATTAGTAAAGAATTAGCTGTGGGGAAAGTTGATTAATGAATGAGATGCAAAGTAGTTAGTTAAATAGTGAGATTTTATAACCATTTGCAATCAGGCAGTTTCCACTATGTGGGCATAGCCAGCCACATCGTGGGTCAAAATGAAAAAAAAAACGGGATTAGATTATAGTTTTAAAGTCCACGACGTGGGCATAGCAAGCCACGACACGGCCTTTAAAAAGTAAGGGGGGACGATTTCCTTAAAACCCTTTGACCAATATCCTCATTCCCCACTTGATACTGCCGCACGAACGGGAACAACAAAACCCCACAACCAATTTCTTAAGCTACTTCCAATTTCCTTGCAAGATCTTGCCAATTAATCTACTTGGTATGTGTTCTACTCATTATTTGTAGTTAGTACTTACAATTTCAAATTTTCATGGTTAGGGATTATGTGATTCACAAAATTGGTTGGAACTAGTTGTTGATTCTAGGTTGCATGTCCCTTAAATGTCCATAGGAACAAACCCCAAACAATAATTTTGGTAGAAATGGCATACAAAAGGACCGATTCAAGAACTGTGACCGACTACGGTCCATGACGTGGCGTAGCCTAGCCACGTCGTGACTTTTGGCAGACAGCTTAAATTGTTTTAATGTTTTGGATGTTTGCTGTTTTGGTTTGATTGTGTATGCAGAAATGGGACCACGACGAGCTGTTCCACAGGAGGAAAAACCAATAGATGTACCAAGTATACATCCGTTATACCAGTTTCCTCAAAACATTCCCCGACCATTGTTAACTACTTACGAGAATCGACTTGGATTGCTCTACAATAGGGAGTTTGTAATAGCCCCAATTATCGATTGGGGATGGCTTGGTGGAGTGGGTATGGTAGCTGAGTTGGAACGTTATTGGTCGAAGACATATGTTGGAGATCAATTTTCTTTCACTTGTCACGGGTGGAGGAATTTATTTGCCATTCAAGAACCCGTGTACCGGGAATTGTTGGTGGAGTTTTTCTCTACCGTATGCTTCAAGGAATGCACTATTGATTTTACCTACAACCGGGCACTTGTGTTTTGTTTGGGTGGTGTTTATAGAGAGTGTAGTCTTCGGGAATTCGCTTGGCGTATGGGCCTTTATACCGAAGTGGAGACACAATCTCCGTTTTTCATACCGTTCTTGCTTGGATGCGTTCGGGATTTTGCTCCCGGCGTTATGGATGTGCAATTCTGGCCGAGCATTTCTAGCCACGAGTACAACACTCGTGACTCGAGTGAGTCACATATTCGGAATCCTGTTTTCCGATTTTTACACTGCCTTATCACTTTTTCAATCAATCACAAGCATCATGGTGATAAAGTCCCCATTCACAATCTGTTTTATTTATGGACTCTTATTACTCCGGGAGTTTGCTGTGATTTACCTTATATGTTGGCAAGGTTTATGGGGAAGAAAGCGCCAAATTCTAGGTCCAGGAGCCCGATTACAGGGGGCATTTGGTTCCTCGTCTTGCTTGGTCATATCATATTTTGGCCCATGACTTTGTGAGGAATCTTACTCGATTCCCGGACACATATTTGACCATTCAAGTCTTGGGAGTTATGCGAGCGGTGGTGAATATTGGGGGTCGTTTTGTGATACCACCAATAGATGATGAGCAAGAGGAGGCGCAGCCAGGGCAGCAACCACCAGCCAGACTGTGGCATCGGAATGTTCGAGCTAGAGGTGAAGTCGAGAGAGAGCGTTCTGCTTCGCAGTATGTGCAGGGAGTGCCCACCGACCCTCAGAGTCGGGTGGGAACGTATTTGGATAATCTACGGGGGCATTCCGTTTACCATACCCAGCTTCCTGAGGGTATTAATTCGCAGTTGGGTGTGACCCGACCACCTTCTTTGCCACCACATTATCCTTATTTTCCGACATGGGAGGAGCTATGGCATCCGCAGAATGATGGGGCAGGGCCAAGTGGAGCGCAAGATCAAGATGATGATTGATTTTATTTTCTTTTTACTTTTTTTTTTTTTTTTTTTTAATGTTTGAATTTGGTGTGTAATGTTCAACATTATTTAAGTATGATGTTACTCTTTCTTTTGGGTTGTTCCATTCTTTCAGATTAGCATTGGAATTCTAAGGAGCATATAAGGCTAACTTTCGAGTCGTGTCGAAGAAGCTTAGAGTCGTGAGTTGGAACCCACAATTCAAGATAAGTGTGGGGTATATTAGTAGGAGAGAGATTATAGTTGGGAAATATATTTGCATACAAGCGTATTAAACCATTTAGCCATTGGTCAAGTTGCTAGAGTAAATGAAACAAATAAGGCGTTTTCTGATGATATCCAGTTTCCACGACATGGAATCCTTACGCCACGTCGTGGCGCTTATGCAATTTGAAGAAATTAAGTAGTCTGTTGTTTGCGTTTTCATCTCATGTCACGACGTGGTGCTCTTTGCCACGACGTGTCTCGTTTTTTTTCCCACATTTTTACTTACTAGCACCCACTTTGAAGAATTGAAGTTTCGAGTCATGTTCGTGGGTTATTTACATATTCACCCAGTTCTACACCAAGTTTCTATTTTTGGAAGTCCATATTAAAGATGCACATTTTCCACAATTTTGGAGATGCTCACGCCACTATCCCAGGGAGTTCATTCCTTTTTCTCCCTTTTCTTTAATTTTGATTTATTTTTATGCATACAAGGAGGGCATTGTATGATATAAGTGTGGGGTAGGGGTAGAAAAAGTAAATTTCTAGATAATCATAGAATTTGATGGTAATAATTTGAATCTAGTAATAATAATTTGAGTTAATTGCTAGTGTTATGTGGGATGATCCGATGAAAGTTCAAATGTTTAGTTGAGCCAATACACATTATAGTGCATTTGTGGCCTCCCTTATTTTAGTGAAATCATGGAACAAAAACATAACCCCGCTTGGTTTGAGGGATGCAATATGTTTAGCATCCTAAACCTGAAATGTATCCAAGAAAATTATTATCATTAACCAATAAAGGTTGAGGTTGAGCGCCTCTGCTTAAGCATGTAGGTTTTGAGTGAAAAAAAAGTGAGGTACGTGTAATATATAAAAAAAAGAGAGAATTACGAAAAAAGTTTGAAGAATTTTTGGAGCATCAAAGTTAAAGTGTGAGGTTCAAAAGATCAAAATTCCAAGAAATTCAAAAGTTGAAGATACCAGAAATCAAATCAATTAAGGTGGTGAATTCAAAGAAATCAAAGATCAAATGTCAATGAAGTGAACAATTCCAAAAGAGCTTCATATTGGTATCATATATTTTAATTGTAGATTATGTATGCTTAGGTTGCTCAAATAAAAATACCTTGAGGATAAGGAGGTTTTCTGCGGATGGATTCTGAGGGTTGCATAAAATGAGCATTGTTCGGAAAAGGTGGGCGAGTGTTTATGAAGATTATGAGTATTTAAAGTATGGGGGGGTACCTTAGGAAAATTTTAGACACAAATGCATGCGTTGAGGTCTTGGAATAATGGTTGAACTAGAGTCGGATTGTTCTGTGTGGTGTTAGTAATTAAGAATTAAGTTTAAATTTGCTTGAGGGCAAGCAAAGCCTAAGTGTGGGGTATTTTGATATTGCCATATTTATACCTATTTTTAGGCAATATTTAATTATATTTTTATTAATAAGTTGATAAAATGTTTAGAATAATGATACTTATGACTTTAAATTGTTATTTTCAGTCAATATAAAGGATTTTCGAAGAAAAGGACCAAAAGTGACAATATGTGGAACATGGGAGACTTGAAAGACAAGAAAATAATAAAATCACGATAGATACTGAATTCACGACGTGGTGATGAAGCCCACGACATGGCATGTGATTTCCAGAAGATAGACATCGCGACACGGATGATTTCCTTGGAGGATATAGATTACTTGAAGCCCACGATGTGGCATAGCTGGCCACGACGTGGCGCGGGTTTTCGGAGATTATTTAAGTACTGCTGATTATTACGAGAGAGAACTTTTTGGGCAGAAAGAAAGGAGTTCCAAGAGGCAATTCAGAGCAGAAGAAAGGTTCTGGAAGAGGCTTTCAACACCCGAAAGAATAGAGGTTATTATTCTAGTTAATTAAGAACGTTTCTTTCATTATTTGTAGCTGTGTTGGTTTAGTTGCTATGATGAGCAACTGAATCTAGCTACTCTTGTTTAGCTAGATGAGCTTTAAACTTATCAATAGTTCAATGTTTATGGATTAATTTTAGTTGGTAAAAATTGCTTGTGTTTGATTTGTATAACCTAGCATACTATTGTTTGTTTCTCTAATTGCTTGATTGCATGTTCTGTGTAGCTTAGTGACCATTAAACTGCATGAACTTGTTTACCTAATGATTTAGTGAACATTGAATTGTTAGAGCTAGGATTGTCCAATCTTAGTTAGTAATTAGAATAAATAGAGCTTAGTTGTGCTAGAGAACGTGTATTGTGACCATAATTGCGTTTATATCACAAATCTTACATAACATATTTACATTCATAATTAGTTCTGTGTTTAATTATGTGTGAACATACATGGTTTGACATGAATTAGTTCATTATTGGTAAGTTAGAACTAACTTACTAATATAAATAAAAACCAACTTAATAATCCGTAATCATTAGCTAGCCATAAGGGAGAAGTGGATTCAAACTAAACAAGAGTGTGTTTTTATTTATTGAATTTGATTTAAGTTCATCTAATATTGTAAAACCAGATAAAACCCCTTTTAAACTTGTTAATAAATTAGGTTAATTTAATAGTAAATATATTAAATTAGAACACCGTTCCGTGTGATCGACACCCGACTTAACCAAGCTATACTGTAATCTGACTAGGTACACTGCCTATAAGTGCATAGTTAGTTAAGTTTGTTCGGTTATAAATATTAAAACTAGTGAGTACTTTTGTGCACATCAAATTTTTGGCGCCGTTGCCGGGGAGCATCTTAGTTTTTAGCTTATTTATTTGCATTAAATTAATCGATCCTTCTTGTGGAGTAAAAAAACCACAAAAAGTTAATTTTTCAGCAAAATAAAATTTTTTCTGTTAATCACAGAGTCCACGATGTGGCCATATACTGGCCACGACGTGGAACGTTAAAAAAATTAATTTTTAGTTTGTAGTTAGTTTTTATTATTTTAGTTCAGTTTCACGTTTTTAGTTTAGCAAGTTGCAGGAGTTCATGACCAGAAGCTCAAACACACACTTGGTGCCACCACTTGACGATCCCGAGTCTGCACTTCACAAGAAAAAGACGCCCTTACAAGAATTGAAGTCAGCCTTTTCTAGGAAGTAGGGAAAGAAGACAGGAGATTCAAGTTCATCCGTGAGGCACAAGAGCTATCTTGAGCATTTAGATCATACGCCCGTCCAAACCGAGTCCGAAAGCGATACAGAGCTGGAATTTGAAGAACACACGAGCGAACCTGAGAACGAACCAAGGAACGAGATGGAAGCAATTGAAGATATTTCCATGGGAACTTACAAGAAGCGGATTGGAGAAGATGTGGGTCCCGGTTTATGTTGGATTAGTGTCTAAGTCCATAACTATTTTGGTATGTACTTGACCCGATGGTGCATGGTCCTTTTGGGTTGCCTTCACCAAAGCAACTTGATTGGAGAAATAAATAAAGATAGAGAGGTTATTATGATTTATTAATATGTTATAAGAATAATACATTAAAGGAGAAATCATATTTGTTTAATTAATATTGGTCAATAATTAATTAGGAATTAATTTTGTGATCAAAGTGTAATCAATTAAACTAAAGGGGCTGATTTGTAATTATGTGATAGTTACAAAATAAGGTAAGGATTATCTTAAATATAGGGTGAACGAATTTAAGGAGATAATGCCTTAGAATTCGACTAGGATAGGGGTTTCTAAGACTTATCTTATGGTTACTTGGTGGACAAGCAACTAGATAAGGATAAGGACTAAAACCCTAATCTTTACACCTATATAAACCCCCTAAGGCTCATGAATTCTTCTAAGCCTTCCCAAGAAGTCCTAAGGACGAATTCCTACCTCTCTCCCCTCTCTTTATACCTTCTCCATTTGCTCTTCGTGTTTGTAAGCCATTAGAGGAGTGACACTTGTGACTCTAAGCCTTCCAAAGTCAATTCAAGGAGGAATTAGGATTGTTATTGCTACATAACAATCAAGGTAATATCTTAAACCTATATATATATGTTAATATCGATTTCCATATGCTAGAATTAGGGTTTATAGTCTTGGATTCAAAGCATGTACAATAGAGAAACCTAGATCCAAGCATTAGGGTTTGTATGAGCATATAGGATGTCTTATGACCAAAACCCATCAGTGGTATCAGAGCCTAGGATGGTTTCAATTGTATTGATGCATTGTATATCTAAAAAAAATTTGATTTTTGGTGTTCTAGAGGATGGACTCGCCGAGTCCAGGGTGACTTGACGAGTCCAGGTTGACTCGACGTGTCAACTCGTCAGATAGTGCTTATCTCGGGATTTTTTGTTGTTTTTGCATATGGATAGTTACCTTATCATGTTAGATCAATATTCATCCGATTATATGATATATTTGACTATATTTTTCATCTAAATGAAGATATTTATCAATTAATAAGATAATTGTTTCCTTATAAGATAATTGATTAATTATTTTGAGTAATTTGATAAATTGTTTTGCAAGAAATCATTAAATAAATCAAATATGGATAATTATGTGATTAAATGTTAATTTAAAATTATTTGTTATTTGATCCTTGTTGTTATGAAAAGTTTCATATTTTCCCCTTTAGGTTTTATAGTTTAAATTTGAACCCAAAAGTTTTGACGTATTGAAATTTAAATAGTTAAAGCCCTAATGTTTTGAAAAAGGTTTCAAAACATGCCCTCAAGTTTTGGAATTTAAAAGTTGATTAGGAATGTTAAATTCTAAAACCCTAGTAATGTTTTGAAAAGTTCAAATCACTCCTTTATGGTTTTATTAATTGATTAAGGTGTATAATTAAAAGAGATTTAATAAATCCATAAAAGTTTAGGTTTACAATTTAATTGAATTAAAAGTATAATTGTTAAATTTGAACACCTAATATTTTAAAAGTGTAAAATGCACCCTATACTATATATAACATTAAAAGTCTAACATTATATATATGTATGAGTAAAAGTCAGTCTTACCGTTAGTAGGCCTCATTCACAAAGCTGGTCTATAAGGGGTGTTTAAGGATTGCCTATAATATGCCGATTGAAAGGGTATCCACTCTTACCCACCGCACTCTTGACTAGTAGAGGATCGTTATCCGAACGGGTAAGATAGGACGAAACCTTCCATTATAAGCATAATGAAATACAAAGTAACTAAATGTTTTGCAAATTACCAATCTTAGTTACTTAGGCAAAAGTGAATTGATGCAATTCCATGAAATTACACTTTGTGCCCTTGCGAAGACGTTAGTGGAGCGTGTGTGGTTTACCAGCACAGTAAATGGTTCTAAGCAAAGGTAGAAAAGGGTGACTCAATGTTTGTCATAGTTAGGTGGAGCGTGTGTGGTTTATTGACACATCGAATAGGTGACTGTAACACGTGAGGGCACCATGTAACTTTGCATGGTTATTCACACCCGCTTTGTGATCCTTGGCATCCCAGTCACAAACAAGAGGGGCATATTGAGATTTAAACATGCCATTGAAATGTTCAATGAATCTCAAAGGATCTAGGAGTTTTCATAGATTTAAAACTTAAATTTCTTTTTCGTTTTTCATGGTGGAAATTAGTGAATCGTCATTCACTTACCTTCAAATATTCTGCAACTGGATTATGGCATCCCTCTTCTAGGTTGTAGCGTATTGTGTTGAGTCTTAGCCTTGGTATCTCATTTGGGTGATTTACTAAGGACTCAATTGATCAACTAACTTGAATTTGTTTTCTCCCGTTTTGTAGATGTCAAAGTTCGACAACTATGGTCTTCCCAAATCCTGTGGAACAAGCATACCACATGAAGATGATATTCCACGATTCGATCGAGGAACAAGAAATCATGCTTCACTTCCTCCTCCTCCTCCAATTATTCTCCCTAACCCACAAGATTGTAAAAATTGAAAGGTTAAATATCACTCAAGCCCTTTTGGCAAGTAAACATAAAGAAGGAAAGTCGGTGTGTGCACACGTCTTAGGGATGAAGTCACACATTGATAGGTTAAGAATGATGGGATCCGTTGTCGGTGAAGAGATGGCTGTTGATTGGGTTCTTCAGTAACTTCCTAACTCGTATAGTGAGTTCGTAAGAGAGTACTATATGATGAACCACGACGTGACCCTTATTGATCTCACGTATATGCTTATTACTACTGAATCAGCAATGGTTAGGCGCAATAGAAAAGTAATGTTGATTGGCGAATTTGCCTTCAAGACCTCTATGGATATAGACAATGGCAATGAAAGACATGCAATGATCGAAAAGTTTGATCATAAGAGAAAGGCGATGTCTGAAGTAGTTCCATGTGTTGTTCTAAAAGAGTCAATTTGCTTTTATTGCCAAGAGAAGGGGCATTGGAGACGAAGTTGCCCTATTCACCTAAGAGATCTAAGAGATGGGAGAGTCAAAAGTATGACTACGCTTAAGGTAAAATCCACTATCTAACTCCGCTAAGTTCCTATTCATTGATTCTTAATACATGATGTGATAAGATTGCATTTAAATGTTTTGCAGGATCGGTGAAAAGAAAGGAAGCTTGATAAGAGAGCAAGATGAATCTAATCACAAGAGATAGATCTCGATCGCATGGACTTGAAGATTGGATTTTGAGCTTAGATAGTTATGATAGAGTTGTTAGAAATTTTCCTTTTACATAGTTTTCAATAGATTTTGCATTGTAAGGGCAAATGTTTTTCCAATGCTTTTATAAATAAAATAAATTTTGTTTGACTTATTTATTTATTTGTTTACTTCCTTGCCATGAAATCGTTATGAAAATTGATGTTTGCATATTTCTACAACGAATGGATATGATTCTTAGTTATGTTATTTATGGAAATGTCGAGAATTTACCAAATAGGGAGAGTTTCTCATCGCCCAAATTTCAATTGGACTGAAATTTGGAATTACACAACTTGGTTGCATGATGAATGAGAAATTTCATATTTGGAAATTAGAAAAATTCATTGACAAAGTGTCAAGTGAAGGACTAGGAGATCGAGAACACAAAGTTGTGTGTTGATCAAGTTCACAATAAGAGTAACAAAGATATTCGTTATGATTTACTAAAAGTTTAGTAAATATGATTATACTTACAGGATTAAGTGTAATTCTGAATTGATTAAAGGGTTTAGATCAATAGTAGAACGAATAAAAAGAATCAAGTAGGCAGAAAAATAAAAGTTTCTCCATCCTAAGAAGAAGGGAGAGTAGCTTTTATGCTTTATGATAGATCTTAATGATTAAGAACCATATCTTAATTGATCCTCTAAGTGAGTCTTAGTACAATTGTATGTTTAAGAAGAGGAATCAAGGATTGAAGAAATGGTTAAATCAAGAAGTCTATCATAATTCGTTCCAATAACAAGTCTTAAAGTTAAGATTGTGACAATGAGTGAAAAGTATTAAAGGTTTATAACATTCGTCAAATGTGGAAAGTTGTGATGTCTTGAATAAGACAAAGACCGACTAGGACCAATTTATGAAGTGTTTTGATAAAAACTACACTAACTCTTGAATATTTGATTGTCAAGAAATGGTTATTGACAAAAGAATCTTATATGCCAAGGAGTTAGTGGGAGCCTTAATGGTCTTGAAAGGTTTCAAGAACAAGTCAAATAAACCTTATTGATCATCACTAGCACACGAGTTCAGGTTTACAACCTATCGTGTTGACATTATTTTTGTTTCTGTGCTATTTCCAATTGAGTTAATTATGCATGTGAGTTCTATGAGTTCTCATTTTGAACGCATAAAAGGCAAGGCACCTTGATCAATGAAAGGTACATTGATAGGAAAAAGGTGAGATGCTTAACTACTTGGAAGATGTGGTGGGCAGCTGTGCTACCATAAGGCAAGAAATCAAGATTAAGATTGTTCGGTCCATATGAGTTTGAATTTGTCGTAAACTTTGGTTTTAACAAATTCACATGGATAGAAACACATACACCGTTTAAATCTAAGTGTCATAATATTTCCTTCTTCATGAAAATGATTGTGAGGAAATGCTTTCACTAAGAAATATTTTAAGAAGACAGTGATTGTAAAATTGCATTCTCGAATTCGATCATGGTTACGGTATCCCTTTCCATAATTTGAATTGTGAGGTTTGGCAATTAATCTTAATTGTTTAGACACACATATGAACTATCGAAGGCAAAGGTCTACAAGTTCAAGAAGCCTTGATAAAAGATTATCAAAGCATTAAGTATTAGAAACATGGACTTAAGAAATTCAATAGGTATTGTTTTTCTGAAAGTTAAGATGTTTATGAATAGATGTCGAAGCTAGTGGGAGCCTAAGTGTTATGTTTTATAGTAATCATCATGATAGTGGGAGCATAAAAGTTATGATTGTATGATTATTATGGAAAGTATTGCAAGTTGACAATATAAATTATAGAAAAACAAGAATTATACCTTCCAAAGTCGTAAGGGTTGTAAAGTTGTTTTGCTATACTTAAGGGAGAGAATATTATGCTTCATTTCAAATCTAAAGGCTTAGGTTGAGAAATGTTACTAAATTTAGTCAAAGGTACATAGTTTGTTCTTAAAATTTCGATTATGATTACGGAATTCCTTTTCACAATTCGAATTTTGAGAACATAGCAAATAAAACATTGTGCATCGTGTCCCGTACGCTTCGGGTATAGGATCGATTGAAAATGCTTTAATGTTTCACCATTCTAAGATTTTCAAAATGTCTAGCGCATTTAGAGGGAAAAACGGACTAGAATAGGTTTTGACTAAAATAATTAAACAACTATCAAAGGACAATCCAAAGTTCGACGAGGATTGGTTGCTTGTGAGTAGTTGAAAGCATGGTATTGAATGGACAATATCAACATTCTTATGAATAGATAAGATTCTACTAAGAATAAGTTGTCATATGGAAAATATGGAAGTGTGTCCATATTGGGAATTGAATATTGAAAATCTATGTCTAGATTAGAAACTTTTATGCAAAAGGATGTTTAAAGGAATCTACTTTGAGTGAGAGACATCATATCTAAGGAATTGTCTTGTAACAATCTCCAATAGAAGATTTTGTAACATCATTAGCAATTGTCTTTGTGACGTTGGTGCAGTGACATTACGAAAGAATGATTGCATAGAATGTTAGAATCTAGCATATTCTATAAGTAGCAAGAATATTGATATTCTTTCAGTTATGAAAAAGGATTCGGAGTTGTGAAATGAGAATGATTGGAAATGTGTTCAATGTTATCTATTTCACAAAGTAAGAACATTGTGTGCATGCTAGGAGCATGGGTAAGTGTTGTAATTCAAGTAAGAAGTTGATTACCCGAAACGACAAATAATGAGTAATCGATATGGTGATAAATAAAAGGAGTTTTATTTATACTCAAAGGGTTGAGGCCATATGGGATTAGTATTATTCTTGTGTTTCACTTTGCATGTTTTGACTTCCAGAATAATTGAGTTTATTAAGAATAATCGAATTATTCAAACGGGCCACAATCGTTCATATGTTGGAAGTAGATTTGAATGAAGACTGTCGTGAATTGGTGTGTGGATTGTCTAAAAGAGTATTAGACATAAGCAAATGTTTGCTGCAACATTCATGAGTGCTGATGAATATGAATTTGAGCATTGGATTACACCCACGCTCACTTGGATCACTCCATGAATTGTATCACGAGTGATTGGTGAGACGATAACATCTTATATTCTTGAAACCGAGATATGTGAGTTGTATCTTGCTAATCGGTTGCACATTGATAATATGTAAATGCACTAGTAACTCGGTGTTATAAAACATATTGTTGTGTATGATTTGGTTAGTGAGTGCCAGCAAGCATTGTATCAAAGTTTATCCACTCCTTTTATCCAAGGTAGGATAAAAGCGATATCTTTTGGGCCCCTCGATGGTTTAGTGATGACAAACGTAAACGCTCGGTCTGGCTAGGGCTAATTTGATTTGTTCAATTAGTCTGCCATCATAAACCAAAAATCGAGAAGCAGTACAAAGAGAATGATTAGAAATCATATCTCATATGATATCTAGAATGGAGGAATATATGATCCCTTATCCTAAGGACACGCGTATCTGATAGGATCAAAGTTGACAGCGGCTTTAGAAAGCTACGATTGCAGATCAGGATCTGAAGTCATATGCATAATAGTAGACGTATCCAAGTGGGAGACTTTTGGATTAGTGTCTAAGTCCATAACTATTTTGGTATGTACTTGACCCGATGGTGCATGGTCCTTTTGGGTTGCCTTCACCAAAGGAACTCGATTGGAGAAATAAATAAAGAGAGAGAGGTTATTATGATTTATTAATATGTTATAAGAATAATATATTAAAGGAGAAATCATATTTGTTTAATTAATATTGGTCAATAATTAATTAGGAATTAATTTTGTGATCAAAATGTAATTAATTAAACTAGAGGGGCTGATTTGTAATTATGTGATAGTTACAAAATAAGGTAAGGATTATCTTAAATATAGGGTGAACGAATTTAAGGAGATAATGCCTTAGAATTCGACTAGGATAAGGGTTTCTAAGACTTATCTTATGGTTACTTGGTGGGCAAGCAACTAGATAAGGATAAGGACTAAAACCCTAATCTTTACACCTATATAAACCCCCTACGGCTCATGAATTCATCTAAGCCTTTGCAAGAAGTCTTAAGGACGAATTCCTACCTCTCTCCTCTCTCTTTATACCTTCTCCATTTGCTCTTGGTGTTTGTAAGCCATTAGAGGAGTGACACTTGTGACTCTAAGCCTTCCAAAGTTAATTCAAGGAGGAATTAGGATTGTTATTGCTACATAACAATCAAGGTAATATCTTAAACCTAACTATATGTTAATATCGATTTCCATATGCTAGAATTAGGGTTTATAGTCTTGGATTCAAAGCATGTACAATAGAGAAACCTAGATCCAAGCATTAGGGCTTGTATGAGCACATAGGATGTCTTATGACCAAAACGCATCAATTTAGTCCAACCCGTAATACCTGCCACTGCCACATTCGAGTTGAAGGGACACATATTGACTGCACTGAAGGATATCCCATTTTTTGGGAAAGATCATGAGGATGATTTTAAGCATCTAGATGAAGTCAACGACATTGCGGATTACTTCAATGTCCCAAATGTCAACAGAAACACAGTCTTGCTTAGGAGTTTATGGTAGTAAACTAGGATTTTACGGCCGTAAAATCTTATGTACCCAATCATATTGTGTTTTGGTGGTCCTTGGTGAATCACAAGTGTTTCTAGTGCATAGTAGAAGCCATGGAAGGAAGTTTTGGCAACAATTGACCACCTTATAATAGTTTACGGCCCAGGAACCATTCCTTGGGGGATTTACAGCCGTGAACTCCTAAGAGGATAGTTTCTTGCATGTTTAAGGTCCCTAACACATTGGTGGATGATTCTAGACTTTATTCCAAGGCTTAGGAGGTGCTTAAGGGGCATTTTATCACCATTAAAGGGGTTTACGGCCTATGAAATGGTGTTTACGGTTCAAGCGTGTGCTTGGGCCGTAAACTCTTGTTTACCCCTCGAATGATAAGATTTAGGTGTTCCAAGTCCAGTATTGTAAGCCCCTAAGTCATATCTAGGTTCCCAAAGTGGTTTGGAAGGGTTTTGAGGCTCAAAAACCCCATTTATGTGTGTTTGCGGCTTAAGGGTGTTCCTGGTCTGTAAACACATGTTTTTGGGCCTATTTCATGATTTTGCCACAAATTTGAAAGCTAAACATGTTAATCTATGAGCAAGGATGGATAACTTACCGATTTGGAGCTTGAATTGGGTGGTTTTTGGATCAAACTTCAGTTTTTAGAGAGAGAGTAGAGAGAGAGAGTGTGTGGAAAAACTTCAAATGAAGCCCACTCAACTTTATATATGGTTCGGGTTTGAGGCTCGGTGTAATTCTACCTGATACTGACGTTAACCGGGGCTTTTCGTCGTACCCGATTAAGTTGCCGTAACCCGACGTGGTCGAAACTATAAATTTTCCAAATAAATAATTTGCAACGTTTTCATGTGATTTCACTGTGTTTGGACACTCACGAGATCATAATAAAAGTCTTAATTAAAATGACCTAATCGAAAAGTCAACGGAAGAATCGAAAATACTAATGGTTTTATGAATGGGAACGGGTTACATTGACAGAACGTTTTCGGATTGTCACAGCATCAGGTTCAACCGACATCATATAGGTGAACCCTTCCACTAAAACAAATGCAACAAGAAAGGGCACACTACGAATTTGTACAAAAGCATAACACCTGCTACAACAACTCATAGTATGAGTAAAGGATCTAGTTCTAGTGGAGGCAAGACTTGTTTTGGATGTGGAGAAGCGGGACGTTTCAAGAGGTTTTATCCGAGGTTGAAAATATAACATCCCATATTTCTAGACCAAAAATTTCATTTTGATATAATGATTTAGAAAAACATTTATATGAAAACATCATCGAGTTACAGCATTTCATAAGTCATAATCACATGTCTCAAAACCATATCATAAAAATAGTAAGAATGTCAAAGTACAATCCCAAGAATTTGATAATGCGGAAATCCTATGTGTGTGGTGCACTGCTACCGTGCCAACTCTTTCCCCTTCGATGAAGGGGTACCTAAAAAAAATTAAAAACTGTAAGCACAAATCTTAGCGAGGTCCCCCATCATACCACACACCACATAAAAAACATATTGATAGACATATCTAGGTGCCTAAACTACCCTGTTGAGCATATCGAAATGCTCAACCTACCCCTAGTAGGCATATCGGGGTGCCTAACCTACCCCTATCAGACATACTGGTGTTTCCAACCTACCCCTCTGATTTATCTCAACCGATTACGGGGACTATTTCACCCCTACTACTACCACATAAAAGCATACGTAATCATATTGTCACACATACCAGGGTGCCCGACCTACCCTTTGGCGCTATCGACCAGATATGGGGACTATTCCCCCTACTACCACAATTGCATACCATCATATAATAATAACACATAAAACATAACTGATAGTGGCAAATCGGACAATTATCACATAAACAATCATCCACAATTACTCCTACTAGTGGGTTGACATTGTGGCCTTAGACCCACTCCTACTGGAAGTTAACTCACCTGAATGTTGTGCAGTAACTGAATTGTCCTTGGTATTGGGATCAACTCCTCTCAAACTCGTAAACATAAAAAACTTCCTTAATTACCATTTCATACTCATAACCCCTTCAAGGGTCAACTCAGGTAAAAGTCAACGTCAATGTCAACACCTTGGTCAAAGTCAACATCTGGTTGAGTCAACTCGCCGAGTTGGTCCACCAACTCGTCGAGTTCCATAATCCACAAAATACTGGGACTTCGATCCTACTCATCGAGTCTTTGAAGTACTCATCGAGTTCTCCTTCATAAAGAATCGGGACATTTTGCTCATGATTCACCGAGTTCATCCATGAACACGTCGATTCTTGCTTCATGTAAGTTGGAACATTCAGCCCTTGACTTGCCGAGTTCCTCCTTGAACTCTTCGAGTTCTTCTTCATATCAGGCAGGACATTGCCTTGAACTCGCTAAGATCAACCTCGTACTCGTCATGTTCTTTAATCCTCTAGTCCATATGCACGTTAATCTTGTTGAGTCCTCTTATAGACTCAATTGGATTGTTGAGAAACAGAAAAGGTTGGGGAATGTAACAGCCCGAAATCCAGGTATTCTTCTATTTTGGTTATGTTGTCATTTTATGGTGTTGAAGATAATAGAGTTGCGTCTTGGGCCGTTTTGTTTTACAACCGGATTGGGCTTGTCAATCCGTGTTCAGCTAGATTAGCCTTCCTTTTCTTAGAAAAACTGTTAGGGTTTCATTATAAATATATGCATGCATGTATGCGTATAGTAACGGTCGTCACTCTCATTGAAAATTGTAAACCCTAAAATCGTCTACAGTTGACGTTCTTTATTGAGCTCTTCTGAGGATTGTTTATTGAATCATTCGACACCTTTTGATTCATTAGCTCGTTCTTAATTGTTTACTTAGTCATTCATCTACCTGTTTCATAGATCTAATCGATCATTAAGTTTATTTTAAACTCATCAATTGGTATCAGAGCAGGAGGCTGTGTAATCCATACACTTCTTTTCTGTGAAAAAGCTTCGATTAGGGTTATTCCGCATTCATTGATATTTATTGAGCCGTCAACTCATAATTGACGTAACTCAAAATTTATTATCTTTGCCCTAATTCGATATATTACAAGTCTAATCTTTGAACAGGTTATTCGATCAATTATGGACGAGTCACAATCCAATCCCATCAATATTTCAAACAACATTGGATCAACAACAAAGATTCCCATCCTGTACACCCATGATTATGAAGTCTGGGCGAATCACTTTGAAGATTATGTCTTAGGATCTGAGGATAATGGATACCTCATTTGGGAAGCAATTATCTCTGGACCGTTTTCTCATTCAGCAACTTCAAGGATTATTAAAACTCAAAAGGAGTATAATGATCTCCTGAAAGATGTTAAAGATGTAGCGCAAGATGAAAAAGTTAAATTTCAGTGCAATATCAAAGCGCTAAGATTGATTAGATTTGCTCTTCAATCCGATACCTTTAGACTGGTAAGTTCATGCACAACTGCTAAAGAGATATGGGACAGACTACGTTAATTGTACTCTACAGATGAAGATCTTGAACACTCCATTCAAACTTTGCTCTTGTCTGAGTTTGGTGAGTTCAAGCAAGGAACAGAAGAAACAGTGACTCAGACGTTTGATCGCTTCAATCATCTTCTTAGCAAGATGATCAAACATGACATCGAAAGGAAGCTTATTGAACAGAAGGTTACTTTTTTAAATGGACTCAGGTCTGAGTGGAGAGCAATTGTGTCCACAGTCAAAGCACACGAGCAATTCAAATCCTATTCTTTGGCGAAACTGGTGGGCATCCTAAAATCTCAGGAAAAGATCGTGCTGCAGGAGAAGACCGTGGTTTCAAGTCTGGGTTCATTAGCACTCCTGTCGAAAAGCAAAGCTGTGGTAGAGGACGAAGATCTCAACTTGGATGATTATGATCTCACATCTGAAGACTATGCTATGATGGTGTAAAACCCTAAGAGATTCATCAAGAAGAGATTCCCCACCAATAGGAACCGAAACTGGCAAGGAAGCTATAGCACTGAAAAAGTCAAAGATGAACCGAAAGCTCAAGAAGCAAAGAAGGAACAGAAGGCTGAAGGAGATTCTGGAGTGAGCTGCTATTATTGTGGAGGAAAGAACCACTATGCAAATGATTGCATCCTCAAAAAGATGGCAGAAAAGAATGAAGAAAATGATGAAGAAGCTGTGTTGATGAAAAAGGTTGATGAGTTAAGGAAGAAGAAATCTGCTGCTAACCCTTCCATGAATGCTTTAATTTTGTAGGGCTTGGTAGCTGATGATGAGTTCGGTGGCGTGGAGGTTTGGTCAAGCGACTCTGAAGATGATGAAGTGAGGAAGCCTTCACATGGAAAGGCCTATGTAGCGAAAGAAGAGAGCAGTGGAGGAAGATGCTTGATGGTGTCCGACGTTTCTCAGATGAGTGGATACAACACTGATGGTGGGAATGAAGACAAAGAACAGCAGAATCTATGCTTTACCGCCAAACCACTTAGCGAGCAGTTCAGCGAACTTGATGAACTGATCAAGAAGGTACAATCAGTTTTTGTCTCATTTAAAGTCCCACAATGCTCATATGAAAAGGAATTAAAAAATGTTAATTCAAGAATCTCTCATCTAGATAGTAGTTTAACTCAAACTCGGGTCACCAATTCTAACCTAACTGATCAATTAAGCAGGGTGTCTTCGAAGAGTGAGGAACGGCAGATGTGGATCGAACTGAAGGAGTCAGAGTTAATCAAAATAAAAGATGAAAATATCTATTTGCAAAGAGATAATTTAAAGCTTTTGAAACAGCGAAATCTTTTTTGTCTGATTGCCAAACGTCTTTATACTAATATTACTCAGCTTCATTTAAATTGTGAAATAGGGAAAAAGATTCATCGCATGATTTTACCCTTTCTTGAGTTTAAGGAAGATGAAATTGATGCTGATGCATTTAATTGTGAGAGTATTATTTTGTCTGAGGATGTTAATCCAACATATTTATATGGACTGGACAAAATTGAATCTTTCATAAAATCCAAGGACCACAAGAATATGCTCAAAAATCTTTTGGATGAAAATGATAAACTGAAGCTTAGAACCGAAACTATACAAAAATTTGACTCACTGAATGTCAACTTAAGCTCGGAAAATAAAATTGATGTTGAAAATGCATCTGAGCTTAATGAGGACGATAACATGAGTGAAATTTCTGTAGAGGACACAGTTGATTGCTCAGAATTTGTCAAAAATGAACCCGAGAACCACAAAAATCTCATCTCAGAAAATTTTGTGGAATTCACTCGGTTGTCCCAATTAAAGTCCCCGATTCTTGTAGAGAAGGCAGTTGTATACCAAAAAGTTAGGACCATTCCGAATCAGGTATACAAAGTCACAGGTGTAACCGAACATCAGACTGCTGAACTAACAGCTATTGTGAACGAAGACACTGCTGACAGCTGTGATGAGTTCTTCTGGTCGGCTCCCATTGACAATGCTGATGAAACGGTAGGTCTGTCTGAAAGGACTTCATGGAAAAGCAAAGGCAGATACGTTCCAGAACCTTTAAATAAACCTGATTGCTTCAACGTGGCAAGTACCAGTGGAACAAAAGATGTCCCTCAAGAGAAAGAAATTCCTGCAAAAGAAGTCGCATCTCCAAGCAAAACAACATTGGTTCAGAGTGGTTCAACCAATGAAAATCAAAAACATAAAGCTAACGTCCATCATCAACCGAAGCAGATGAGAAGTCAAAAACGGGAAAGGAATCAGAGATACAGGAAAAATCTCTCCGAAAGAAAACAATTTTGGCAATCGCAAAATGCCTATTTCTCACATCAAGACAGGAATTTAAAACCAGTGAAAAATCCTGATGGATCGACGGAGAGAGACGACAACCGAACGCAGAGTCTCAGTTCTTAGCAGAACAACAACCGAAAGCAGAGGTTCGGTTCTGAGTAGAACAACAACCGAAAGCAGAGGTTCGGTTCTGAGCAGAACAACAACCGAAAGTAGAGGTTCGGTTCTGAGCAGAACAACAACCAAAAGCAGAGGTTCAGCTCAGAGCACAACAACAACCGAACGTATAGATTCGGTTCAGAGAATGATTTCAACCGAAAGCACAGGTTCGGTTCGGGAATTAAAAGAGGTCAAAACTCTAAAGTTGGTCCTTCCGTTAATCAAAAGCAAAAGAGTCACCCAAAATCTTTAATCAAGAAGTCATTCCATTATAAGTCATCTCATTCTAACTCTGCTAACTCCTCACAATCCTCTATCTCTTCTCGTCCTCAAGTCCACTCTGTTTCTTCTCAAAAATCTCAGTCATCAGCTGATCAAAAATGGAAACAGAAGGTTTCAGATACTGAATCAAAATCAATACTGAAACCATCAAATCCAAATAAAATCAAAGTTTTCACCATCAAAAGAAAAGGTGATACAACACTAATAAAAAGAACATATGTTGTTGACATCTCTCTTACTATTCCCGCAAACAACTCACGAGGACCCAAAAAGCTCTGGGTTCCTAAATCTGCTTAATTTTTGCAGGTTATTAGTGACGAGTAGTATGACGAAGAATGGTACATTGATAGTGGCTGCTCGCGTCACATGACAGGGAGGAAGGAAGAACTTAGGGAATTCAGATCTCTTTCCAATGGTGGTAATGTCAAATTTGGGAACAATTCCTTCGGAACAATCAAAGGCTACGGGATGATTACAAACGGTGATTCTCCAATCAGAGCGCAAAGGTGAAATGTTTCCCCTAAATCTCAAACCAATCAAAGGAAACCCAGCCATCTGTCTGTTATCCAAGGCACCATCTGACGAAAGCTGGCTGTGGCACAGAAGACTCTCTCATCTCAACTTCAAAGATATCAACAAACTTGTCACTGGAAGTCATGTGAGGGGTCTCCCATTGCTCAAATATGACATAGATCATATGTGTGCTGCATGTGAAATGGGAAAGCAGAGTCGTCAAAGTCATCCATCCATAATAAACACTAAAGTCGTTGAACCACTGGAATTACTTCATATTGATTTATGTGGTCCATCTTCTGTAGAAAGCATTGGTGGTAGCAAGTATATTCTTGTTATTGTTGATGACTTTTCACGTTTTACATGGGTGTTCTTTCTGAAGCTTAAATCTGAAGCGACTCAGAAGCTAAAAGTGTTCATCAAGCAGATTGAAGTACAGCTGAAGAAGGTCGTTCGCAACATCAGGAGTGACAATGGGTTGGAGTTCAAAAATAAAGAATTTGAAGAATTCCTTGAAGAAAAGGGGATCCGTCACAACTTCTCAGCTCCCTACACACCTCAACAGAACGGAATTTTCGGAAGACGAAACCGATCCTTATGTGAAGCTGCCCGAACAATGCTAAGTTTTGCTTCCTTACCTTTATATTTTTGGGCTGGTGCTATTTCTGTTGCTTGTTTTACACAGAACAGGTCGTATCTTAACAAACGCTTCACTCTCACTCCTTATGAGATCATCAACAACAGGAAGCCAAATGTGAAGTTTTTCCATGTGTTCGGTTCCAGATGCTTCATTTTCAATTCCAAAGAACACCGCAACAAGTTTGATGTCAAAGCTGACAAAGGGATATTTCTGGGTTATTCTCTTACTTCTAAAGCATACAGAGTGTTAAAAAAGCGTTCAAAGAAGATCGAAGAAACTTACTACGTGACTTTTGATGATAGCTATGTTAAAAAGCTAAAGGCCAACGAAGACACAGCTGGAGAAATCTTTCCTCAAACTGGCCAAGTCACAGCCTCAATCGCTAATCTATTCGAGAAATTCATGGAGCTTTTTGATGAACCAGAGAAGGCCACTCTTTCTGAAGCCAGTGCAGCAGACAACAGGGTAGATAACTTGAAGCAACTTATTGACGATGCTGCAAGAAGACCGAATGAAGAAGAATCGAGTTCACAAGACCTTCCTCAACACAATGCATCAGTAGAGGGGGAGGATCCACCTGCATCCCAGCCAAGTTCACAAGTTGAGGGGGAGCTAAGGTCTCAACCTCCAACCGAGAGTGATTCACCAACCGAGAGTGCTTCACCAACCGAGAGTGTCTCACCAACCGAGAGTGTCTCACCAACCGAGAGTGTCTCACCAAACGACAGAGCCTCTCCAACCGTAGGTTCATCAACACCCGAAAGATCATCACCTCAGGAAACCTCTATAGCTCAAGATTCACAAGACATTCCTGCAAGATCACATGTCGAGGGGGAGCATGCTGATATGTCATACGACTTGGACAGTCTGTCTGAACCAGAAGAAATGATAAATGTTGAATTGGATCCATCCTATGATCCAAACTTCCCTCCTCTCACTAAATGGACTAGAAATCATCATATCTCTCAAGTTGTCAGGAATATCTAAGAATCAGTTCTGACCCGATCACAACTCAAGGCAAAACAAGCATCCTTGTACTCAAAAGTCGAATTCTGCATGTTTAACTCATTCGTATCCAAAGTTGAACCAAAGACAGTTAAAACTGCTCTTGATCACTCTGATTGGGTTCAAGCAATGCAAGACGAACTGAATGAATTTGAAAGGAACAAGGTCTGGCATCTTATTCCAACTCCTCCACATGCCTCGGTTGTTGGTCTCAAATGGGTCTTTCGAAACAAACTCGACAAGGAAGGGAATGTTATCAGAAACAAAGCTCGTCTGGTCGTCAAAGGATACTGTCAGGAGGAAGGCATTGACTATGAAGAGACTTTTGCTCCGGTAGCTAGGATGGAATCAGTGAGAATATTTCTTGCTTATGCTGCTCACAAAAAATTTTGAGGTCTTTCAAATGGACGTCGAGTGTGCATTTCTCAATGGAGATCTCGAAGAGACTGTGTATATGGAGCAATCTCCTGGATTCATGAATGAAAAGCATCCCGATCACTGTTACATTTTGGATAAAGCCGTGTATGGTCTGAAACAAGCTCCGAGGGCCTGGTATGAAACGCTGACTAAATTTTTAAAGATGTCCAAATTCAAGCAAGGTTCGGTTGACCCAACCTTCTTTTGCAAAAAGGAAGGTAACCACCTTATGATAGTTCAAATTTACGTCGATGATATCATCTTTGGCTCCACGAATCCAAGCCTAACAGCTGAATTCAGAAAGTTGATGGAGACTAAATTTGAAATGAGCTCAATGGGTCCCATTAACTTTTTTCTTGGTTTAAATATCAGACAGGGACCTGAAGGCATCTTTATCAACCAGGAATCTTACACAAAGAATCTCTTAGCAAAATTTGGCATGATGGGAGATTCAAAGGTCAAAGTCCCAATGGCATTCGGCACTAAGCTCACTCCATCCCTGGACAAACCAGCTGTTGATCTTACACTTTATCGTCAAATGATAGGCTCTCTAATGTATCTTACTGCTAGCAGACCTGACATAATGTTTTCTGTTTGTTACTATGCTCGGTTTCAGGCAAATCCAAGGGAACCTCATATGCTTGCAGTGAAAAACATATTCCGTTATTTCAAGCGGACTAGCTCTTTAGGTCTGTGGTACCCTTCTAACTTAGGCTTCTTCGTTCAAGCCTACTCAGATGCAGACCTTGGTGGTTGTGGTCTCGACAGGAAAAGCACCACTGGTGGTTGCCAATTCCTCGATGGGAAGTTGGTTAGCTGGCAGTCAAAGAAACAAACCTGCGTATCTCTGTCTACTGCTGAAGCCGAATACATTGCCGCTGCTTCCTGTACCTCTCAAGTGATTTGGATCTAGAGTCAACTCCGCGACTATGGACTCAATATGAAAAAGATCCCACTATATTGTGACTCTGAAAGTGCAATTAGGATCTGTCATAACCCAGTGCAACATTCCAAGACCAAGCACATCGCACTGAGGTATCACTTCATCAAAGATCACGTGGAAGACAGAAACGTTGAAGTACACTTTGTTAGAATCACTGATCAATTGGCTGATATCTTTACCAAAGCTCTTCCTAAAATGACTTTCAACAAAATTCTACAAGGCTTGGGTATGATGGTTGGAGAGTCGGTCCCAAATCCTCAAATCTCCATCTAAGAATCAAGAACCGAAGCAAACAGATCGCTCGATCTCTCTCTGCTCTAGAGATTTAAAGGAACCGAAGCAAACAGACCGCTCGGTCTCTCTCTGCTCTGGAGATTTAAAGGGACCGAAGCAAACAGACCGCTCGGTCTCTCTCTGCTTTGGAGATTTAAAGGAACCGAAGCAAATAGACCGCTCGGTCTCTCTCTGCTCTAATGATTTACTGAACCGAACTAGACAGACCGCTCGGTTCATCTCTGTTCTGAAATTGTCACCGAAATACACAGATCGCTCGGTCTATCTCTGCTTCATCATTTTTTTTATGTTGTACAATTTTATCTTTCTGTTTTTTTTTTTCAGAAAATCCCAAAATTACAAAAACATTTTATCTTTCTGTTTTTTTTTTTTCAGAAAATCCCAAAATTACAAAAACATTTTATCTTTTTGTTTTTACTAATTTTTCAGAAAAATTCCAAAATTACAAAAGCATTTTATCTTTCTGTTTTTATTTATTTTTCAGAAAAATCCCAAAATTACAAAAACATTTTATTTTTCTGTTTTATTCCGTTTTCTTACTTACTTCCACTACTTGCAAGTCCTGGTCGGTGTACGTTTTGCACAGGTGAATACAAGCATCACCTTCTGTAGTGTTTACCCAGGTATGTTTTATCTTTCTCAGACTAGTTAGACGTCCCTAGAAGCATGCTGCTGTATGTTGTCGCAAGCCTCTATGACCTCGAGCACGCCTTAATGATTTGATCAATACCTATCGTCTCTTCCCAATCAGGCTATTCTCTCACACTCGGTCTAGAGCTACCTTACTCTACTCATTTGATACATGAGTTGCTCTGCTTCGTCCCTCTTCAGTAGCAGAAGGTACGTTCGGTCTCTTAACCACCTCCTCAAATTCTACATATACCTTCGATTCCCCAAAGTAACCCTTGATGCTTTCGGTCTTTACCACTAAGGCTTATGGTTACACACCCTCTGTGTTTATGATCTTGGATTCGATTACCACGTTCTAACTGAAACCCAAAATCCAATACCTGAAATGAATTGACGGTGAGTGATATACTCAAGATATTACTTGGAAATCTCAATTTCTTTTTGTGTGATCTTTTATGAAATCGTCTCCACCTAAGACATTTCTTCCCAAAGAGGTCCAGTTTATTTTTCTTTGAGATTTATGTCTATCCCATGCTTGTCACGCGATAATTCCCACCTACCTGTTCAACAGATCACATCGGTCTCACAGGTATCTCTGCCAACACTCAGTTTTATGTTAAGATTTGATGTTCGGTTAGAGGTCAGCCAACCTTCAGCCCATGATCAAAAGATGCCTTTCATTGCTTATTAATAGACAACTGATCGTATTTCCCGGGAAACCACATAAGCACTTCAAGTCTCTCTTGGCTTTGAAGGAAGCGATTCTTGCCCGGAATCTTCCGCTTTCTGTCTTATTAATAGACAACACTCACATCCCAAACACCTTTGATTTATTTCTTTATCTTTCACACTCTTATGCACGAAAATTAATTTTTTCCAACATTCTGATTGCTGTTTGGTATATGGTTTTAAGTTTCAGTTGTAACCAAACAAGGGCACAAGGAATTTCAAATGGTACAAAAATGATTTGGGCGCGTGCAATTGATTCGTTTCACACCCACGTGTGCTGACGTATTCCTGGGATACACCATAACTTCCAATCTCACTTTTTCAGGCGACGTTTTGGTTTCCTCATCATCACGATTTTCTCTCTCCAGTGAACGGTATAAATAAGGGGTGATCGTGTTCTTTGGCATTTACCTCCCACGAATTCTCTCTCTCTGAAAAGTTTCCACTGTTCATCTTCTTCCACAACTCAACAATGGCGACTTCTTCTTCTGCACAAGATCAAACTGCATCTTCATCTTTGTTCTCCATCAAACCTAATCAGAATATGATTATAGAGATGACCCCGTTCTTATATGATTCATACATGCTACACGTGGTGGAATGCCTAAAATATTCCCCATTGCTGTTGGCACTCACGCAGGTGGAAGCCGTTCCAATGTCCCTGCTCTCTCAAGTCTACACAACGGAAAAGTACGACAAACACAAAGATCGCATCTACTTCACCATCCACGACAAGAAAACCTCTGTGTCCAAAACAAGGTTTTGCTCTCTTCTAGGGCTTGCAGTCGACTCTTCCGTCATCTCACCGGATTTTATCACCACTACTCAACTCTTCTCAATGATGTACGAGATGGGGTATACGGATGTTCTTACTACTATCGCGAAGGTCAAGAAATCATGTCTTCCGTCTCAGTGGAACGGATTGCTTACCCTTTTGATTAAGGGTTTAGCGGAGAGGTGTGGTGGTTCTGACACCACGAGTAAAGGGTTTCTCACCATCCTGTATGGTCTTTACAACGACATCAATCTAGATTATGGCTCCATAATCTGGTCTCAAGTCGTTCAGAGTCTCAACACCACTACACGGTACTCTGAGATATCGTGCGGCCGTTTCTGGATGCTTATTACAAAGAAGGCCATGGATTCCCTTGAAATCCCGGTGATGAAGGATGCTCTTATGGCTTTAATTGCCTCTTACCACACCAAGAAGATCATCGTCTCTGATCCAAGTAAGTTTCTCCATTATGGATTGATCCCTGAATCCATGTATAGGTGTGTCACGCCTCACAGCAAAATCATGGCTGACTATAGCACCAGAACACCCTTGCCTCCAAGGGTTCTATCCGATGAACAGAGAGCTGCACTAGACGCCCTTGATCAACCTGCCAACCGTGGCAAGAGGGCCAGCAAAAAGGAGAAACCAGAGAAGAACGAATCTGAACCGAAAAAGGAGAGGAAGCGAAGATCCTCCAAACGCAAATCTGATGCAGAGGAACCTTCTCAGTCCAAATCCAAGAAGGTCAAGAAGATGGCTAAAAGAACCAAAGGGTCTCCTTCTCCTGGCTCTGCTCCTAGTGACCAATCCGACATAGAGGCGGCTGCTCCTCCAACCGAGATAACCATTGCTCAGTCTCCTCAACAACCATCTTCTCCTGCAGGCACTCAGCTTCCCTCTCCACCAGTATCTCCCAAAATTCCCAAATCACCCTCTCCACCAACATCTCCCAAAATTACCAGATCACCCACTCCTCCCACTTCTCCTAAAATTCCTACCCCACCCCAATCACCAACACAGGAGGTCCCACTATCTGTTCCTATAACCATCCCTCCCACTACAACAGAACCAATCATTCCAGTCTCTGTTACTCAACCTTCATTCTCTATCCCCACACCAATTATCACCGAATCAGTTACTATCACCTCTTCCAAACCACTAGTAACAGTCAATGTATCTGATACAGGGGCTACTACTATGGTTGAAACCCCTGTCATCAACATTCCCCCATCTCCTTCTCCATCCTCCAACTCCGGTGCTACCTTGGGCGGTGATGATGAAGAGTACGACTCTCTTTATTATAGCCCATACCAGATTCCCACAAACACTGATTCCGATACCCCTGTTACTAGTCAGCAGATTCAAGAAATTCATGACAAACTCGATAGTCTGTTGGCTGATAATAAAGACTACGGGGGTGTCGTGATAAAAGCCTTCATTGAGTCTGCGATCAAGACGTACACTGACGCTCTGGATCGTTCCACTGATGCCATCGACAACTCAGTTGCTTCATGCTCCAAAGCCACTAAGGAAGTTTCTGAGGTTGTTCACACAACTCAGATCTTTCTTGATTCTCTAAAAGCACATGCTGATTCCAGTGCGGCCAAGTTTCAGACGTCCGTCGACTCTTTCTCGGCTACTCTTCAGGGTGAAACCTCCAAGTTTGAGGCTCTGCGTGCTAACCTCAGAACTGAATCCACCTCCTTTCTCAAATATTTGGATTCACGTTTTGCTTCTCTAGCAGCAGAGAGCACCCTAAAGGAAGATCTTGTCAAGCATCAGGCAACTATCGACCTACAAAAGATACAACTGGCCCAGGCACAACAAGAAATTTCTTTGCTAAAGACTCAGCGAGCAGTTCTTCAATGTTGCGCTGGTGATGTCAAGAATATGTTAACAAATGTTCTTGACACTCATGATCCCTTCCTTACCCTTACTATCAGACACCATCTCCAGGCTAAACTCCTTCCTGCCATTAACATCTTGAGCGAAATGAAGGGTGTCTCAGAGAATCTTGTTCTTCCGCGACAAGGGGGAGAGGAAGGTGTGTCAAAGACAGAACCGAAGGTTAATGTAGCTTCGGGTTCTGGGAAACAAGTCCTTGTTGAGAGGGAGTCAGATTCAGATGAAACTATCACTGAAGCTCTTCAACGAAAGAAAAGGGACAAAGAGCTAGATGAAACTCTTAAAATAGCTCGAGAGGCCAAGGCTAGGGAAAGAAAGATCAAGGAGGATGAGGATACCATACAAGCCAAGAAGACTCTGTTCCCAGAATGGGACAGAGACACACTCATCACCTCAAGCGATTGAGTTTCCCTCCATATATTGGTTGGAACCGATTGCATCTTTCGATTGTGAAAATACCAAAGACTCGCAGTTTGACATGCCAATCACGCAAAAAGCTTTTACATTTCATTGCTTTGATGTCACTGCCGA
This sequence comes from Lactuca saligna, assembly GCF_052625555.1. Taxonomy (NCBI): domain Eukaryota; kingdom Viridiplantae; phylum Streptophyta; class Magnoliopsida; order Asterales; family Asteraceae; genus Lactuca; species Lactuca saligna. The sequence continues at coordinate 277,410,738 of NC_136421.1, read as the reverse complement.
TGTCCCTCATCCAAACTTGAAGGTTGACAGAGAGTTAATAGATTTCTATCTGAAGTATGGTCAACCGCAGTACTTGACATGGAGTGCTCAGAAGATAATTAAAGTCAAGGTACTGAAACCGACACAGGCTGGGAAATTTGTGAATGTTAATTTCAAAATCAACAGAGGAACGGCCAACACAGAACATCTCATTTCTCTGGCAGATCTTCCCAGTCTGAATCCGCATGATTGGATTCTGCTATACAACATTCTTCTCTCCAATCATAGAGAGTATGAACCGATTCTCAAACATCTCAAAAGAATGTTGGCTTCCTACATCCATGAGCTCGCCACTATGGATCAGGAAATAGCAAAGATTATGAACAAGAAACCGACCGTCAAGTCTACTTCCAAGACAGGAGACGTTCATAAAATGAAGGTAGAGAAAATTGATTCTTCCAATCTGACGTTCATGTTCACAAGAGGCGACAAGCATAAGTTTCTGTTTGCTTTGGTAGACAAACATCTGTTTTCAACAGATTGTTTGGAGCATATTATAAATATCATTCACCGATGCAAGCAGAACTCAACAGCAGACAAGAAGAACTTCACTGATATGCTTCGTTGTTATATCACCTTCAGGCATCACATTCTGGCTATAATACCGAGGATTTTTGAGACGGTAAAGAAGCCTTCTACTGTCAAAAGAGAATGAAGATTCTGTGCCAAAGACGCAAAGGGGGAGATTGTTGAAGATAATAGAGTTGCGTCTTGGGCCCTTTTGTTTTACAACCGGATTGGGCTTGTCTATCCGTGTTCAGCTAGATTAGCCTTCCTTTTCTTAGAAAAACTGTTAGGGTTTCATTATAAATATATGCATGCATGTATGCGTATAGTAACGGTCGTCACTCTCATTGAAAATTGTAAACCCTAAAATCCTCTACAGTTGATGTTCTTTATCGAGCTCTTCTGAGGATTGTTTATTGAATCATTCGACACATTTTGATTCATTAGCTCATTCTTAATTGTTTACTTAGTCATTCATCTACCTGTTTCATAGATCTAATCGATCTTTAAGTTTATTTTAAACTCATCATATGGTTTTCATGATAAGCGAGTATGCTGGGCGTACAAGATGTACGCTGCACGTACTCGCGTGCCTCATTTGGACGCGTTCACCCTCAGGTACGCTGGGCGTACCCAAGGTTACGCATGGCGTAACTTGCCCAGATCTAAAAAACCCTAATTCCTTTGGAGGGCTATGAAAGGAATGAGTGGCTGGACTTCTCAGCCACCATCCCTCAGAGTGAAACCCTAAATAGAGTGTGCCTTCGTTCTTAAGCCATTTGGTGTATATTCTAAGCTTTGTAGTGCCATTCCAAGGTTGCAAAGGAGAAGAAGAGCTCATTGGAAAGGCTAGAAGTGGTGTTCAAGTGGAGATCTGAGCTTTGCAAGGGTTAAAGCTTCATTATCAGGTAAAAAGTTCGGATCTTGTCATTTGGTTCATGATATATGCTTCAAGTACCATTTTCTAGGGTTATAGTCCCAAAGGTGGAGACTTTTTGTGCAAATGGCCTCCATAAGCTTAGATCTTTTATATTTCTGGTCTATTGGAGTTGTAGACTCATAAAAATGACATCTTGGATGTGAATATTGCTCCATGCATGAGATCTAGGTCCTTGAGTTGGAATAGAATGTTGTTAAGAGGTGTTGGAGCCTTTACAACCATGCCAAGGCTTAAATGTCTCGACTTTATGGGTTTAGACACATTAACAGAGTCAGATCTAGAAGTTGGAGTAATGGCTTAACCGATTAAGACCAGAAATGAAGAGTGTTAGAATCTGATGGTTGCCCTGGGCGTAACTTCCAGTACGCGCATCGTACTGGGTGGAGACCCCGATCCATGGGTTGGCGATGTACGCCCCGCGTGCATCTAGCAGTATGCCTCGCGTACTCTGAGGGTTGACTTTTGTTGACTTTTAGGGTTTTGGTCAACATGAGGACTTTAGGTCAAGGAAGGGTAAAATGGTCTTTTACCCTCTGAGGAATGATAATAAGGGGTAAAGTTTTAGTGGTGGAAGTCTTTTAGTATTAAATGATATTTTTATGTTTAGGCGAGGTAGAGTCATCGTTGGGATTTGGAGATAGCGAGGATGTGAGATCTTAGACTTTCCACGAGGTGAGTTTTCTCACTATACTGTACCCGGAAGGTTTTGATTGTATGACCGGAAGGTCGGATATGTTATGAGATATGTGTGATAAGTTAATCATTTATATGTGCCATGTATGATATGCTTGATATGGGCCGGAAGGCATTATGTTATGGGCTGGAAGGAAAATATGTTATGGGCTGGAAGGCGTTGTGATGTGAACCGTAAGGTTGACGTGGGTAGGACCGGAAGGTCTCCCTAGTCGGGACGGAAGTCCCCTGAGACACATGGACCGGAAGGTCAGGGCCTGGAAAGGCGTATGTGCGTAAGTTGTATTTTGGGGAAATCACTAAGCATTTATGCTTACAGTGTTGTGTTATGTGTTTCAGGTACTAGCGAGGACCGTTGGAAGGTGCCGATGTGATTGTACACATTGTCGGAGAAAAACTATTTTATGATCATTGGGATGTATTATATTATGATAACATTGTTCATGTTTGAATTTGGAACATTAATCGATGGTTTTTGATGCTTACAAAAATGAAAATTTTGTTTTAAATTTGCGTTGTTACAAGTTGGTATCAGAGCCTTGGTTTGATGGATTCGGATACACCTTCGGGCGTAACTGAACTCAACCCAGGGAATTGAGAAAAATTTTAATTAATAAAAGCAATAAAAATCTAATAAGAAATTTCGAAACAATCAAAAGAGAAGCAGTGTGTACGGTCAGCCAGTGCCCGAACGGTAAAATCCACAAAATACTCTTACAATATGTGTTATGAGATATGTTATGATATGATATGCATGCTAGTAGAATAGGTATTCATATTACGACTAGAGTGGCCTGATTTGGGATGCCTTAGTCTAGGGGAAAACTGCTGCTATGAGATGCTTTGAGAGCGAGTGGGTAGCTAGTGCATAGCGCGAATAGAGTACTCATGATCCGGGGTTCGGGGAGGAGGACTTGAGGTGAATACTGATGCGGTGTAGTTGGTAGTATTGGGCCCATACTACTAAAGACACTGGGTCAGTGGGCAACCCAAGTAAGAATCCTTGGGTATCGAAGACCGAGTAGGGTTGCGGTATCGAATAAGATTATACTCGATGGAGTCTCTGATATTTCTATGTTGTATTTCAGAGGCATCATGGTTGGACCACGCCACAGACCTGGCACGAGCGGTGTAAGTGACGAGGAGCTTCGTTAGATGATTCATGAGGAGGTGGATACGGCGATTCGGGCCAAGATTCCGGAGATGTTTGGGTCTATTAAGACCACACTGATGGAGACTTTTGATGAGCGGTATGCTATGGTGACTGAGGCCGCAGCCGCTGCAGCTACCGCAACTGTGGCCGCTGCCAGACAACAGGGGGGTGACTCGTTGTTGTTCCAGGAGTTCAGCAACACGAAGCCACCCGAGTTTGATGGGTCACAGGATCTGATCGCTGCGATGAGATGGATTGCTGATATCGAGGGATGCTTCTACACTTGTTCATGTCCGGAGCATCTGAGGGTACGGTTCGCTTTGAACCAGCTCCGCCTAGGAGCAAAGGATTGGTGGAAGTTCGTAACGGTGAACTTCACTCTTGAGAAGGTTTCAGCTGTGACTTGGGAGAGATTTACTGCTATGTTCAGAGACGAGTATGTTCCCCCGGTGGAGTGGGAACGGTTGGTTCACGAGTTCTTGACCCTCAAGCAGGGTAATGATTCTGTTACGGTGATCACTCGGAAGTATCATGAGAGGGCGATGTTTTTCCCTGAGCAGGTGTCCACGGAGCAGGCTCGAATGAGCCGATATTTGGGTGTGCTGAGGAGGGATATCCGGGAGTTCGTATCGAACTCATCATACCAAACCTTTGCTAAGTTCCAGGCGAATGCCAGGAAGCGAGAGATCGAGTTGGAGACCTAGGCCAGGGAGGAGGCCGAGTCTCAATGGGTGGATCGGCGGCCAACTCAGTCCCAACCATCAGCCAAGTGGACCAAGTCCGCTGATTCGAGGGAGGGAGGACAGAAGGGCCGCACTTGCGGAAAGTGCGACAAGGGTCATGAGGGGGCATGTCGATCGGGTGCGTGCTACAAGTGCGACAAGGAGGGGCACATTGCTAGGGATTACCCTAAGGGATTCATGGTTTGCTTTCATTGCAACCAGACCAGCCATCGGAAGGCCGAGTGCCCCCAGCTTCGCCAGGGATCGGCGCCTGTTGCCAGGGTTACCGAGACTCGGCTGGTGAAAGCCGAGGCTACGAAGGCTCGTCGAAGAGCTTTTTAGTTGACTGCGGAGGAGGTCCGCGCGGCGCTTGATGTCGTAGCTGGTATGTATTCTTTCGTGTATTTACTTTTATGCTAAGATATTGTGCTTATATTATGATATGCATAGGTACTTTTCTTGTGAATTCTGTACCTACTTTGGTATTATTTGACTCGGGTGTGAGTCGGTCTATTGTATTGTTGGCTTTTAGCCAGCACATCAGTATTGATCGGGAGGTGATGAGTCGACCCCTGCAAGTTTCTATAGCGGATGAGAAAGCAGTATACGCCACTGACGTGATTCGAGGATGTGTGCTCGAGATTTTTGGGGTCAAGTTCCCTATAGACTTGGTTCCTATAGCGATGGGGGATGTCTGCATCATCGTGGGCATGGACTGGTTGGGTAAGTTTGGGGCAGTCATTGACTGCGAGAGACAGCTGGTGACTATTCGAGAACCTAGTTGGGGAGTGCTTACTGTGTATGGCGAGGGGACCTGATGTGGGTCAGCGTTTTGTTCGGCTCCCAGGGCGAGGTAGAGTTTGCAGCAGGGCTCCAACGGATTCATAGCCTACGTGATGAACACTAGAGTGGCCGCGGGGAGGCCCAATTCAGTTGACGACGTTCCAGTAGTATGCAAGTTTTCGGATGTGTTCCCCGAAGAGTTACCAGGTGTGCCTCCGGAAAGGAAAGTGGAGTTCCGTATTGATCTGTTTCCGGGAGCGGCGCCCATCGCCAAGGCGCCTTATCGCCTCGTTCCACCGAAAATGCAGGAGTTATCCTCACAGCTTCAGGAGCTGCTGGGAAAGGGGTTTATTCGACCGAGTAGCTCACCTTGGGGAGCGTCGATTTTATTTGTCAAGAAAAAGGATGGTTCGCACCGGATGTGTATCGATGACCGGGAGTTGAACAAGTTGACGGTTAAGAACCGGTATCCGTTACCTAGGATTGATGATCTGTTCGATCAATTGCAGGGGGCATCTTGGTTCTCCAAGATAGACTTGAGATCGAGATATCATCAGATGAGGGTTCGGGATGAAGATATTCAGAAGACTGCATTCAGAACTCGTTATGGACATTATGAGTTTGTGGTGATGCCTTTTGGCCTCACCAATGCCCCGACTGCGTTCATGGATCTTATAAACCGGGTGTGCAGGCTGATGTTGGATCGGTCGGTGATCGTATTCATTGATGATATTTTGGTATATTCGAGGTCTAGGGAGCAGCATGAGGAGCATTTGAAGGAAATTCTTGGGGTATTGAGATCGGAGAGACTGTATGCCAAATTCTCCAAGTGTGATTTCTGGTTGTGAGAGGTCCAGTTCCTTGGACACCTTGTTAACCACAAAGGGACATTGGTCGATCCAGCCAAGATTGAGGCGGTGTTGAGATGGGAGGTGCCGAGATCGCCCAGCGAGATCAGGAAGTTTCTGGGATTGGCCGGCTATTATTGGAGGTTTATCAAGGATTTCTCCAAGATCGTCGTGCCACTTACTAAGATGACCCAGAAGGGTGTTGCATTTTCGTGGGGACCGAAGCAGCAGTCCTCATTCGAGACCCTTCGTCAGAAATTGTGCGAGACCCCGGTGCTTGCACTCCCGTAATGATGGAGGATTTTGTGGTATACTGTGATGCATCTATATCGGGTTTAGGGGCGGTGCTTATGCAGAGGGGACATGTTATAGCGTATGCTTTGAGGCAGTTGAAGCCTCATGAGTCGAGATATCCCACCCATGACCTGGAATTGGGGGTTGTGGTGTTTGCCCTCAAGATCTAGCATCACTATCTTTATGGGGTTCAGTGTGCCATCTACACGGACCACAAAAGTCTGAAGTACTTGATGGATCAGCCAAATCTGAATACGCGACAGAGGAGATGGTTGGACGTGGTGAAGGATTATGATTTTGAGATCCTGTACCACCCGGGCAAGGCTGATGTGGTGGCCGATGCATTGAGCCGTAGGGCGGAAAGCGCCCCGATCTGAGATATTTGTATGAGGTTGACAGTGGTGACCCCGATTTTGGATACCATTCGAGGAGCTCAGGCTGAGGCTGCGAGACCAGAAAACCAGAAGAGGGAGCGAGTTGTCGGTCAGGTATCAGGATTCGTTGCGGATGGTCGAGGGCTTATGACTTTTCACGGTCGGATTTGGGTACCGTTTGTGGGCGGTACGCGTAATATTTTGATGGAGGAAGCGCATCGATCGAAATTCTCGATTCATCCCGGGGCTACAAAAATGTATTTGGACCTAAGGAAGAAGTATTGGTTGCCCTGTATGAAAAGGGATGTTGCATGGTTTGTTGAAAGGTGCCTGACTTGTCGACAGGTTAAGGCCGAGCACCAATGTCTGCATGGTAAATTGCAGCTGCTAGAGATTCCCGAATGAAAGTGGGAACAGATTACCATGGATTTTATCACCAAATTGCCGAGGACTGCGAGAGGAGTCGATGCGATTTAGGTGATCGTGGATAGATTGACGAAGAGCGCTCACTTTCTAGCCATCAGCGAAAGCTCTTCTGTGGAGAAGTTGGCGGAATTATACATGAGGGAGGTGGTATCGCGACATGGGGTTCCGATGTCGATCGTTTCAGATCGGGATGTGCGTTTTACTTCCAGGTTTTGGAAGAAGTTTCATGAGGAGTTGGGTACGAGACTGCATTTCAGTACCGCATACCACCCGCAGACGGACGGACAGAGCGAGTGGACGATTTAGACGCTTGAGGATATGCTCCGAGCATGTGTTTTGGATTTTGGAGGGAGCTGGGACACCTACCTACCTTTAGCAAAGTTTTCGTAAAACAACATCCATCATTCGAGCATTGGTATGCCACCCTTTGAGCTGCTACTAACAGTTGTCCTAGGATTTGGTCCAACACTGTTAGATGTCAGTCTTTATTGATTAGGCACAACACGGGGTACATTACCACCTGTCCCGGAACTTCCTCCAATGTTGGCAGTTGAAATCAAACCGCCCACCCGACGACTTTGTTTCTCAGAAGCCAACGTCCATTGGTGCGCTTTAGAAATAGATACCGGGTCAAACATATTTACAGAGTCCATGATTTGGACCCGTAGACCCCCAATATATCGAGCAACGAATTGTTCCTCCGTCTCCTGGATATCGTTTCGGGAAATCAATTGGTAGAACTCAGTTGTGTAATCATCAACTGATTTGGCACCCTGCTTCAGATTTTGCAACCGTTGGTACATCAACCTTTGAAAATTATGGGGTAGGAAGTTGGATCATAAACACCTGTTCATCTTCCTCCAAGTCACGACCTTTGACTTTCCGAGCCTGTCTCGTGTTAGTTTCAGTTGTTGCCACCATGCAGATGCCCTACCACGTAGCCTGGTAGCAATCAATGACACTCTTTTGTTTTTAGGGACTTCTTTGAACTCAAAAACTTCCTCAACAGTAGCCAACCAGTCGATGAACCCCTCCGGATTCAAACTGACCCCTTCGAATTCTAGGATATCAATTCTCATTCCGGCCTCCCAACGCCTATTGTCACCACTATGATCACGCCTTGGCCGCCTTTCTAGATCGTCTTCAGAATATGAACCGTCACTGCCACCGAACGGATTCCTAAATTCACAATCTTCCACTTGAGAATGTGTTCGAGACCTATGCCCTCGTCGATTCATCAGTTCGACCATCCTATCAGTCAGTTGGTCAACCATTTGATCCATCCTCTCCTCCATTCGTGCCATAATACGTTCTTCTAGTTCTTGCTCATGAACTTTAGCGGGCGTCCTGTTTCTCCTCGGAGGCATTTTGAACCAGGAATTCGGCTCTGATACCAACTAATGCAGCGTAAAAAAAACAACACAAAGATAACCAGGAATGAACCTGTTGATTCTAAAAGAATAGCCAGGACAATCTCTTCAAAACCACGTTGATTCTACGAATACTGTGGGATTGGCTTCCAAGTCTGGGTTAACACACAGAATTTGGGAGAAAATCAAAAGTTCATAAAATTGATGATCGACCATCCAAATTACATCAAAAACAGTTAAATAAGAAGCAGAAATTAAAAAGAAACCCTAAAAGTCCATGGGCCAAATACAAACCCAAAAACAAAACCCAAAAATTATGGAAAAATAACAAAATTGTTCATAACTCCATTTAGAAAGCGATTTCTGGACTTAAAAATGGGTAAGTCCCCTTTGGGTACTTATCTAGACGTGCTCCTTGCTCCAAGGTTCGATTTGACTGGTCGTAGGCCCAAAACCAAGATTCGTAGCCAAAGTTATGGCCATTTCCGTGAAGCCCCTTTAGTCACACGATCGTGGGCCTCTAGGAACGCAAGGGCCCGATCCTCCACACTGGGGCCCGCATCATCCCCTCCTGGGTAGACAGAATTCGACCTTGAATGTGCACCATGGTCATCATCAGAAGAATCCCCATAATTAGGAAGCGAATGCTTTACATTGAAAACATCGGAACAATGAATGTGGCTTGGCAACTGTAGACAGTAAGCATTGGAATTAATCTTCTCCACAATCTCCACTGGTCCAATCTTTTTAGCTGATAGCTTGTTGTACTCACCAACTGAAAAACGATCTTTAGTGAAAACAACCTAAACAAAGTAACCTACTTCAAAATCAACTTGTCTGTGTTTTTTATCTGCATCTTGCTTGTAGTTCGAGTTAGCTCGGACCAAGTTGTCATGAATAGCCTTATGAACATCATGCAGTCGTTTGAAGATTATGGGGTAGGAAGTTGGATCGTAAACACTTGTTCAACTTCCTCCAAGTCACGACCTTTGACTTTCCGAGCCTGTCTCGTGACAGTTTCAGTGGTTGCCACCATGCAGATGCCCTACCACATAGCCTGGTAGCAATCAATGACACTCTTTTGTTTTCAGGGACTTCTTTGAACTCAAAAACTTCCTCAACAGTAGCCAACCAGTCGATGAACCCCTCCGGATTCAAACTGACCCCGTCGAATTCTAGGATATCAATTCTCATTCCAGCCTCCCAACGCCTATTGTCACCTCTATGATCACGCCTTGGCCGCCTTTCTAGATCGTCTTCAGAATATGAACCGTCACTATCGCCGAACGGATTCCCAAGTTCACAATCTTCCACTTGAGAATGTTTTTGAGACCTATTCCCTCATCGATTCATCAGTTCGACCATCTTATCAGTAAGTTGGTCAACCATTTGATCCATCCTCTCCTCCATTCGTGCCATAATACGTTCTTCTAGTTCTTGCTCATGAACTTTAGCGGGCGTCCTGTTTCTCCTCGGAGGCATTTTGAACCAGGAATTCGGCTCTGATACCAACTAATGCAGCGTAAAAAAAAAACAACACAAAGATAACCAGGAATGAACCTGTTGATTCTAAAAGAATAGCCAGGACAGTCTCTTCAAAACCACGTTGATTCTACGAATACTGTGGGATTGGCTTCCAAGTCTGGGTTAACACACAGAATTTGGGAGAAAATCAAAAGTTCATAAAATTGATGATCGACCATCCAAATTACATCAAAAACAGTTAAATAAGAAGCATAAATTAAAAAGAAACCCTAAAAGTCCATGGGCCAAATACAAACCCAAAAACAAAACCCAAAAATTATGGAAAAATAACAAAATTGTTCATAACTCCATTTAGAAAGCGATTTCTGGACTTAAAAATGGGTAAGTCCCCTTTGGGTACTTATCTAGACGTGCTCCTTGCTCCAAGGTTCGATTTGACTGGTCGTAGGCCCAAAACCAAGATTCGTAGCCAAAGTTATGGCCATTTCCGTGAAGCCCCTTTAGTCCAGAAATCTCTTTCAAACCTTCAGTTAAGCTGTTCACCAATAAAAAAAAATTTATTGTATTTTGCAACCAAACCTTGGGGCATTTTATCAAACAGTTGTTGTTCACCACAAAGTATCCCTAAACAGGCGGTTATTAATTATTCAAAGATTACCAGGTTGTTGTCTTATATAGTAACAAAGCAACCAAAAATAACAAGCAGTAGCCCGAGTTGTAGGAGCATAGAGAAATAAAACATCAATTGTGTTTAGAAGATTCAAAAGATTTACAAACAACGTAATTCAGAAAAAAAAAAAAGAGTATTTACTGATGACTATACTAAGATTTGATTACTCACCTGTATATATAAATGCCTGATGGTTCCATCATTGCCAGTGGGTGACAAGTTCATGACACCAACCACTCTTTATTCATGAAACCTTGTATTGAGATTCTTGAGGGTTTCAGCGACCCTTGTATGATCGAGAGTAACCAAGTCGCAGGCTTGTGTTGCCATATCGGGAATCCATAGCCAAGTTGGGTGAAGGAGTAAGACGATTTTATAAAATAACTCTAAAATAGGAGATAGAATCCTCAATTGCCTTTTAGGTTTTGAAAACGTGAATTCAAGGAGAGGAGGAAAACTTGTTGGGCTTTGTCACACCCCGAAAACCGAAGGCGGAAACATTTTCGGGGTTGACTCCACGTTGAGTATCAAATCCAATGCACATAGTAAGTAAAGTAAAACAACCATTACATTACATAATAAAGTTTTACAGTTGTTTCAAAAGTAGAGTTTGTACAGTTGTGATACATAGTATATATAGACAAAATAAAACGGGTCTTCATGTACTCCGTCTTCTGATCAAAATGGAATCTTCGGGTACCTGTTCTAACGCTGACCTGAGAACACAAGCGGTTTGAAAATCAGCATAAAGCTGGTGAGTTCATAAGCGGTTTTTGTTGGTGAAAATGTTTCGAGTTTCCTTTCTGTATCTGAAATGTTATGTACACCAAGAAAAATCCCGTATTTTCTTAATAGTTGATTATTTTTTCACAAATGTAAAGTATAGTAAGTTGTACACTGAAAACATGTCTACTCATATGAAAATGTATAGTTGGTTATCTGACTTGTTGAACTGTTCTGTTTACTTATCATGTGTTACCAGGAAAGTCCCATACTTTCCTTATTGTTTGTTACTAATTGTAAAAGATGTAATGTTATCCAGTTTGTTACTCTTTCTAGTTATGTAAGTGTTACCAAGAAAAGCCCCATGCTTTCCTGCAAGTTGGTTTCTAATGTAAACGATGTTAAAGGTGTAAAAGATGTAATCGTGATTAGATTCCATATTTTCCCCAGGAAAGTCCCGTACTTTCCTGAATGTTAGTTACAGTATGTGAAAGATGTAAAAGATGTAAAGGATGTAAAAGATGTAAAAGATGTATACAGTGGTTCATTATTACTATAAGTAAATCTCTGTTATCCTAATTGCGAGTTCCATAACCATACAATAGACTAAAACCTGTGGCGATAAGTAGTCCACATGTGGCAATAAGTCGTCCACATACTTATGACTTTTGTCACCCTTGAACCATTTCGGTTCGGCTGTAGCTAGCAGCCAGGTGTGGGGTAGTCAGCCCCGTATAGATCTATACACTCAAGTCACGCTCTCTAAATACCAGAGATTCTGGTTATGGGTGTAGTCCTCCACTCGCGTATCTCGGTGGAGTGTTCTCCGAGGACGTGTCTCCAATCATACAGGATGAACAAATTTACTAGTAATAATATGATAGTCCTCCACTCGCGTATGTGTGTGGAGTGTTACCGAGGACAAAACAGTGTACATGTATTATGTTCAAATGTTTAATATCATGCTTTTAACTGATAAAATGTGGAAAACCATTTGTAAAATATATGTAAAACATAACAGTCTAAGGACCTATTTCACAAATATATGTTACGTGATCTGCATGTTCAAATGATTAGCAGTTGTGGTAATCAGTTATAAAAGCATATGAAGTATGAAACACACATTTGAAAACATGTTTTGAGTACAAGAATTCCCTTGTACTTTGCTTGTGTTCCCCCTGAAAACAGTAAAAACAGTGAAAAAGGGTAGGGGTATGAACTCACCGGACTCGGAAATACGTCGGTTTTGGATATTAGACGTTGGTTCGAGGTTTGATTACTTGCGATGTCCCTATGTAAAATGAAATAGTGTCCATATATATACAATTAGGGATAGATTCACTAATCATATGGAACATTACACTCCAACGAGGTTAAACACCTCAAAACGAGCGTTTGGAGTGACCCGAGTGACATCTTCGGGCGTGTAATGGCACTAGGGACTTGGGACTTGAGTTTACTCCCCAAGAGTAAACATTTTAAAGAGTTTACAGCCATTGAACACACACATACATGAGTTTACGGCCGTAAACTCATGTGGGTGTGGTTTTGAGTGCTTAAATGGATTAAATGGACATGGGGATTATTGGAATGGATTTCTAAAATGATGCGATTAAACCAACCTTTAATCTACAAAGATCGATTAGATCTTGAACAAGTATGTAAATATAAAACTGTATGAACGCAATAATAAGAACAAGTCAAGATGGAATCAAACGTGTCGAATGATTAAACAAAATCCTCAGAAGAGCTCGATTAAGAACATCAACTGTAGAGGATTGGTAGGTTACAAGAACGATTAAAGAAACCTATTATACTCTAGATGAAACGCTATGTCGTTAATCTCTAAAATCGTTAACCTAATAAGCATGCAAGCGTAAACTTATATACAAAACATAAAAGGTTCTCGGTTGGACAGGCCCAAACGGGAATGCAAAGTAACTTATACTATCGAGCCCAAAAGACGCAATCTTCAAAATAATCTTCAGCCCAACAATCTCCCCCTTTGCGTTAATTTGGAGCGAGATCTTCACTAGTTACTTGGGCCAGCAGCTGAAGCAGGTACCTTCTTCTTCATGGTGCTAAACAGACATTTGGTGATGGAGAGAATGGTCTGTCTAAACCGGATGTACCAATTGATCATATCATTGAAGTACTTGATGTCATCAGCCGTGTTCTCTTTACACCATTTGATAATGAATAACACATGCTCCAAACAAGTTGTGGTGTAAAGGTGCTTGTCAGCTAAAGCGAAGAGACATTTCTGTCCTTCCGCTCTAGTGAACATAACCGAGTTGCGTCTCGGGTCGATCCTGCCCAATTGCATTTGGTTGAGATCACTGGCCGATCCCACAGGAGCAATCTTTGGTTTCTTCTTGAAGACTGTGGCGACCTCCTGATCCATTAGGGCAACCTCCATGATGTAGCAGGCTAACATCCTTTAGACATGGTCTAGAATGGGACCATATTCGGCTTCATTAGTCAAAAGGATATTATACAGGACAATCCAATCATGAGGATTTTGATTCGGTAGATCTGCCAGGGAGATAATATGAGCAGTTCTTGCAGATCCCCGAATCAACTTGAACCGAACGTTTATAAAACGACCTTCGGTATAAGGTTTCAGCACCCGAACGTTTACAATCTTCTGGGTGCTCCAAGTGAGGAATTGAGGACGAGCAGCCGCCAGATAAAAGTCAATGAGCTCCCTGTCAAGCTCAGCATTCGGGTGAGGGACTTCAAAAATGTTTGAGAAGACGTGGAACATGAACGCCTTTCGAGTCAGCGGCATGTCGAACTGCGAATCGACAGTATTGTTGCAGTCGAACGAGATAACCGACTCGAGCCATAAAATGCTAGGAGTTTCTATGGCCTCTTTAATCAAACGCTCCCTGGTCCAGGCAGGGAAGAGAGTCTTCCGGCTTTCAAGGAGATCGTGGGCTTCCTTTTGTTTGCGTTCGGCTTCTTCAGCCTCTCGCACGACACGACTGGCATCATTGTCAACCTTGCGACTGTTCTTTCTTTTTAATATGTCAGCAATGGTCTCCTTGTCTCCTTCTTCATCTTCTTCCTCAGCTAAGTTTTTGCCTTTTTTCTTCACACCCGAACCCAAAGCTTGACCAACCGGAGGAGATTCGGTCGTGTGAGTAGCTTTAGAGGAAGGAGGTGGTTTCGATCCAGTCTTCTCATCCCCCCCTTGTTTCGGAATTGACACGAAACTCGGTAGTCCTTCGATTTTGTTGAGAAGATCGATGGCCGGAGAGAGTTTTTCAGCGAGGGTACGCCTCACCGAAAAGTTTAGAATGGGATCGTGTGCTTCCAGGATGTTGGATAATGCGGCGTGGACATCCGAAACACACGTTTTGATCACCTCCCTTTCGGATCGAAGATCGTCCAGTTGTTGTTGGGAGTTGGAGAGTTGTGTGCTCTTGACTTCGAGGGCGGTTGATTTGCCCGCCAGAACGTCCATCAAAGAATGCTCAGCTGCAAGATCCTCTTGTAGCTTAGCGAGGCGAGCATCGATGGAGGCACGAAGTGCCGAGTTGTCGTCGCTTAGGTTTTGGCGAAGAGTAGCGAACGAAGTCAACTCCGTTGAGACAAAGTTGGCCAATTGCTGAACAATTGGTTCCAAAGATGTCTTGGTGGCATGGGCGCTTTCCTGCAAGGACTTCAGCAGGACAGAAGCGTCGGAGAATAGTTTATCGACTTTTTCGGTCGCAGCCTCACAGGCTCTGGTGGAGGCATCAATCGCAGCAGTTGCTGAGGCCACCGAATCATGTTGAGCCCTGGAAAAGACATCAACAATTTTCTGAAGGGCAGCTTCAGAAAGAGAGGACTGCTGGTTGGAAGAGGAGGCGAGAAGTTGGTCAACCTTCTCGTTAAGCTCTTTGAGATGCTTCTTTGTCACTGGAGCATCATCCTCCTCGTCACTTTGAACTTGAAACGGACTATAGTAGACCGAATCAAAGATCATGTGTTCACCACCAAGGTAAGGGTTTTCGCCATCAGAGGCATTTTCAGGAGATGAAGGGGGTGGTGAAGTTGGGGGTGGTGTAGGTTTGGTAGGATCAGGTTGAGTGGGTGTTGGTATAATTTTGGGTGGTGGTTGAGTATGGGTAGTTTCGGTTGTATGGGTTTTGGTTTGTGGTGGTTCGGTTACGGGAGGTAGGTCGGTTAGTGGTGGTGTTTCGGTTGCAGTGGTAAAGATTGGTGGAGGTGAAGGAACTGGGGAATTGTGAAGTTCCATCTCTGGGGTAGGGGACCGAGGTGGTGTGTTGCCTCGTTGAGGAGATTCGTCTCCTTGAGAGCCATCAGAGCCCGAACTCTCACCCTCAGAGTCACTCGAAGAAGAGGGAATTACAAGCTTTCACTTCTGTTGAGTCTTCCTCCTCTTCGGCTGTGGGGATTGTGCAGCCTTCGGTTGTTCCCTCTTTTTGGGAGAAGCTCCCTTTGGAGCTTTGGACGCATGCTTCCCTTTTTCTGCCTTTTTGCCCCTTTTCACCGGTTTGTTTGCATCGTGAATTGACCTAAGCATATCCGGTGTCAGTTCCCTTGGACCAGATGGCCTAAGCGCCTTGATCTTCCGAATTAACCTGCTGTCAGATGGCACGTCGCCATACATTGACTCCGGGATGGAGCCAATGAAGGAAAATTTTGATGCATATGAGACGATGATCTTCTTGGTATGGAACGTACCGATAGAAGACATCGATGCACCGTCAGCAGTAGGAACATCAAATTTATCCATGGCCCATCGTGTAATCAAGATCCAGAACCGGGACAACGACACCTCAGAGTGTCGGGATGATGAGGAGAGGCTCTAGATAAGCTGCTGCCATAGGACAAACCCATAGTCCAGGTTAATCCCGTTGTAAACCCCGTACATTATTGACAGGAAGAGACGACTTGCACCATCGGATCCTGAGCTCCTTTCCGACAAGCCCTTGAAAAGGACTGTAAATAGGCCATTCCACTGTGGCGGCAGGCAAGACTTTTTAAACTTAGCGACAGAGGTGAGAACCTCTGTGTATCCCATGTTGTAAAACATGTTATACAAATGACCAATCTGAATCGACTCCGGATGAACTCTTGAAGGGTCAACAACAAAACCTAGCAAGGTGCAGAAGCGTTGGCGAGAGACTGAGGTCTTGTGTTCTGCAAGCTCGAAAAACACCCGGTCGACGGCCTTGTCGTAGTAGGCAGTCGCGTAAACCTGCGATAGGGCCACCATTGACACAGATTCAATTCTTGAGAGAGCCGGAGCAAGTTGGGAATACTTCAAACATTCTATGACCGGTGACATATAGGAGTCGTACGCCAGTGGGTTAAGATCAATGACCAGACATTGTTGTGGGCGGATGGGAAGGATTTGTGAGGTAGCATGAACGGAAGATGACTCAGCCATTTATGCAGGTATGAAGAAGAGGATGAACAGGAAACTGTTTGGGAGTATTTGCTCTTTGGAAATTTTGGAGGCAGTAAAGAGGTAAAAGGTGGTGTAGAGGGCTTTTTATAGTGGGTGAGAGGAGAGAGAAAAATCGTTTCAAATCTCGTATGGAAATATGAACCGGGTTCTTGAGTGACAGATGGATGACAGTTGAGGCGTGTGATGATCACGTAGGAGAGAGAGTGTCAGGTTCCTAGCATCACGCAGCCCAACTAGCGCTGTTTCAGAGAGAAAAGCCGTTACCATTTCCACACACGCATTTAATGCCACAGGACAAGAGAGACCTTAAGGTTTAAGTGTGGATTCCCGTTAAATTATGATCAAACATTTATTAAGAAATGTTGAAAGGCTTCTTTTAATTAGACTAAATAAGGGTGGCTTGGAAAAATATAAAATCTCAGAAGAAAATTAAAAACTGGATCCCAAGGGAAGAAATGTTATGGTGTTTAACAATTTCATAGGAATCACACAAAATAGAATTTGAGATTTTAGTAGGGTACATTCGTCAATCCTTTAGTGAAAGCTTGAGCAACTTAATTGTTCACCGTCAATTCATTAAGTGTTGAATTTTGGGTTTCACGCAGCTCGTAGTGACACGAGACTAAGATCATAAACACAGATGTTGTGTAACCATAAACCTCAGCGGTAATTTCTGAGAGTCTCAAGGGTTACTATGATGGAACGAGTGTAATGGAGAAGTAAAATGGAGATGGTGTAAGAGAACGTAGTACCTCTGCTGCGAAAATAAGGACCAAGCAGGAAACTTTTAACTCATGTGAGAAAAGAGTGAGGTAGCTTACGATTAGAATAAATGAGTTAGCCTTATTGGGAAGACAAGGTTTGTGTATACCAGGTCATGAAGGCCATTATTCAAAATCTTATGAGGCTTGAGACACATACAGCATCATGCTTCTAGGGACACTTAGGTAATTCATCAAATTTATCACCATAAACGAACACGAACACACAAGAAATTAAAAAAAAATATTTTTGGAGTTTTTGAGATTAAAAAAAAAATAAGTAAAAAGAAAAGAAAAAGAATAAAACTTTGGAAAGAATATGAAAAACTGAACCCGAAAGTTCGGTTGGTTTCGGTTCAAGAAAATTTTGAAAAACCGAACCCGAACCTTCGGTTGGTTTCGGTTTAGGAAAATTTTGAAAAACCGAACCCAAACCTTCGGTTGGTTTCGGTTCAACAAAATTTTGAAAAACCTAACCCGAACCTTCGGTAGGTTTCGGTTTTGAAGAAGTTTTGAGAAACCAAGGAATTTAGACATACAAGGAAAAATATTTTTAACACAAGGAAAAACAAAATTGTACAAGAAATATACAACAGAGAAAGACTACCTTTGAAGTAATGAGCGAGTCAGATAGTTGAACCGAACCCGAACGTTCGGTTGGTTTCGCTTCTTACGTTTGAGGTTGAGAGGTAGTGTGAGGTACTGACTCTGATTCCATCATACCTAGCCCTTGCAATATTTTATTGAATGATGCTTCAGGAAGAGCTTTGGTAAAGACGTCAGCCAGTTGATCAGTGGTTCTTACGAAGTCAACTTCGACGTTTCCATCTTCCACGTGATCTTTAATGAAGTGATACCTCAGTGCTATGTGTTTGGTTTTAGAGTGTTGCACTGGGTTATGAAAGATCCTAATTGCACTTTCAGAGTCACAATATAGTGGGATCTTCTTCATATTGAGTCCATAGTCTCGAAGTTGACTCTGGATCCAAATCACTTGTGATGTGCAGGATGCAGCGGCAATGTATTCCTCTTCGGCAGTAGACAATGACACACACGTTTGTTTCTTGGATTGCCAGCTGACCAACTTCCCGTCAAGGAATTGACAGCCACCAGTTATGCTTTTACGGTCGAGTCCACATCCTCCAAGGTCAGCATCAGAATAGGCTTGAACAAAGAAGCCTGAGTTTGATGGATACCATAGACCTAAGGAGGTGGTTCGTTTGAGATAGCGTAAGATGTTCTTCACTGCAAGCATGTGAGGTTCGCGTGGGTTTGCCTGAAATCGAGCACAATAACACACAGAAAACATGATACCAGGTCTGCTAGCAGTTAGATACATCAGTGAGCCTATCATTTGATGATAGAGCGTGATATCGACAGCCGGTTTATCTAGAGATGGGGTAAGTTTGGTGCCGAATGCCATTGGGACTTTGACTTTTGAGTCTCCCATCATGCCAAACTTTGCTAGGAGAGTCTTCGTGTAAGCTTCCTGATTAATAAAGATGCCTTCGGGACCCTGTCTTATGTTTAAACCAAGGAAAAAGTTAATAGGACCCATTGAGCTCATTTCAAACTTAGTCTGCATCAGCTTTCTGAATTCAGCTGTTAAGCTAGGATTCGTGGAGCCAAAGATGATGTCATCGACATAAATTTGAACTATCATAAGGTGGTTACCTTCCTTTTTGCGAAAGACGGTTGGGTCAACTGAACCTTGTTTAAATTTAGACATCTTTAAAAATTTTGTAAGCGTTTCATACCAGGCTCTCGGAGCTTGTTTGAGGCCGTACACAGCTTTATCCAGAATATAGCAATGATTTGGAAGCTTTTCTTTCACGAACCCAGGAGGTTGCTCCACATACACAGTTTCTTCGAGTTCTCCATTGAGAAATTCACACTTGACGTCCATTTGGAAAACCTCAAAGTTTTTATGAGCAGCATAAGCCAGAAATATTCTAACAGATTCTAGCCTAGCTACTGGAGCGAAAGTCTGTTCATAGTCTATCCTTTCCTCCTGACAGTATCCCTTTACCACCAGACGAGCCTTGTTCCTGATAACATTACCTTCCTTGTCCATTTTGTTCCTAAAAACCCATTTGAGACCAACAACCGAAGCATCTGGAGGAGTTGGAATGAGGCACCAGACTTTGTTCCTTTCAAATTCGTTCAGTTCGTCTTGCATTGCTTGAACCCAATCAGAGTGATCTAGGGCAGTGTTAACTGTCTTCGGTTCAACTTTTGATATGAATGAGTTAAACATACAAAACTCAACCTTTGAAAATAAGGATGTCTGTTTTGCCTTCAGTTGTGATCGGGTCGGAACCTTTTCAGATACATCACCAACTACTTGAGAGATAGGATGATCTCTGGTCCATTTGACAAGAGGAGGGTAATTCGGATCAAAGGTTGGGTCTAGTTCAGCATTAATCATTTCTTCTGGCTCAGATTGACTGTCGTAATCGAGCGTCATATCATTATGTTCCCCCTCAATTGATGAGCTTTGAGAAACATGAGGTTCAGGTGTTTCTTGTGGTGTTGAGCTTCCAGGCATTGAAGCACCTTCGGTTGGAGAGGTATCTTCGATTGGAGAAGCACCTTCGGTTGATGAAGGACCTTCGGTTGATGTTGTAGAATTTGGCTCCCCCTGGACTTGTGAGCTTGGCTTCCCCTCGACATGAGAATTTGGCTCCCCCTCGACATGAGAGCTTGGCTCCCCCTCGACTAAAGCGTTGTTGGATGGAGAGTCATTAGTGGTCGATTCTCCTTCCTGCATTTTTCTTGCAGCATCTTCGACAATCTGCTTCATATTATCAAATTTGTTGTCTGCTGCACCTGCTTCGGAGAGTGAAGCTTTCTCCGGTTCATCAAAGAGCTTTAGAAATTTTTCGTATAAATTGGCGACCGAGACTGTGACCTGGCCAGTTAGAGGAAAGATTTCCCCAGCGGTGTCTTCTTTGGCCTGTAGCTTCTTGACATAGCTATCGTCAAAGGTCACATAGTATGTCTCTTCAATCCTTCCCGAACGCTTGTTTAGGACCCTGTATGCCTTGGATGTGAGCGAATAACCCAGAAAAATTCCCTTGTCGGCTTTGACATCAAACTTGTTGCGGTGTTCTTTAGAGTTAAAGATGAAACACCTTGAGCCGAACACATGGAAAAATTTCACATTGGGCTTTCTGTTGTTTAGTATCTCATATGGTGTGAGCGTGAATCGCTTGTTGAGATAGGACCTGTTCTGTGTAAAACAAGCAGCCGAAATAGCATCAGCACAAAAATAAAGAGGTAAGGAAGCGAAACTTAGCATAGTTCGGGCAGCTTCACACACAGATCGGTTTCGTCTTTCGACTATTCCGTTCTGTTGTGGTGTGTAGGGAGCTGAGAAATTGTGACTAATTCCCTTTTCTGCAAGAAACTCTTCAAACTCCCTGTTCTTGAATTCAAGACCATTGTCGCTCCTGATGTTGCGAACAACCTTCTTTAAGGTTTAAGGGAAACATTTCACCCTTTCGCTCTGACTTGAGAATCACTTTCTTTGTCCTTTTCTCTATGATTTCAGAACCTTCATCATCGAATGAGACTTTGAGACCTGTACCTCCAACAAGCTGAGATACACTAATGAGGTTGTGTTGGAGTCCTACCACATAAGCCACCTTCCTTATAGTAAAGTCCCCATTTGTTATCATCCCGTATCCCTTTATGGTGCCGAAAGAATTATTTCCAAACTTAACGTTGCCACCATTTGCAAGAGATCTGTATTCCCTAAGCTCCTCTTTCCTCCCTGTCATGTGACGTGAGCAGCCACTATCGATGTACCATTCTTCGTCGAACTGCTCGTCACTTATAACCTGCAAAAATTAGGCAGATTTAGGAACCCAAAGTTTCTTGGGTCCACGTGAGCTTTTCATGGGAAGGGGAACAGTAAGAGAGATGTCAACTAGATATGTTCGTTTTATAAGAGTTGTTTCATCTTTCCTTTTAATGGTAAAAACTTTTATTTTGTTAGGATTGGGTGTGCTCGGTTTGGACTCTGGTTTGGATTCATTGACCTTCTGCTTTCCCTTTTGTTCAGCTGACGAATGAGATTTTTGAGAAAAAGGGGAATTGGCTTTAGAGGAAGATGGAGATGAATCGGTGGAAGTAGAAGAGTTAGAAGAACGAGAAGAATTAGAATGAGAGCGTTTGTATTGAGAGGACTTCCTGGCTGGAAACTCTAGATGACCCTTTTGCTTTTGATCATTGGGGGGACCGATCTTAGAGTCTTGTTTTCTTTTGACTTCAGAACTGAACCTTTGCGTTCGGTTTGAGCTGTCCTTGGAACCGAACCTTTGGTTTCAGTTGGAGTCTTTTTCAGAACCGAACCTTTGCCTTCGGTTGATATTTTCTTGTGAACCGAACCTTGGCTTTCGGTTGTTGTGACTTTCAGGCTTTCCTACAGGATTGTTTTCATACTTCAGATTCTTGTCTTGGTGTGAGAAGTATGCATTCTGGGAATGCCAGAATTGTTTCCTTTCAGAAAGGTTCTTCCTGTATCTATGGTTCCTTTCTCTCTTCCTATTCCTCATCTGTTTAGGTTGATGATGAACATTCGCTTTCGTTTTCGGTGTCTCCTTGGCTGGTTCCTTTTGAACTGCAGGAGTTTTACTTTGAGCCGAAGGAGCAGAGGGAGTATCTTCTTTTTGCCGAACGATCATCCTCCTGAGGAATATCTTTCGTACCACTGGTGCTTGGCTCATCGAAATTGTCCGGCTTATTCAAGGGTTCAGGTATGTATCTTCCTTTACTCATCCAGGAGGTTCTTTCAGATAAGCCAACGGTTTCGTTTGCATTATCTATTGGAGCTTCCCAGAAGTACTCATCGCATCCATCAACATTGTCTTCGTTTACAATAGCTGTGAGTTCAGCTGTTTGATGTTCGGTTACTCCTGTCACCTTGTATACTTGATTCGGAGTGGTCCTAACCTTTTGATACACAACTACTTTCTCAACTAATATTGGGGACTTTTGATGGGACAATCGAGCGAACTCCACTGAATTTTCAGAAATAAGATTCTTGTGGTTTTCGGGTTCGTTTTTAACAAATTCTGAGCAGTCAACCGTGTCCTCTACAGAAATTTCACTCATGTTTTCGTCCTCGTTAAGCTCAGATGCATTTTCAACATCAATTTTGTTTTCTGAGCTTACGTTGGCGTTTAAAGAGTCAAATTTTTGCATGGTTTCGGTTCTCAGTTTAAGTTTGTCATTTTCATCCAAAAGGTTTTTAAGCATGTCCTTGTGGTCCTTGGATTTAATGAAGGACTCAATTTTGTCCAGTCCATACATGTAGGTCGGATTGACATCATCAGACGATATCAC
Source organism: Lactuca saligna (assembly GCF_052625555.1). Lineage (NCBI taxonomy): Eukaryota > Viridiplantae > Streptophyta > Magnoliopsida > Asterales > Asteraceae > Lactuca > Lactuca saligna. The sequence continues at coordinate 277,388,176 of NC_136421.1, read as the reverse complement.
ACTCTCACAATTATAGGCTTCGGCATCGATTTCATCCTCCTTAAACTCTAGGAAGGGCAAAATCATGCGAGGGATCTTATGGCTTATTTCACAATCCAAGTGAAGTTGAGTAATATTAGAATACAAACGTTTAGCAATTAAACAAAAAACATTCCGCTATTTTAACAATTTTAAATTGTCTCTTTGCAAATAAATGTTTTCATCTTTAACTCCAACTAATTCCGACTCCTTTAACTCGATCCACATTCTCCGCTCCTCACTCTTCGACGCCACCCTGCTTAATTGATCAGTTAGGTTAGAATTGGTGACTCGAGTTTGAGTTAAGCTACTATCTAGATGAGAAATTCTTGTATTAACATTTTTTAGTTCTTTCTCATATGAGGATGGTGGTACTTTGGATGAAATAAAAACAGATTGTACCTTCTTTATCAGTTCATCGAGCTCATTGAACTGCTGGCTGAGTGGTTTGGCCGTAAAGCACATGTCCTCCTGTACCTTCGGTCCATCGCTTCCTCCATCGGTGTTGTATCCCCTCATTTGGGATATGTCAGTCACCATGAAGCATCTTCCTCCACTGCTTTCCTCCTTAGCCACATAAGCCTTTCCATGGGTAGGCTTCCTCACTTCATCGTCTTCTGAGTCGGTAGACCAAACTTCCGTGCTACCGAACTCGTCATCATTAACCGAACCCTGCACAATGAGAGCATTAATAGAAGGGTTAGCGGTAGACTTCTTCTTTCTCAACTCGTCCAATCTTTTCTGTAACACGGCTTCCTCATCATTTCCATCATCCTTTTCAGCCATCTTCTTAAGGACACAGTCCTTAGCATAGTGGTTTTTCCCACCACAGTAGAAGCAGCTTACTCCGGAATCGCCATCCACCTTCGGTTCCTTCTTGGGCTCCTCAGCCTTCGGTTCATTGTTCACTTTTTCAGAGCTGTAACTCCCCTGCCAGTTTTGGTTTTTGTTGCTGGGGAATCTCTTCTTTATGAACCTCTTGGGATTGGACACCATCATGGCATAATCCTCAGACGTGAGGTCATATTCCTCCAAGTTGAGGTCTTCATCCTCCATCACAGCTTTACTTTTAGATAGGAGGGCCAACGAACCAAGACTCGAAACGATGTTCTTTTCTTGCAACACAATCTTCTCTTGGGACTTGAGAATACCCACCAGTTTCGCCAAAGAGTATGATTTAAACTGCTCATGGGCTTTGACTATGGAAACCACTGCTCTCCATTCAGACCTCAATCCATTCAAGAAAGTAACCTTCTGTTCGATAAGCTTCCTTTCAATATCATGTTTGATCATCTTGCTGAGAAGATGATTGAAGCGATCAAACGTCTGGGTCACCGTTTCTTCGGCCCCTTGCCTAAATTCTCCAAACTCAGATAAAAGCAAAGTTTGAATAGAATGTTCAAGATCCTCGTCTGTAGAATACAGTTCACGAAGTCTATCCCAAACTTCCTTTGTCGCCGTGCATGAGTTGACCAACCTGAATGTGTCGGACTGAAGGGCGAATCTGATCAACCTTAACGCCTTAATATTGCACTGGAATTTGTCCTTTTCATCTTGTGCAATATCCTTCACGTCCTTTAGCAGATCATTGTACTCCTTTTGAGTCTTAATAATTCTGGACGTTGCAGAATGAGAAAACGGTCCATTGATGATGGCTTCCCATATGAGGTACCCATTATCCTCCGATCCAATCACGTAGTCTTCAAAGTGATGCGCCCATACTTCATAGTCATGGGTGTATAAGATTGGAATCTTTGTCGTCGAACCGATGCTATTGGAAATATTAATAGGGTTTGTTTGCGGCGCGTCCATTATGATCGTAAAAACCTGTTCAAAGATCAGACTTGTAATAAAGCAGATTAGGGCAAAACAATAAATATCAAGATACGTCAATAAAGAGATGACGGCTCAATAAATATTGATAATTGCGGAAAAACCCTAATGGAAATCTTTTTCATAGAAAAGATGTGTATCAATTACACAGCCTCCTGCTCTGATACCAATTGATGCGATTAAACCAACCTTTAATCTACAAAGATCGATTAGATCTTGAACAAGTATGTAAATATAAAACTGTATGAACGCAATAATAAGAACAAGTCAAGATGGAATCAAACGTGTCGAATGATTAAACAAAATCCTCAGAAGAGCTCGATTAAGAACATCAACTGTAGAGGATTGGTAGGTTACAAGAACGATTAAAGAAACCTGTTATACTCTAGATGAAACGCTATGTCGTTAATCTCTAAAATCATTAACCTAATAAGCATGCAAGCGTAAACTTATATACAAAACGTAAAAGGTTCTCGGTTGGACAGGCCCAAACCGGAATGCAAAGTAACTTATACTATCGAGCCCAAAAGACGCAATCTTCAAAATAATCTTCAGCCCAACATAAAATGCCTTGGAATGAATTAAATGTAAATATACCATAAAGAATGGAGTTTATGGCCAACACATTGGAGTTTACGGCCGTAAACTACCCATGGTCAAAAGAAGTTGTTTTAAGGCTTAAGGAGTAATCACATGTGATTCTAACTAATTTTCTAAGGTTTGGTATCAATTTTTGGCTTCAATTAACACATTTATATGAGTTTACGGCCCAGACACATACTCTCTGGCCGTAAACTCCAATATGAGTAAGAAAAATTAGTTTTTGATGCTAAGAACAATCACATGTGATTTCTAGGAATTTATCCAGGCCTTTGGGGTGGTTTAATGCATCATTTGACAAAGTTTTATGAGTTTACGGCCAAGGGTATGTTCCTAGGCCGTAAACTCCTATAAATGATATTTTTGATGTGTTTCAAACCCTTAAACTATTTTTAGATGCGTCTAGATTTTACCACAAGGCCATTGGTTGAGTTTCAAGGCATTTGGACATGTTTTAAGGCTCTAAATCCCCATTTAAGAGGAGTTTACGGCCCAAGAATATGTCTTGGCCGTAAACTCACTTTTGTCTCCCAAAAATCATGTTTAAGGTGTTCCAAGTCCAGATTAGTTGTAACATCATAAAATTTCCAACCAAAAATTTTCATTTTTACAACCATCAAAACATGAGTAATAAGTTTAGATTCCAAAGTAACAATGTAGTCACAACCGATTACATAACAAAAGATAACAAAATAGTTTCCCCGAGTGTGTGTACGGTCACGCTGGCGCCTTCCCACGGTCCTCACTAGTACCTGAAACACATAATACAACAACTGTAAGCATAAAGCTTAGTGAGTTCCCCAAAATACAACATACGCACATACGCCTTTCCAGGCCTTGGCCTTCCGGTCCTTGTGTCTCAGGGGACTTCCGTCCCGACTGGGTAGACCTTCCGGTCCTACCCACGTCAACCTTACAGTCCATATGACCACGCCTTCTGGCCCATATCATGTTGCCTTCCGGCCCAAATCAAACATATCATACATGGCACATGTAACAAATAACTTAACACACATCAGGCATATATCTCATATCATATTCGACCTTCCGGTCACACAGTCAAAACCCTTCCGGGTGCAGTATAGTGAGAAGACTCACCTCGTATGCCTCGCTAAGTCGCTAATCGTGAATCCTGAAATCACTCGAGCTCGAACCCTCGAGCTGCAATCCTCCTATGATATTATAAATCTATAATTATTACTTGTACCACAAAGGTGGGCCATCCTTATCAAGTCAACACAGGTTGACTTGGTCAATCGTCTTTAATCAATTTGGACCGGACTCGGTGAGTGCACACTAGTGACTCGGCGAGTCTACGCATTTTAATCAACTATCAAGGTTTTCCCCTTTTGACTCGTCGAGTACTCCCCCGACTCGACGAGTTCCCCCTGGGCCTGAATCACAGGGTCACCGCGACTCAACTCGCCGAGTCGAAGGTCAACTCGGCGAGTCCCAACCTGACTCGGTCCACCTGTTCAAAACCTTTCCAACTCTCTGCGACTCACTGAGTCGCCCTCAACTCGGTCCGAACTACACACGGGATGGTCTCAAGGACAATCTTCAAGCGACTCGTCGAGTCTGTTCTTCAGACGTGGCGAGTCCATGCCATGCACCAGCTAAAACTGGCTTTTGCGGTCAGATCCGTTCCATACATGCATAGATCTGGCCTTCCAAAGCTTATTTGTCACGTAAAGTCTCAGTCTTGGCTGCCATGCATTGCATACAAGGCTTATTTTGAAGAAACAACCTCTAATATGGCAAGTTTAGCTTCTAACTCAAAAGAATGGACATAAAGCTTGTCATAAGGGGTCTCCTGGACCTGCTAAAGTCCAGATCTAGGTTCCATATCTCCATGGGACCTCTCATACTTCTAATTCAAGCCAAGAAATGCAAGAAGAAACCCTAGATTTGGCACATCAACACAAAACACGAAGTTTGGCTCTGAAAATTACCTCAAGAAGACTCCCTTGGTGAAGTAGCAACAGATCCAAGCTCCCCAGTCTGCAAGCTTGATCCTCTCCCTCCTTTACTTGCAATATCCCACAAAATAATGAACAAAAAGCCTCCAAACACTCTCACAAGGGCTCACAGATGTATGGGGGCTCTTAGGGTTCAAGGTGGCCGCATATGAGGGCCATAAGGTCCTTTAAATAGGGCTTACGGCCGGGAAATGAGGGTTTCATTAAATAGCGCGGACTCGCCGAGTCCATCCCTTGGACTCGCCGAGTCCGGACGCGAACCCCCTCCCAAAACCGCGACCCGACTCGGCGAGTTGGACCTCCAACTCGCCGAGTCCCCTCACAGAATGTCAAAAATATATGAAATGAAGATACCTGGGGATCCGGGCTGTTACAATTCTCCCCCACTAGAATAAGACTTCGCCCTCGAAGTCCCGCTAGGCAAATAGCTCCGGATGCTGCTCCCGCATCTCACGTTCCGGCTCCCAGGTCATCTCTGATCCCTTCTGATGCTGCCACTGAACCAATACCAGGGGTACCTCCTTGTTTCTCAAAACCTTGATCTTCCGATCTCTGATGGCTACATGTCTTTCAGCATAATTCAGGCTTGCATCCACCTGAATATCCCCTAACGGAACCACCACCGATTCATCGGCTATACATTTCCTCAGTTGCGACACATGGAAAGTATCGTGAATCTGTCCCAACTCTGCTGGCAAGTCTAAACGGTAGGCCACCCGGCCCACCCTTGCGATCACACGGAAAGGACCAATATATCGGGGTCCCAACTTGCCCCTCTTCCTGAACCGAATCACTCCTTTCCAAGGGGAGACCTTCAGGAGTACGAGATCACCAACTTGGAACTCAAGCTCGGACCGTCGCCTGTCTGCATAACTCTTCTGTCGGCTCTGAGCGGTCAACAACCTTTGCCTGACCATCTGAATTTGCTCGGTCGTCCGAAGCATGATCTCCGTGCTACCCATAACCTGCTGTCCCACCTCACCCCAACAGATGGGGGTGCGACACCTCCGCCCATACAATAGCTCAAAGGGCGGCATACCAATGCTCGAATGATGGTTGTTGTTATACGAGAACTCTGCTAAAGGTAGATAGGTGTCCCAGCTCCCTCCGAAGTCCAACACACATGCCCGAAGAATGTCCTCGAGTGTCTGAATTGTCCGCTCACTCTGATCGTCAGTCTGAGGATGATATGCCGTACTGAAATGTAATCTAGTACCCAACTCCTCATGGAATTTCTTCTAGAACCTGGAAGTGAAACGCACGTCGCGGTCCGAGATAATCGAGATCGGCACCCCGTGCCGAGATACTACTTCCCTCACATATAACTCGGCCAACTTCTCCGCAGAAGAGCTCTCGCTAATGGCTAGAAAATGAGCGCTCTTTGTCAGTCGATCCACGATCACCCAAATCGCATCGACTCCTCTCGCCGTTCGCGGTAACTTGGTGATGAAATCCATAGAGATTTTTCCCACTTCCATTCGGGAATCTCTAGCGGTTGCAGCTTACCGTGCGGTCGCTGGTGCTCGGCCTTGACCTGCCGACAAGTCAAGCACCTCTCGACGAACCAAGCGACATCCCTTTTCATACATGGCCACCAGTACTCCTTCTTGAGATCCAAATACATTTTCGTAGCACCAGGATGAATCGAGAATTTTGATTGATGTGCTTCCTCCATCAAAATAGTGCGCGCACCGCCCACAAACAACACCCAAATCCGTCCCTGAAAAGTCATAAGCCCTCGACCATCCGTAACAAATTCTGATACCTGACCTACAACCCGTTCTTTCTTCTGGTGTTCCGGCTTCGCAGCCTCCATCTGAGCCACTCGAATAATATCCAGGATCGGGGTCAAAATCGTCAATCTCATACAAATGTCTCGGATCGGGGCGCTATCCGCCCTACGGCTCAATGTGTCGGCTACCACATTAGCCTTGCCCGGGTGGTACAGGATCTCACAATTGTAATCCTTCACCACATCCAACCACCTCCTCTGTCGCATATTTAGATTTGGCTGGTCCATCAAGTATTTCAAGCTCTTATGGTCCGTATAAATTGTACACCGAACCCCGTACAAATAGTGTTGCCAGATCTTGAGGGCAAACCCCACCGCCCCCAATTCCAAGTCGTGCATGGGATATCTCGACTCATGGGGCTTCAACTGCCTCGAAGCGTACGCTATCACATGACCCCTCTGCATAAGTACTGCCCCCAAACCCGATATAGAGGCATCACAGTATACCACAAAATCGTCCATCCCTTCCGGGAGTGCAAGCACTGGAGCCTCGCACAATTTCTGATGAAGCGTCTCAAATGAAGACTGCTGCTCCGATCCCCATGAAAACGTGACACCCTTCCGGGTCATCCTAGTAAGTCGCACAGTGATCTTGGAAAAATCCTTGATAAATCTGCGGTAATATCCAGCCAAACCCAGAAAACTCCTGATCTCGGTGGGCGATCTCGGCACCTCCCACCTCAACACCGCCTCAATCTTGGCCGGGTCGACGAATATCCCTTTCTGGTTCACAAGGTGCCCGAGGAACTGGAGCTCTCATAACCAGAAATCACACTTGGAGAACTTGGCATACAGTCTCTCCGATCTCAAAACCCCAAGAATCTCCCGCAAATGTTCCTCATGCTGGTCCCTAGTCCTCGAATACACTAAAATATCATCGATGAATACGATCACCGACCGATCCAGCATCTGTCGGCACACCCGGTTCATGAGATCCATGAACGCGGCCGAGGCATTGGTGAGCCCAAAAGGCATCACCACAAACTCATAGTGCCCATAACGAGTCCTGAAAGTAGTCTTTTGGATATCCTCCTCGCGAACCCTCATCTGATGATATCCCGACCTCAAGTCAATCTTGGAAAACCAAGAGGCCCCCTGTAACTGATCGAACAGATCGTCGATCCTAGGTAACGGATATCGGTTCATAACCGTCAACTTGTTCAACTCCCGATAATCGATACACATCCGATGGGAACCATCCTTTTTCTTGACGAACAAAATCGGCGCTCCCCAAGGTGAGCTACTCGGTCGAATGAATCCTTTTCCCAACAGCTCCTAAAGCTGCAAGGATAATTCCTGCATTTCCGGCAGAGCGAGACGATAAGGCGCCTTGGCGATGGGCGCCGCTCCCGGAACCAAATCGATACGAAACTCCACTTGCCTCTCCGGAGGCACACCTGGTAACTCTTCGGGGAACACATCCGAAAACTCGCATACGACCGGAACGTCATCAATCGAATTGGGCCTCTCCGCGGTCACTCGAGTATCCATCACATAGGCTATGAATCAATCACAGCCCTGCTGCAAACTCTGCCTCGCCCTGGCTGCCGAACAAAACGCCGACCCACACCGAGTCCCCTTGCCATAAACCGTGAGCACTCCCCCACTAGGGTGTCGAATCATCACCAGCTGTCTGTCGTAGTCAATGACTGCCCCAAACTTGCTCAACCAATCCATGCCCACGATAACGCAAACATCCCCCATAGCTATAGGGATCAAGTCTATAGGAAACTCGACCCCAAAAATCTCGAGCACGCATCCTCGAATCACCTCGGTGGTGTATACCGCTCTCTCATCCGCTATAGCAACTCGCAGGGGACGACTCATTGTCTCCCGATCGATATCGATGTGCTGGCTAAAAGCCAACGAAACAAAGGACCGACTCGCACCCGAGTCGAATAATACCAAAGCAAGCACATGATTCACAAGAAAAGTACCTACGCAGATAGTAATATAAGCATAATATCTCAGCATAAATGTAAATACATGAAAGAATACATACCGGCCACGACATCAGGCGCCGCGCGGACCTCCTCCGCAGTTAACTGGAAAGCTCTCCCACGAGCCTTCGGAGCCTCAGTCTTCACTGGCCGAACCTCAGGAACCCTGGCAGCAGGCGAAGATCCCTGATGAAGCTGGGGGCACTCGGCCTTCTGATGGCCAGTCTGGTTGCAATGGAAGCAAACCATGAATCCCTTGGGGCAATCCCTCGCAATGTGCCCCTCCTTGCCACACTTGTAGCAAGCACCCGATCGACATGCCCCCTCGTGACCCTTGCCGCACTTCCCACAAGTGCGGCTCTTCTAACCGCTGGATCTCAAATCAGCGGACTTGGTCCGCTTGGCTGCCGGCTGAGACTCAGCCGGCCGCCGATCCACCCGTTGAGACTCGGCCTCCTCCATGGCCTGGGTCTCCAACTCGATCTCACGCTTCCTGGCATTCGCCTGAAGCTCCGCAAAAGTCTGATATGACGAGTTCGATACGAACTCCCGGATATCTCTCCTCAGCACTCCCAAATACCGGCTCATCCGAGCCTGCTCCGTGGACACCTGCTCGGGGCAGAACATCGCCCTCTCATGAAACTTCCGCGTGATCACCGTAACCGAATCATTACCCTGCTTGAGGGTCAAGAACTCCTGAACCAACCGTTCCCTCTCCACCGGGGGAACATACTCGTCTCTGATCATAGCAGTGAATCTCTCCCAAGTCACAGCTGAAACCTCCGCAAGAGTGATGTTCGCCGTCACGAACTTCCACCAATCCTTTGCTCCCAGGCAGAGCTGGTTCAAGGCGAACCGTACCCTCAGATGCTCCGGACATGAAAAAGTATAGAAGCATCCCTCGATATCAGCAATCCATCTCATCGCAGAAATCGGATCCTGTGTCCCGTCAAACTCTGGTGGCTTCGTGTTGCTGAACTCCCGGAATAGCAACGAGTCACCCCCCTGTGGTCTGGCAGCGGCCACAGCTGCGGTAGCTGTAGCGGCGGCAGCCTCAGACAACGCGGCGTACCGCTCATCAAACGTCTCCATCAGCGTGGTCTTAATAGACCCAAACATCTCCGGAATCTCGGCCCGGATCGCTGCAGCTACCTCCTCATGAATCATCTGACGAAGCTCCTCGTCAGTCACCCCACTCGTACCAAGTCTGTGTCGTGGTCCAACCATGATGTCTCTGAAATACAACATAAAAATATCAGAGACTCTACCGGCATAATCGCACTCGATAACGCAGTCCCGCTCAGTTTCCGATACTCAGGGATTTTTACTTGGGCTGCCCACTGACCCGATGTCCTTGGTAGTATGGGCCCAATACTACCAATTATACCGCATCGGTATTCACCCTAAGTCCTCCTCCCAAAACCCCGGATCCTGAGCACTCTATTCTTGTCATACACTAGTTACCCACTCGTTCTCGAGCACCTCATAGAAACAGGTTTCCCTAGACTAAGGCATCACAAAATCAGGCCACTATAGTCCTAATATGTATACCTAGTCCACTAGCATGCGTATCATATCATAACATGTCTCATAACACATATTGTAAGAGTATTTTGGGAATCTTTACCGTTCGAGCGTTGGCTGAACGTACACACTTTTTCTTCTTTGGTCATCTCACTTATCAAAAATTTATTATTTATTTATTTATTTATTATTTTTTTAAATTTTCTCAAATCCCCGGTTTGAGTTCAGTTATGCCCGAAGGTGTACCCGAATCCCTCAAACCAAGGCTCTGATACCAACTTGTAACATCATAAAATTTCCAACCAAAAATTTTCATTTTTACAACCATCAAAACATGAGTAATAAGTTTAGATTCCAAAGTAACAATGTAGTCACAACCGATTACATAACAAAAGATAACAAAATAGTTTCCCCGAGTGTGTGTACGGTCACGCTGGCGCCTTCCCACGGTCCTCACTAGTACCTGAAACACATAATACAACAACTGTAAGCATAAAGCTTAGTGAGTTCCCCAAAATACAACATACGCACATACGCCTTTCCAGGCCTTGACCTTCCGGTCCTTGTGTCTCAGGGGACTTCCGTCCCGACTGGGTAGACCTTTCGGTCCTACCCACGTCAACCTTACAGTCCATATGACCACGCCTTCCGGCCCATATCATGTTGCCTTCCGGCCCAAATCAAACATATCATACATGGCACATGTAAGAAATAACTTAACACACATAAGGCATATATCTCATATCATATTCGACCTTCCAGTCACACAGTCAAAACCCTTCCGGGTGCAGTATAGTGAGAAGACTCACCTCGTATGCCTCGCTAAGTCGCTAATCGTGAATCCTGAAATCACTCGAGCTCGAACCCTCGAGCTGCAATCCTCCTATGATATTATAAATCTATAATTATTGCTTGTACCACAAAGGTGGGCCATCCTTATCAAGTCAACACAGGTTGACTTGGTCAATCATCTTTAATCAATTTGGACCGGACTCGGCGAGTGCACACTAGTGACTCGGCGAGTCTACGCATTTTAATCAACTATCAAGGTTTTCCCCTTTGGACTCGTCGAGTACTCCCCCAACTCGACGAGTTCCCCCTGGGCCTGAATCACAGGGCCACCGCGAATCAACTCACCGAGTCGAAGGTCAACTCGGCGAGTCGCAACCTGACTCGGTCCACCTGTTCAAAACCTTTCCAACTCTCTGCGACTCACTGAGTCGCCCTCAACTCGGTCCGGACTACACACAGGATGGTCTCAAGGACAATCTTCAAGCGACTCGTCGAGTCTGTTCTTCAGACTCGGCGAGTCCATGCCATGCACCAGCTAAAACTGGCTTTTGCAGTCAGATCCGTTCCATACATGCATAGATCTAGCCTTCCCAAGCTTATTTGTCACGTAAAGTCTCGGTCTTCGCTGCCATGCAATGCATACAAGGCTTATTTTGAAGAAACAACCTCTAATATGGCAAGTTTAGCTTCTAACTCAAAAGAATGGACATAAAGCTTGTCATAAGGGGTCTCCTGGACCTGCTAAAGTCCATATCTAGGTTCCATATCTCCATGGGATCTCTCATACTTCTAATTCAAGCCAAGAAATGCAAGAAGAAACCCTAGATTTGGCACATCAACACAAAACACGAAGTTTGGCTCTGAAAATTACCTCAAGAAGACTCCCTTGGTGAAGTAGCAACAGATCCAAGCTCCCCACTCTTCAAGCTTGATCCTCTCCCTCCTTTACTTGCAATGTCCCACAAAATAATGAACAAAAAGCCTCCAAACACTCTCACAAGGGCTCACAGATGTATGGGGGCTCTTAGGGTTCAAGGTGGCCGCATATGAGGGCCATAAGGTCCTTTAAATAGGGCTTAGGGCTGGGAAATGAGGGTTTCATTAAACAGAGCGGACTCACCGAGTCCATCCCTTGGACTCGCCGAGTTCGGATGCGAACCCCCGCCCAAAACTGCGACCCGACTCAGCGAGTTGGACCTCCAACTCGCCGAGTCCCCTCACAGAATGTAAAAAATATATGAAATGAAGATACCTGGGGATCTGGGCTGTTACATTAGTAAGCCTTAAGGTCATATCTAAGTCCCAACTATTATTTGGAAGGGTTATTTGGCTCAAAAACCCCTTGAACATGAGTTTACGGCCCAAGAATGTTTCTTGGCCATAAAGTCACTTTTTTCCCTCAAAATCAATGGTTTAAATGTTATAAGTCCTTTCCATTAAGTCATTAAGCCATTACTAATGTCCAACATTGCTTAGGAAGGGTTTTAGGGCTTAAAAACCCCATTTTTAGGAGTTTACGGCCCAAGATAGTTCCTTGGTCGTAAACTCATGTTCTTGGTCCCAAAACACAAATTAAACATCAATTTGAAGGCTAAAGAGGTTGAATAACAAGTTAGGGGTGTTACCTCTTTGATTTCAAGCCTTAAATCTTTGTTTTGGACCTTGATTTGTGGATGAGGAGAGAGGTTGTGAGAGTTAAATGAGAAATTGACCAAAGGATTTAAATGAAGGCTTAAACACATTTATATAATTTTTAAGTTTTGGACACGGTGGAATTCTACCCGATACCAGCGTTAGACGAGGCTTTTGGTCGTACCCGATTGAGTTACCGTAACCTGATACGGTAAATTCTAGAAATATTCCGATCACTAAAGTTTGGTGTTAAAAATGATTTCTAAATGTATTAAGACACCCATTAAGTAATTTTAAATATGTACAAGTTAATGACTTAATTAAACGGAAGATCGGAAATCGAATTTGGAAACGACGATTGGTTGCGTGAAATAGTACTATAAAAGAGTTACAAGAAATGATACGAAATTTTCGGGTTGTTACAGGCTTAGAATCCCTAGTTCTTCGTAATAGAGCCCTCAACCGTAATGATTTTGTAAGGTCTATTTTTGGGAGCAAAAAACCCTCAATCTCAACAGTCTTGTTCCGCCTAAAGATTTGAAGAAGGTGAAAGCTAAAACCCATCATCTCCATTCCATACGATTTCAAATCTTTGTAATAGCCTATTCAGTTGTTCTATTATGTTTCGTACCCGTCGATCACCACCAAAAACCCTAGCACGTACTAATTCGATAGAAAAATGAGAGAATCAGAATTTTAGAAGAAAATAAAAGACCTCCCGCTACCTGCTAAAAAGGAAGACGCACGTTAGGGTTCCTCGTTGTGTGTTGTTTTAATTTATCTATGGGAAATCAGAAACAAACGAGAATCAAGCTTTGCATTCACACTTCATAGCAATAACTCATGGAATTCACATAGCTTTGTTAAGCCAAACCATGGAAAAGAGAAAAGTAGAAACGAAGGAGGATGAGAAGAAAGCGGGGTTTGAAGGTTTGAAGATTTCTGGGTAACTGCTTGCAAATGCGAAGGATTTTGGTATGTGTTTTGAGAGCATATGATTGAAATGAGTTTAATATGTGTGTCAAATGAATTCATTTGTATCCTAAGTTTGAAGGAAACTCATGAGGCGGTGAATATGAGGTTTACGGTGGTAATCACATTGAGAAGTTAACTTTGGATAAGATATGAAGATATTTGAAGATTTTATGGTCCTACACTCCCAAAAATGAAGTGTTTACCTAGGAAGGTGATTTCGGTCATTTATAAACCGAAACTCGTTTTCCTTTAAATCAAAACCGTAAACTCATTTATTTTAGCTTCTTTAGTCCAAAATCTAGGTGTTCTAGAAGTGTAGAACCGAAAACAACTTTATACTTTGATTCCTTAGGCCGAAAACTCATAGTCTATAGAAGCTTAAGACCAAATACTCTATTTAAGGTATTTTTTTATGGTTTAAGCTTTAAAATTTTGCCTTAATTTAATTTATTCTAACATAAATCAACTTAGGTTTCAATCTATGCTTATTTACTAGCTTATAAACAAGCCTTCATAGTTATAGATGACACCATGCATCAAGGTTCCAATGTGGTTTCACTTGTACTAGGTTAGGGTTTAGACCTTGTTGGCTCTAAATTTTTTGGATTGTGACTAATACACTTTAGTGTTTTAGTGTACCCATTGGTATAAAATTTCGAAGTTTTATTAGTGTATGGAAAATACAGTGAATCAATAACCTTCTTGGTAGAATATTTTTAGGGTAAGAATGGATATGGGAATGTAATACATCACGATACATGATATACCCATCGGCATAGATTTTTCATGTTCTCATCAGCGTCTGGTGTTATATATGGAATCATAAAACATTAAAAAGGATAGGATAAGAATGGATTGGTGCGTGTGATAGACTACGGTACATAGCCTAACCATCGGTACATATTTTTGAAGCTCTTATCAGCATCTAGTTTCATACACTGAATCATAAAGCTTTAAGAAAAACGTATGGTAAAAATGGATTGTTGTGTGTGATAAAACTAACTATCGGCATAGGTTTTTCAAACTTTCATCTGTGTATGGTGTATCATATTTAATCATTAAGTTTTATGGAGAAGAATTATGGAAGAGAAAAGTAATGTTTCAATCACGCTGGGGTGAAATAAGTGTGAATCATAAATAGTCTCATCTCATTAACAAAAATTGGTTTAATTTTCATATCATAGAGTTGAGTTCAAGTCTACATATAAAAATTCTTAATTAATACTATTAACAAGGTACAATACATAAATATAAAAAAATAAAAAAAGATAATAAGAAGAGGGAAAACAGTCAACGAGTAAATAGTTGAAAATGAAATATCCAGCTTTTCAAAAGAATCATAAAGACTTTGGTGCAACCTTTTTCAAGAGAATCATAAAAACTAATACTAAATATCTTTTAAGTTGAAAATTTATAACGATATTTCCAATTTCCAAGTTATCTACCATTCGAAGAGTGGCTATAGAAGGAGAAGGATTAGTAACTTAAATCGTACAAAATAGACAATGGAAGAGAAAGAATTCTTATCCTTCGATGAGAGAAGAGTGGAGGGGATATAATATTTGTAACCAACAAGTTAATAGGCTTTAATCGTTGAAACTATCAAGTTTCCAAACTCAGTAGGAGGGAACTTAAGGTTTTAACAGAATATGATTCAGTAGATGGAAGTAAGACTCGTTATATTGAAAATGATTTTTGCATCCATGACAGTGAATGAAGGATGAATAGGGAATTGTCAACAAGAGGAAGACTTGATGCCAACTTTTTCCTTTACAATCAAAGTAATCATAACATTCTTCATGACCCCAACTCTTTCTAATTTTGGAAAGAAGAAATGCAAATCAACTGAAGGAAAGAAATAGATAGACCTGAGAGAAAGGATAGAGAGAAAAGAAAACACTTGTAATCATTATATATAAAGAGTTAAGTAAACTATGTAAATTCCTTTGGTAAAAGAAAAATAAATAAAGTACTTATTTTTTAGTGTTTGTGAAATCAAATAAAAACTAATTTTCAAAGCAACCATAAAAAAATTAAGTCATTGAAAGCTTGCCAAGATCAATACTTAATTTGTTCAAGGTCTTCTCATTCAATGAATTGGTGAAAATATCTTCCAACTAATCAGTGCATTGAATAGATAACAACTCCGTTTTACCCTTTTAAACTATGTCCCTAATGAAGTGATGATAGATATCAATGTGTTTGATCTTAGAATATTGCTCCAGATTTTGAATATCTGGATGGCACTGGTGTTGTCATAGAAGATGGGAGTCTTTGAAAAATTGAAGCCATAATCCAAAAGCTAATTCTGAATCCAAAGAATTTAAGCATAACACCTTCCAATAGCCACATATTGCATTTCGGTGGTAGAGCAAGCCAGTGATGTCTTCTTTTTGTTGGACCAACTTACAAGTCAATTTCGTAACAATTGAGCTACCCTAGAGGTACCATTTCGATCAATACCATACCAACCATGATCAAAGTTAGTGCATCCTACTAGTTTGAATTCAGATTCGTGTGGATACCATAACCAAAGATTGGCGGTGTGCTTCAGGTAGTGAAAGATTCTCTTTATAGTGTGAAGATGAGATTCCTTTGGATTAGCTTGATAGTAATGGTTTCAAACATGATGTCAGGATGACTAGTAGTAAGATAGAGTAAGTAGCCTATATTTCCTCAATCTAGGTTTGTAGTTACATCAGTTCTAGTTGGATCAACGGATAGAGACACTGATGCAAACATTGGAGTCTTTGTTGGTTTTCAATCAAAGAAGCCAAATCTATTTAGTAGATCAGCGACATACTTGGCTTGATAAATAAGAATCCAATCAACGAGCTGCTTAACCTACAAACCTAAGAAAAATGTTAGTTCACTCATCAAACTACTTTCAAATTTCTTATCCATAACTTCAGTGAATTCAGTACTCAACATCTCATCGGTTGATCCAAAAATGATGTTATCAGCGTAAAATTGAGTGATAATGATGTAATACCCTAAATGTTTGATAAATAAAGTGTTTTTGATAATGATACACTTGTATTCATTCGTCAGAAGATAATTAACCAGAGTTTCATACCAGGATTTGGGAGTCTGTTTCAAACCATATACGACTTTAGATAGATGGTACACATGGTCTGTAAATTCTTCACTCTCAAAATTGGGAGGTTGTTTCAGAAAGACTTCCTATTGAATATCTCCATGCATAAATGTAGTCTTGACGTCCATCTAAAAGACTTTGAATATCATGAAGAAAGAAAATACCAGAAACAACCTTATTGCCTTGAGTCTTGCAACAAGGGAAAAGGTTTCTTCATAATCTAATAGAATCCCTAAGCAACCAGTCGTTCTTTGTTTCTTGTAACAATGTCAAGTTCATCCAGATTGTTCCTAAAGACCTAACGAGTACCAATGATGGTATTTCATAAATATCGTGGATCCATAGTCAATACATAATGATGTTAAAATTCATTCAGCTTGTCTTGCATAGGTCGGATCCATTCAGCGTCTTTGAGAGCATCAACTACTTTCTTTCGATAAATTAAGGAGAAAAAATTGATGAACATGCAGAAGTTACTAGAGACCCTGTTGCGAGTAAGAACTCATGAGTTGACATCTCCACTAATTTAATATTTAGGATGATCGCAAAGAAGTTTATGATCAACGATATTATTCAGTTTCAAGTTATCTGTGATAGATTCTTCATGATTGGATCACTTTGTAGAGACATGTACTTCAGAGTTGATAACTTGATTCTCAGAGAGTGATTGATCTTCATCGTCAAAGAAATGGTTTACAACATGGTCAATGATGGGGACAATAGTCTCATAATTTGGAAGGATGTGGTCAAAGAGTGTATCTAATGGACTGAAGGTGCGCTTGGAAGCAAGATAATTATTTCAATCTTATATTTACGAGTCTTCATCTAATAAAACATGAGTGGATTCCTCAATAGTGATGTGGGCCCTAGTGTGGAGGATCGGGCCCTTGCGTTGCTAGAGGCCCACGATCATGTGACTAAAGGGGCTTCACGGAAATGGCCATAACTTTGGCTACGAATCTCGGTTTTGGGCCTACAACCAGTCAAATTGAAGCTTGGAGCAAGGAGAACATCTAGATAAGTACCCAAAGGGGACTTACCCATTTTTGAGTCCAGAAATCGCTTTCTAAATGGAGTTATGAACAAATTTGTTAGTTTTCCTTAATTTTTGGGTTTTGTTTTTGGGTTTGTATTTGGCCCATGGACTTTTAGGGTTTCATTTTAATTTATGCTTCTTATTTAACTGTTTTTGATTTAATTTGGATGGTCGATCATCAATTTTATGAACTTTCGATTTTCTCCCAAATTCTATGTGTTAACCCAGATTTTGAAGCCAATCCCATGGTATTCGTAGAATCAACGTGGTTTTGAAGAGATTGTCCTGGCTATTCTTTCAGAATCAACAGGTTCATTCTTGGTTATCTTTGTGCTGTTTTTTACGCTGCATCAAATAGTTTTTACTGATAGATTAAACAATCCAAAGGCATTAGACACACTGGAATATCCCAAGAATATTATATCATCAACTATGGCTTCAAATTTTTATCGTTGGTCCCTATGATTTAGAATATAGAAAACACATCAAAAACATGAAAGTAGAAAATATAAGGTTTTCTCCCTTTCAACAACTTATATGCTCTTTTTCCATGGAACTTCATAATGTAGATCTTTTCTTAGTTTTAACTAGTTGTATTAACAGCTTCATCCCAAAAGGATAGTAGAAGACCAGCCTCAATAACCATAATTGGAACAACTTCAATGAGAGTATGATTTCATCTCTTAGCAACACCATTTTGATGAGGAGTTCTGACAGCTGAAAAATTCTGAGAAGTTCCTATGGATATGCAGAAATCTTCTCAAGTGGATTTTATAAATTAAGGGCCATGATTGCTTTTAAGTTTCCAAAGTTTTTCATCACAAAGAACTTCCGATTTCTTAATGAGAGAAATGATATCACAAGCAGCATGGCTTTTTTTTCTTGGAAAGATCACCGAGGTGAATCTTGAGAATTAATCCATAATGACATGATTGAACTTCTTTACAGACCTTGATTGATTGGAACGTGTATGAACAGGTCCACATGAATGAGATGAAAAGGATTGGTGATGGAAGAACAGGACTTGGGCTTGAAGGAAGACTATGTTTGCTTTCCTTTTTCACAAGCTGATTTCTAGAGATCTTGGAAATGTTTTTGAAGTTCAAATGAGAGAGTCATTTATGACACAACCACTTTAGATGAGATTTAGCATGAGAGAAGAATCAATGTCTAAGAGAGTTGTCAATGGAAAACATGTCCAGTAAATAAATTTGATTATGTTGATTTGTAGTGAGCATCATAACATTCTTTTGATCAATCACTTTTACTTCCTTCGTATTGAAGCGGAACTCATAGTCAGCGTCACAAAGTTGGGTAACAGTAATGAGGTTGTGCTGGAATCCTTTGACATAGGACACATTCCTGAAACTAATAGATTTATACTTGATAGTGCCATAGCTTTTTGTAGCTCCTTTTGGATTATCGCCATATGTAACTGTATGACCATCCTTTCTAAAGTAATCATCCATACGAGAATTGAAGCCTGTCATATGCCTTGAACATTCACTGTCTAAATACCAAATATGCTCTTTACCGTGAAGTGCTAAAATATACAGTTAGTACATGTCGACCCATTTAGCAATGGGTTACTTCAAAGAAATATCAAGACAAGTATCAAGGAGAGATTTGAAAAAGTTTCTGTTCAAGAATTTGTTATTTCAAGAAATAATGTTGTCAGAACAATTACAACTGTCTTCAAAAGTGTAGTTAATGATTTTGTGAGTTGAATCTATGCAATAATAACTTACCCTAATTCTAGAAATTTTTTTTCTTTTAAGATTTGAACTTTGATTGCTCTTAACATTTGAGTTGGAGGAATTTTTCTCATTTATTTTGAAAAATCTTTCCTTAGTTCTAGACCAAGGTGTGTTATCTATGGTTATATATTCATTACACTCAAAGGAGTTGGAAAAAAACATCAGTAAGAGAGGATTTTGAATGGTAGCCAGGGATAGTGTTGTTATTGGAGCAATCAGGGAACATGTTGAGTTTGTTAAGAGGGATTAATAACAGATAAGTGAGATTTTCATTTAGTATTAACATTTGAGTCATTGATGCAACATTTTTATATTAAAGTCTAGTTTATGTAATAGGTACCGAAAAATCTAGTTTTAAAGTCCTTCTCAAGACCATCAACATTGTAAAAAGATTGTTCAAATTCAATTTTTTTTAAATAGAGAGACAACATCATTAATATCACCACTAAGAATTTTCTTGCACTGATCAGGAGTTTAAACGTTCATAGTCCTAGTGGTATTGAAATGAGAATGTGTCCAATTATTTATAATGAGTTGACGAGTTTTGGCATGTTCATTGGATTTTTATTTTTCACAAAGGATAAATTTTTTAGATAGCAAGAGACAAGAATTTTCTTTACTCATGAGAGAAAGAGAATTCTCAGTGGAAAAAAAAATCTTGTAAGGAATTCAACTCAACTTTGAGAGAAAATTTCTCTTGACAAAACTTAAAAAGATCGAGACACAAATTATCAAACATGTTAACTTTTTCATCAGAGGAATACATGACATAATTCTTTACCTAATAGAATGAGGATGACTCTCAGTCTTGTGACTTTGAATCCTTTGATAGATGAGAAAGATCATCATCAAAAGTGTTGATACTGCACCTAGATTCCTTAGTGTGAAGATCATCAATTTGAGCCATGAGACACTCACTATTGGGAATATCATCATCAGAAGACCCTTCTTTGAAGAAGGCTTCTATTAATGTAGTCATCATCTCTTGAGCGGATGTATTGTTTTCAATGAGTTGATAAACAAAATAGGGAAGAAAATTCCCTATAGCAATCTTTGCCTTGACGTCGAGTTTTATGAGTCTTTTCTCTTCCTTGTTGAATTCAGACATAGATTTCTTCTTTACTCCAATGGACGGCACACTATCATCTGTAGATTGACGCATGAAAGCGATAAGACCTTTATTAATGACATCAAATTTTCATAGTCCATGGTTTTGAGAAAATCTAAAGCCTTTGATTTCCACATAGTAAAATCATCTTCATCGAAAGGTGGAATCTTGGAAGTTGCAAAGGATTTGAGATTATACAAGGTAGATATGAAAACTTGAGTGTATCGAAAACCTTCTCTTATACTAGTTGAAGGTTCGCTTGATCAGATACAAGAAAGTGTAAAACCAAAGAAAGATAATAGAGGAACATCAAAGCAAAATAACAAAGATTGTCACAAACATGATTTTCACTAAGAAAGGTTTTCTCAAAAATAGAAAACATTGCACAAAAAGGTCACCAATATATGCACACAGATGCTTTAGGGTTTGCCCCTAATGCATGATAATATACGATTACAACGGAAATCCCTTTATTTTAGGGATATAATCTAATCTACGTATAGTCCGATCCCAATCACTAAGATAACATATCTGATATATATTCTATAAATATAAATCTATCTATAATTACAAAGTGTCTAACCGACTAATATATAAAACAATCAGACTATGATAAAAAAAATCATGTTGTCGCTGACACTATATAGATATCGATGTTGGCGCATACGTTAATGCTCGTTGGTGCTTACGTTGGCATTAGCACTGGTGCAGACAATGGTGGACAACATGTGAATAATGTTTGACTCATCAGATCATAAGTTGTGACCATGCAGTTTGTATATATATATATATATATATATATATATATATATATATATATATATATATATATATATATATAAAGCAACGTTTAGTTTTTCACTTAATGTCGATGTTTCCTAATGTATTTTGTATATGTTGTTATCACTATAAATAGTGCCACGTAATTGGCTACTGGTATTCTTATTAACAGTTTACTGATTCACTTGTAACAGTGTTTATCTTCCAGATAATATGAGTTGAACCATATTTATTTACTTCATGTGCTCATATTTCCATTTGAATATTTTTTTTCTCATTTTCATTTGTTCATTTATTTCTTTTAAACTTATTTTTTTTTTTCTTATGATTTTTTTTTGTTCTTTGAACAATCTTTGAGATTTAGATTTCTACAATCAAGAATTAATCAATTGAATCTAATTACATTTCTATTCAGCTTTTCATCTTTTATGATCAATTCCATAGCTAAATTGAATGTTAACACAATGATGAACTTTTCTAATCTTCTCAGTTCTTCAACAAAAACATCAATATTGATTCTGAAGTATTATGATCAGTGGGCTAATCGAATGGAACATTATCTGAATGGAATATAAGAAAATGTATGACGGTCAATCAGAGACAGTCTGTTTCGTGCTTCTATGGTTGAAGTTATTAGTACAACTACTTAGGATGAGCATTTTGACCATAACGCGAAGGAATATGGAAGCAAATGACAAAAGGAGTATTCATGAATTGTGTGGAGCATTACCACGAGTAGTTTACAGTTACATACGTGGCTGTAAAACTACTCGGGAGATCTGGAACAAATTAAATGGGAAGTTTCAAGGCAACAAACGTTCCAAAAAGAATTGAATGACATAATGCTTGTCTAAATTATGTGGATTCAAGCAGAAAGAATCGCATACAATTGCAGCCTAATACGATTGATTTAACGAAATGATTTACAAATACTCAAGGTACAATGTTGCTCGTAGAGTTTTGGAGTTTAATAACACGTTCATATTAGGCTTGAGGATGGAATAGAATAACATCAATATTATGATCATAAAGCAAGAGAATTTTGATTCATACCTCTCTATCGAACATATAAAACATCCTGAAAGCGCATGAAGCTAAAGTGAACTAAATTGCTGAAGAGAAGGAAAAGTTGAGCTTTAGTGGTCCTTTATCACTTGTTTTCAAAAACAACATCAATAAAGCTTGTTCTGATGATGAAGATGGTAAATATGATCAAGGATTGATTGTGAACTCTAATGATGAGTTTGTGACATATTATTCCAACAATAATGTCAAAACGTTTTACAAGAAGCATATCAAGGGAAACTTCAAAAGTAACACATTCAAGAAGACATTCGCGACATCCAATCCTATTGTTAAATACAAGAAACAAAGTAGTTCTAATGATAAGAAGGTTGAAAATAAATTGGTTGGTGATTCTGGATATTATTTTAGATATTGCAATGGAAAAAACCATTTAGCAAGAGATTTCATGTTAAAGAAGGAGGAGAAACAAGAGAATGTGAATGATGAAGCTTACTATGTCATGGAAACGAAGAATTGAAGGCAAAGTCAAATAATCTCTCTTTGGTTGCAAAGGGTGTGAATTATGATGAAGGAACATATTAAATATAGTCATCTTGATGAGATGATGAAGAGATACGCAATGCCACACATGGAGCCATGGTTTTGTTCATGTTAGATATGTTGTTGATGATTGCGAATATGTGAGTAATGATGATGATGATGATGAAGAGGTGAAGTTTGGGAAAGAAAGTTTCATGTTGAATAGCAAAGTTGAGAGGTTAAATAGCGAAGAAGTGAGTGGTGTTGGATGATAGAAGGTTGTAGGAACGTGTTTGATGGAAACCACTTTGAGGTCTCCAATGTCTGAAAAGGTACATAATCTTTTTATCTCACTTAATATTCATTCTAAGTCGTATGATTATGTTTTATCTGATTTTGATGATGCATGTGCTTATATAAATGATTTGTTGATTTATATGAGTAGTAATGTTGAGAAAATGAAGTCGAGCTTTATGATGCTAAGAATAGAGTGGAGGGGAAGAACTCTGGAAAAAAACTCTAAATTTCAAATTTAATAATGTTACTCTACATCGTAGCACTATTAGGATAGTTAACATTTTGTTAAGCAAATGAACATTTACTGTAACACATCTAAGAGGCTTTATGGTAAACTCACATTACATTATCATTCGTCTGATATTTTTAAGGAGCAACATTGCAAACTTCTACCTTGCATTCAATTTACGAAATAATTAGTTGATCTAGTTTCATTTGATTATGATAGTAGGGTTTCTCAGTTTGACCAAGTACCAAAGGATTCATATGCTTATGGTATAGTGAATATTGATAAATATTCAGATGTTGATGAACTGGTTGATAATTTTAATGATACATTGAGTAAAAATGAACAAATGACAATTTTAAACTAACTTGAATCTTCGACACACTGTTCTTAAGAAATATTGATAATATCAAATATGATTCTGACAATATAAGTGAAATTGAAGAAGAAGAAGAAGAATGTGTTGATAGTTCTAATTTGATAGTCATTAAAATTAGTTCATTAGCTAAAAGTGAAGAGAATGTTTATTCAAAGTCGAAGCATAATGATGATTCATCATTGACAACTAAAAATAATGTTACTCAAGATAAAATTGATATCGAAGATATCACAAATAATGAAAGTGATTTTGATAATGAAGCTTGAATCAAAAAGGAAATTCCATGAGTTGTTGAAGCACATGTGTTTGAATATACAAATGAATACATAAAAAATTTGAATTAAAAAGGAAAACATTTTCTTGAACAAAATTCTTTGTTATATCTATTGAGATGAAAACTATAGAGATCGAATAGATTCAAATAGGTAAATGTATTCAAACACATAATATGAATCAAGAAGGTGTCGAATGATTAAAAGATACAGCCTCAGAAGAGCTAGATAAAGAACTGCTACTATAGAGGCTATGTAGGGTTTACAATGACACGATTAACAAATACACGATGCATGCATTCACCTTAAAAATAAAACCCTAATCATTAATCACATGTGGACAAGCCCAACCCAAATACACAAAAGACTATTACAAAGGCCCATAAAAATGCAACACAAAATACCCAACAATCTCTCCCTTTGCATCAATTGGGAGGAAGACCTTCATTGTTGAACACGCTTTTGGGTTTTAAATACCTTGGGCATGACACTGAGAAGAGAACTACGAATGGCAATGCACCAATGAATCATGTCTGAAGAACATTTCTTTGCAGCAACATCGTTCACATTGTAGCTGCCTGTGATGTCCAAAATACAGTTCAAGTAAACTGTAGAAAATAGATGCTTATCTGGCAATGAGAACACGCATTTTTGAACGTCTCCTCTCTCTCGTGAACCTCTCTGGAACATAACCGTGTAGTTATCGGTTTCGATTTTTTGCCATTTGCATCTTCTCGATATCACCTGTTGAGCCTAGAGGTAGGAGTGTCAGTTTCTTTTGTGTTCAACAATGAAGGACTGTCAGTTTCTCGATATCAACATCGGATTTCGCAACTTCATAAATATATGAAACCAACATACTTTTGACATGAGCAATAACCGGTTCATATTTCTTCTCGTCTTGTATCAGGAAGTGTAGCAAAATAATCCAGTCATAGGGGTTTAAGCAAGGAAGATCTACAAGTGAAAACTCAACCACTGAATTTGCCGAACCTCGAGTTGTTTTGAATTTAACATTAATGAAGCTCTCGATTTAAATAGGGCTAATCACTTTGATAGAATTGATCTCCTGGGAACTCCATTCTGGAACTGAGGTTTTCCATGCTTCAAATGAAAATTCATTAGAGACTTGTATGCATTCGCATCAGAGTCTGGAGCGTTTTCAACCGCATCAAAACATCGGAAACAAGAATGCTTTCGGTGTGATGGGGTAGTCAAACTGCGAATCGAGAGTGTTCTCCAGATCGAAAGAAGTAACTTCTTCCAACCAGTAAAGGCTTGGATTTTCTACTAGTTCATTCAGTATTCGCTCCATGGACCAAGGAGGAAATAGCAGTTTTTGGCAGCTAAAACAGTTTGAGCATCACGTTCTACCTTTTCTTTTTCTTCTACCTCCCTAATAATGCGTAAGTTTTCATCAAGAATGGCAACACGAGCCTTGCTCTTTAATTTCTATTTTTCATTACCCTTCGGTTTAGAATCAAATACCTTTAGCTTCGCTTGTTCACAGACTTTCTTGGGTGTAGGTTTCTTAGATTCTCCCCCTTGTTTTGGAAGTGAGGAAAACTCCAAAACACCCTCAAGGCGATTGAGCATGGTGAATGAAGGGTGGAGTTTATCCACTAGATGCTTGCGAACAGTGACTAGGATCAGTGGATCACGAGCTTCAACAATGTTTGATAGCAGTGAGTTGACATCGAAAACACTGCTTTTTGCGATAGCTCTCTCAGATAAGAGCTCATCGACTTTCTTCTCAGCAGACGCGAGCTTCACAGTGAGTATTTTCACCTTCTCAATTTTGTGTGCGAGAGCATCCATTATTTTCTCTCAACAACTAAATCATATTGAAGCTTGGTGATTTTGGATATGATTGAAGAGTTGATCTCTGATTGGTCAGATTGGATTCTTATATGAACCTTCTCAAGAGCCTCCTTCTCAGTGCGAAGGGAAAGACTTAGATTCGAGATTGTTGCATTGGCTTTAGCAGTGTTAGTCTCAAATGAGTTCTGAAAGGCACTCATTAAGGCTTTGGCATCAAAAATTAGTTTAACGACTTTTTCGGTCGCTTCTTTGCAAGTGTTAGCCGAATCCTCCATGACTTTATTTGCCTTCTCTAGGTTCGCAGCATGCTCTTCTAAAGTTCTTTCAGTTAATGCCTTGACTGCTTCTTGGGAATATGCAGTGTTGGATGAAGTGTTGGAAGATAGGATTAACCAATCCAGATTGTCATTAATGGCTTTGAATTCTTTTGAGTAACTAGAGCATCATTTTTACTTTCCTCAATGACAAGAAAAGGACTAAAGGTGAAATCTTCGAAACTTAAATCACCTCCAAAAAAAGTCTCCAGATCATCCTACCTTAGTGGAGAAACGGGTGGTGTTTAATGACCGACTGAGTAGCCTGAAGCCCTTGCCCCCGCATTAGATGCGTTGACAGTAACTGGAGGTTTGTCAGTAGTAGTAGTTGTAGTTGTGGTTGAAATAGTGCAGAGTGGTATGGATTGCGCGATAGTGGTATACATCTGCGAGACCCCTCACTAATAGCACAATGTGACATAATGTAAGTATAAGGACCAAACGTGTAACAAATTTACCATTTAATGACTGCATAGATGGAAAACACGACTTAGGGACTAAACGTCCAAATACCAATATAACACAGGAACCATTCGTGCTATTTACTCTTTTTATTATATATAAGAAAAATTTATATTATGGATCTATTTTTTATTTTTCACATACGGTTTTCAAAATTAACATATCGATCATGGGTGAGTGGTAATTGAAGCTCGTGTTTGTGTGGTGAAATGTCTCAAGTTTTTAAGGCATTAAAGTATGTTAGATATTATATTATTACTAGGCGAATGCCCGTACGTTGCGCAGAATCATCTATATAGTTGAAATCCTTACAAATATATGTTTTTTTAAATATAACAATAATGTTGTTATTAAATTTGATATAATAATTTATATATTAAGTTGATATAATATATTGATTATTTTGAATTGTATGATAATATGCACGTCTATTAAAACTACATAATCTCAATCTTTTAAATGACCACTACATGCGGGTTACTCATGAATTAAATTAAATATAATATGTGGTTTAATGTTATTTATAGTTTTGTTATTGCTAATTAATTTTTTAAAATTTATTTGCTTAGGGTTTTATTTTCTATCATTGTAATTATTTAAAACATCAAATAATTTTTTTTTATTTTAAAGGTAAGAATATAATCATTTATGTAAAGTTATTTTGAACTATTGTTTGTTGTAAGTTATTTTAAGTTACTTATTTGAAAACTTTTAACGATTATAAAAATATCTTAAAAAAATATTTTAGTTAAACTGATAATACAATTTAATTT
This sequence comes from Lactuca saligna, assembly GCF_052625555.1. Taxonomy (NCBI): domain Eukaryota; kingdom Viridiplantae; phylum Streptophyta; class Magnoliopsida; order Asterales; family Asteraceae; genus Lactuca; species Lactuca saligna. The sequence goes on along the minus strand of NC_136421.1, from coordinate 277,361,224 downwards.
TTGCATTTAACACTATAATTAATCACTTTTAACTATTCAAAAAATATTATTTGAGCATTTTAAATGGAACTGAAATTTATATTAATGTAGACACTATAATGTTATATATTCAAATTAACAACTTAAGTATTTTGTCCAAATTGTTCAAAAGTTGTAGTTTTAAATTAATAATGGTTTACATATAACAAAATATTAAATCTAATAAATTAAGTATAATATGTTAAAAGTTAAAGACATAACTTTATAAGTAAAAGTAAAAAGATTATTTTAATATTAAAATTTAGTTTATTTATGATTACACTTTTGGTTTGATACTTATTTAACATTATCAACCAACTTTCAATCATTATTAGAAAGACACTACAATTTATCATTTTTAAGTATTTACAAAATATTCTTTGGTTTTTAAGTTGAACTAAAATATATATTTAAGTTGACCTATAAGGTTATATTTAAATCAACAATTTAAGTATTTTATACAAATTGTTCGAAAGTTATAGCTTTAAAATGATAATGGTTTACACACAACAACATATTAGACCTAATAAATTAAGTATAATATGTTAAAAGTTAAAAACATAATTTTATAAGTAGAAGAAAATATATTCTTTTAATATTGAAATTAAATTTATATATAATTACACTTTAGGTTTTATATTTATTTAACGATATTAACCAACTTATAATCATTATTAGAAAGAAATTAAAAAGTCATGGGAGTTTCAAATGAATGTGGTGAAAGGAAAAATGAATGGAAGTTTCAAATGAATGTGATGAAAGGAAAAATGCTTCCTTTATAAGTATATATAATGATAATGATGATTAAAGAAACGATCAAAATAAGGTATATGTTAGGGATATTATTTAGTGGATTTATTATATTTTTGTTTAACCGATAAATCTTTATTAAATTATATAATAATAACTATTGCAATATATTTAATGCGTGTTAGTCGTTTAATTAGCTGTAATCTTTTACTTTGTTTCATTGTTTGGCTTTCTTAGTTTCTTGTCCATATTTGGTATTTTGTTTTCCGGTATGTAATTAATTTTTTATATGCCTTTAGTTAGTTATTGGCTATTCTTTAGCGATAGATTTGGTTTGCAAGGTTTATATTCAATGAGTGTCATATAATTTGGGGACGATAAAAGTATAATTTCTTTTTTGTTTTATTGAAAGGCAACGACAAAAACAGAGAAAAAGAGGCATACCATTAAAAAAGTATAATATACAATAAAAAAAGTAATTGAGTTGTGTAACCACACCCTTCGTATTAACTTACTTAGCATTTCTACACTCATCACATCGTTTTCTGCTTTCTCACCTCTACTTTATGTTGCTTTTTTTTTTTTAATTTATGATACGACTAGAATATTAAAGACTAGTTTTTAAAAAGTTTCTTCCAAATACAAGTCGAAGCAATAGCATATAAATTTACAAAGATCAACCCATGGGGAATAATCTACACCATACTAGCACATGAAAGCCTGTAATTTCACAAACAATCACAATAAAATAATAAAATATTTGAAGGTTCATTGTCTTTCACTACTAGAAAAAAGAGTTACCTTGACAGACGAATAACGACGTACAACAGTTTTATGACAGACATAAAAATCTCTGTCATTAAAGTCTCTTATTTCATAAAATCTAAATGATCTATGACGGACAAAACTGTCTGTCATACATTTATGTCGTATGTTAATTTGTTAAATTTAAATAAAAAGGTAACAAGAAGCATTTTAATGTATGAATTGATTTGCTGCTTACGAGTTATAGGATATGGAAAAAAATTATATATATATATATATATATATATATATATATATATATATATATATATATATATATTACTTTAATTCTTAACATAATTAAGAACAATTCACTACCAGAAAAATAGTCTTTTACGACGCACAATGTGTGTCGTAAAACGCTCAGACGATGTGCAAATGCGTGTCAAGAAAGGCCCTGTCATAACGAGAGATGGCACACTTTTGCTCGTCGTCTATGGATGACGCGCATTTATGACACGCATTTACGACACGCAGTGCATATAAAGGAAGGCCTTGTTATAAAAGAAGACGACACACATTTGCGTGTCGTAACCTTATGACGCGCGTTTAGGACACACATTGTGTGTCATTAAAGCCCATGTCATAAATGAAGATTACCTGTACAGCGTGTCATAGTTATATATATATATATATATATATATATATATATATATATATATATATATATATATATATATATATATATATATATATATATATATATATTTGATAGAATTACTAATTTTCAAATTAAACAATAGGTTGAAATTATCATAATACAAAATAAAATACCATACATAAGAACGATAATTCATTTCCAATAAAATATCACATGTCAAACAAGTTATCTAACATTACATGTCAAACAACACTACATGTAAACACTAATAACACTTAAAAACATGCTTTTTCCTACATTTGGAGCACCCACTATTCCTGTATCAGCAACCAACTTTAGGTACAATTCCAACCACCTGTAAAAGAACAACATTAGAAGATCAATATTTTCTTGAGAATATAAATATGAGAATATATATATATATATATATATATATATATATATATATATATATATATATATATATATATATATACATAGCTTATGTGTGAAGGAAAATTGAGTTAACTTACCAGCATCAATATGTATGCTAATGTGCCTTGGGATACTGCTAATTCCAATAGGAATATATGCCCCAGGATTTGCATTTGCATGACTATCAAAAAGAGAATTGGTTTGCATGACAAAGAAATAGTAGTACTAAAAGATGTCTTCACCTTTGATCCTGAATGTAAGTGTCTTGCTAACCATGGTTCTAACTTCAGCATCAGTCATCTTACTTCGTGCATATCCACATATTGTGAAATGTTGTCAACAGTTAGCAAATATAAAACAATTAAATCCAAATGGTAAATGGGTTGAAATCTTGAATTCAAGGTATGAGAAAGAACACAAACCTCAGGGAGGCAACCTTCATAATAAAGAGCAAAAAGTGCAGGAAGTATCTTCTTTTTTGCAAGATCAAAAAATAACATTTCTAGTTTCTATCCATCTTCTCCATAGCAAAATAGCAACCTGGTTGGTTGTTATTGGAATCTGCATCAGCATCTGCTATCTGAGGTTCAACATCGACTTCTTCTTGATTCTCTTCTTGGAACTCGGTCAAATCAATCTCAGTTGACTCCACACTATAGGCTCCATACATAATTAGTGATACATATGTTTAAAGGCTATTACTATTCTACAACAATCAATAAACAAAACATGCCTATTACTGAAGTTTTTAGAAGTCTTGTTGCTAATTTAACATAGCAAGGGTAAACCTGAAACAGAATACACACAATTTGGAGCAAACTTAGCAAACAAGTCACAAAAGATTGCAAAACACTTAAAAAGGTGTTTGTTTGCTACAAAAGGATGAAAAGACCAAGATAGGACATCATATAACTGGTTTCGGTTAATTTTTCTTTACCTCATCATCGAGGTGACACCTGGAAATTGCCTCTGAAAGTCGGATTAGAGCCTCCAACTATCTAACTGTCATGCTATATGCCACTCTACTTCCTGGAGCTGTATCTCCTTTAGGAAGAGCAACATAAGAATCAACAAAAGATTTTCTTGTTTCTGCACTTAGCTGCACTAAAATTGACAACATGTAAGAAAAGATAAGATAATAAGATGATAAGAAAATCAGACGGACCTTTGGCTTTTTAGACTTGGCAACTTGAATGTAACACTTGAGTTGTGCAGTGGTGAAGGCAGGAGCAACATCATTTTCATGCTTTTGATGAACCCTCACAATGTGAGAGGCGATAAGATGATAAGATGATAAGAAAATCATCACTTTTGATACTGACAGTAAACTTGTCTTTATCAAAATCAAAGCTTCTAATGTCTTTGACTTCTTCTGGGGTGGTACGGATAATATCCCATCTTTCAATATCTTAACAGGATCATCACTTTTCAACAGGGGATGTTTTCATGTTTGTAGCACCTATATATATATATATATATATATATATATATATATATATATATATATATATATAAAAGATTAGGAGATAAAATTATAAATTAAAACTTATATATGTTATGGTGAACATGTACAGTTTTTTTTTCTCACAAGGATCTATAATAATAAAGCTTGAACGATAAATGTTGAAAACCTTATAACATCCTAATTTGAATATAAATAATTACATATCATCTCTAAATTATGGATTTGAATGCAAGAAGAACAAAAAAGAAATTAAGAAAAATAGAAACTTGCCTAATATCATCTCACAAAGATCTATACTCCGTTAAACCACGAGCAAATAACCTTCATAAATCAACCAATTAAAACAAATCCAGAAAGAACGGAAGACAATAAATTATGGCATCCATAACAAAATATATTGTTTTAGGAAATGACATGCACATTTGAAAACCAATGATGAACAAAAAGGATTTTAACAACTTGTAACTTACCCATCCCCAACATCAGTGAAATGAAATGGATTTGCAACAGATGCAGGGGGTGGATTATGTGGAAAAGGGGATAGATTGAAAATTGGAAATAATGTAAGGGTTAATCTTGGAATTTCTTGGTACTCAAGCAATCGACTGGTTCTTAGACCTTTCAACAGCTGTAGCAAGAATCTACAAGCCAAATAGAAACATTGTCAATATATGAAACAATGGTTAGCATAACAACTTGAAGTTACAACTTACAAGCCAAATAGAAACATAAAGTAAGTAAATTTTGACATACCAATTGAAGAATCATCTATATAGCTTCCAACTAAACTAAGTGGGGCCACATCTATGATAGATAACAAATTATCACTAACCAAAGGCACCCAGAAGAAGTGACCATGCATAGAAGATGATATAATTGGTTAAGTTCAAACTCCAAATTGTCTAAACAGTAATATAAATAAAGGGAAACGATATAATAACAAAAGTTAAATTAAGTTTAACCTATGTGTAGTTTGAAACTCTAGTAGAAGAACAAAAAAGAGACCTTTCATACGCACAAGATATACCTAGAATATAAATTAGGCATGCATGAAGCACAAACAAAGATCTTAAACCTAATAAAGGCACAACATAAACCATAATCTAGTTCCATTCTACATGAAAGTAACCTGCCAAAAGTATAAATTATAGCATTAAAATGTAGAGCACAAACCTTCAATCAAATCAAGTATCAGAAACAAAAGAAGAAACAAGAACAAAAAACCAAGCTAAGGTTGTGTGGCTCTAAACTTATGTGCTCCTTCAAAAACCGTTTTTCAAACCAACTCCTGTAATAAAAAAATACTACATGTTTAATTTGAGTAGCAATAGACATGGTCTACTAACAAAACCTCCAAAATAAAAAAAATTCAAACCTAGTATCGATGGTAGATTAGTGCAAAAGAAGAGTTGAGGTGTCAAATTGTGACAGGAGAAGAAGACGTTGACTTAATCAAACCCAGCATTCCTCCTGTCAAAATGATCAAACTCATGTCTTCCAGCATCTAAAGACTTTAACAGCCTCATGCAACGATGTTTTTATCAGCCTCAAATTTTCATCAGCCTGGAATGGAATAAATTGATATTGGTAGTTTGAAGGAAAGAAAGAAATGTAAAGTCTAATTCAAAGATCAAAGTGACACCCTACCTTTGCATTCCTCCTGTAAAAATGATCCAAAGCATCATACAATAAATATGTTGGTTCTGTACTCCCAATCTTAAAGATAGATTCAGTAGAAGATGGGACCCGTTGAAGAAACTCCATGTTTAATTTAGTCAATATCCTAGCTCCATCACACTCTAGGATAAGGATAATGGGTTCATCATAAAGATAGCGAACTAGATCTCCATAAGGGCCCACCATCAGAAGCATATCATCCCAATACAGCAATACACTGTCCATTCCACACCAAACAAGTTGCTCTGGAGTTAGGGTAGAATGTAGAAGAAACAAAAAAAAAAAGAAATCGTTATATAAGGAAAAGATAATGAAACCTGATTGAAGCCTTAAAGTTACAGGGACGTCAAACTAAAGACAGAAAGAAGAAACATTTTTTTGTGAGAGAAGAAACATGAAGAATGTACCTTTTATTGATGTGCTCCAAACTCTTAAAGCTTATCGGGTTCGATGTTGGTGGTGCAACTTAGGGCTTGCACACACACACACACAAAGAGAGAGAGAGAGAGAGAGTGTGTGTGTGTGTGTATGTGTGTGTGTGTGCACAGGTAAAGGAAAACGAGCCGATTCAAAAGGATGTGTTGATTCAAAAGGATTATTAGGGTTCTATTATAGGATTTTAGTTGTAATGCCCCGATTCTCATGTATTGCTTAAATAAGATTTATTGGGTTAAGCTCTACTCGGCGGGTTGGTTGACCTACTCACTGAGTAGCAGCTGGATAAGATCGCGTGTTAAGTGACCTACTCGACGAGTACAAATTGGGACTCGGCGAGTAGGAGGTAGCAGATGAAACCCTAAATCCCGGGGTTTGCACCTCTATTTAAAGGAGCCTTAGCCTCCTTTGGCCTCTTTGCAGTCTTTGATATCCCCTTAAAACCCTAATTCGTGTGTGTGTGCCTTGATGTGGTGTTTGAAGCTTGGAAAAGAGAATCTAGGAGGAAGAAAGCTAAGAGTGCAAAGGAAATTGAACCAAGGAAGGAGTGGGAAGCAGGATTTACCTCAGCTAACATCCTTTGGAGGTATCAAAGTGCCATCCTTACTTCCCTTTTTCCCTTTTGTTGAGCTTCTAGGGCTTTTTATGGATTTTCTAGTTGGTATAATGAGCTATGGGCTAGATTTGAAGTTGTAACTTTAGATCTGGACCCTCCTTGGATTATAGAAGCATAAAGTCACACTCTTGGTTGTGATTAAGGTCCCTCTTGAGTATGAAGTTCCATTAAGAACTTCAACTAGGCATTTAGAGCCTTTATAGACATGCATGCACATAAAGTTTGCAAGTTTACGTGATAAGCATGCCCTACAATCTTGGATCTATGAGTTGGAGCCATTGCATGGCTGAAAACAAGTTTGTATGGAAAAAGGACTGAATGGACTCGGCGAGTCGCAAGGTTGACTCGACAAGTCACATGAAGATGGCCGTGAACTTGACGAGTTGATGAACAACTCGGCGAGTCCAATGAAGATTGTCATAAGACTCGACGACTTGAAGAACAACTCAGCGAGTTAGATGAGCTTTCTCTTGGATATGTATGAGTGTGTATCTGTCAAGTTGCAAGGAGGGAACTCGACGGGTGGCCTTAAAGTTTGATCGAGAATCAAAAGAACTCGACAAGTCACTCCGATAACTCAGCAAGCTAGAATGTACTTCAGGGAACTCAGCGAGTAGCCAAGGGTACTCAGCAAGTTAAGGTCAACATGACCTGGTGACCTTGACTAAGGACTTTGACTTTAACCAAGGGTTGACTAGTGGGTTATGGAGTACCTTATAAGGTTAAGGAATTATGAGTATGACGTACTATGATGATAGGTGGTGGAGCCTGTGTCAAGTGATCCGAGAGTTGGAGTTTACCTTTTGTGTCAACATATGCAAGGTGACTTATCCTCACAATATCGATAGGGTCTACGACACCAAGACCGAACCTTTAGTTGTTATTGTTATGGTATGCTACATGTGGTTATGATCTGTTAGATCGGAATCGGGGTAGACAGTATGTTATGCTCTTATGGTCCGTAGGGATTAGTATGTTAGTGACCTGCTAGGTCGGTACTATAGTTACAGGAGAATTCTATGATTGATGATCAGTGTGACAGATATTTTTGATGTTTGTATATGTATGTATATGATAGTATGCACACATGGTTATTTGATTGTGGTTGGGTTGAGGCGGTCCTGGTTTGTGTTGAAGGCCAATATACCCTATGAGCAGTCCGGGGAGACAATAGGCCCACGTGGCAGACCAGTCATGCCGAACGCTTACGATAGATTCAGGCAGACTGTAGGCCCGGTAGGGCGTTCCAGTCAGACCAATGGCCCAGCATGCATGTTGATTGATTGATTATTACTGATATGGTATTGTCAGTGTGGTATTGGTATTTTGGGGGTAGCTCACTCAGCCCTCGGGCTTACAGTTTTCAGTTTACTGTTTCAGGTACTTCAGGAGATCAGGGAAAGGCGAAGGCGTGACCGTACCGCTCCTTATCCTTATGTTATGATTTTTGGGACACTCTGATGGAAAATGATTTGAAAACATTTCGTAAACAATGCTGTTTGGTTTTTAGTTATGATTGAAAAAGTTTAAATTTGGCGTAAAATTTATGGATGTTAGACTAGTGTGTATTGAGTTTTTAAGGTTCAATGGCGGTGGCAGCGGTGATGGCTTTGGGTTACAAAGAGAAGGAAGGAGTGAATGAAAAGGGAGATACTGAGGAGAGAGGGTAGAAGAGGGGTTCTTCAAAATTTTAGAATTTCAGAGGATTTCGTTTTCCCCCTTTAAAAACGCGCGCTTAGGCAAATATATATATATATATATATATATATATATATATATATATATAATATATATATATATATATATATATATATATATATATATCTTAATTACCTTATAAAGCACTTTTGGTCAAATGCTGAATTTTAAGTCGTACGAACATACAATGCATTTGTACAATCAATTTATGCATTACAAAAATAGTAGAGTACATATGGTCAACACTTGAAAAGGTCAAATCTATTATCCCCTATTTTTAGGCTATTTTTACCCGGTTCATTCCTTATCTCCGTATTTCCCCAAATCTCTCACTTTTTGTTCACAAATCTTGGATATATATATCACTGACGTTTCCATTTCAAGGGTTTAATTCATCTTTCAGCATTCAACCACCATTGTCACACCCGTCGCTTGGCGCGGGTAAACGGCTAGTGTGTATATATATATATATATATATATATATATATATATATATATATATATATATATATATATATATATATATATATATATATATATATATATATATATATATAGCGACACATTTAGAGGACACACATTTTATGAAAGGCACCCTCCGCATTTCTTTTTTTTCTTTTTTCTTTTCTGACACTAATTTTACGGCACGCACAAATGCTTGTCCACTATCCTTCAAATTTTGCAAAATTGACATTATTTTTTAGAGCACACACCAATGTGCGTCCTCTATTAGTGAGTGTCATTGTTTGTGCATCATTAAAGGGCTATTTTCTAGTAGTGATTTACTTCTTTTGTTTCGTATTTTGACAAATTACTTTGCTTCATTCCATTATTTGTCAATGTTTTCGGTTTTTGATATTTTGATCACCTTAATTTTCTCGGTTGCTATAATTTATCCCTGTTTTTAATCTGTTTCATATTTTGAACAAATTACTTTGCTCCCTTGCCATAATTTTTCCATGTTTTTTAGTTGTTGATATTTTGATCACCTTATTTTGCTCAGTTGCTATAATTTGTCCATGTTTTATATTGTGTACATTATTTTCACTTTTGGTTCAACCGGCACATATGACTCACTTCCCTCTTTTCCCTCTGTTTTCCACATTACTTGTTTCTCTTTGATCGATACTAATTTTGTATAACCGGATCAAGTGATGGTGTATTTTGTTCATTTTATAAATGCAAAATGATTTTAGGGTTTTTGTAAAAGAAAATCTCATAGAGGTACTGTATTTGTTTAAGATACTAAACTAAGGAAAATTTAGGGCTTTTAATTGCCCTTGACTTCAACGATCGGGAAAGAAAAGTGGCATACAAACAGATGAGCTTATGAACGATCATAGTGAGGGGGAAAACACGAAATTAGGAGGGGTTCGATGGTTCTTCAACTATCGGTAGGTTGGGCGTCGTCAGAGGCTGTCCTAGGCATCTAGCTCGACCGAGAAGAGAGGAGAGTGAAGACTCATAGTGGCTAATCCAGAAGCCCTAACCGATCACAAAGAAGGAGAAGAGACGAAGTCAATGATGCCTTCTCTTTCTCGTTTGATGGTTTTAGACCCATCGCACTCGAGTGGCGAGCTCAAGTAGTCGACTAGATCGAAGAAGGACGTGGGCAGAAGTAGTGGTGGTACTTTGGGGTTGGCGAACGAGAGTGAGAAGCGATGGAAAAGGAGGTCACAATCCTTGGGCTGCTCGCGAAGTTGAAGAGGCGTTTGATCGACTGGAAGGGGGACATTTGGCCCGATTGAGCAAGGCAAGCGGAAACAGAAGCTCCGATGGGGGGTTTTGGCAATGGTACTCGATAGAAGAAGAAGAACGAAGTTGTGGTGGTTCATGAAGAGACATGTAATCGTATGGGTTTGCTTCTGCATCTCCTTTGTTCTTTCTTTTTCTCTTTTTTTTTGTTAATTTTGATGGAAATTGATGGGGCTTTTGGATTGACTTTATTGTTTAACAGTAGTGGATATAACCTAAGTGGGTGTTTGGGTTCCTTGAAATCGATAGGAAGAAGATGAAAATTACATGTGTATGTGTTTGATGTTTTGGTTTTAGTTTGACAGGGAAGGAAACAAAAACGTGATGTTGTTGTTTCTGTTTGCAGGTATACCCTAGAACAAGAACAAAGTGTTCTTGTGTTCTTGGCTGAAATCGGTGAGAAAGAAAGAATTTTGGATGTTTAGGTTTTGCTATTTGACAAGGAGGATGAAGAACTAAATGATTGATACAAGTTGTTTTGTTCGATTCTTAAAATTTTAGTATTTCTTTTGTATGTGGGTTAGTATAAACTGAAATTAGAAGCAAAATGTGGGTAAAGTGATTTACTATACTTCAAATAAACGAAAGTGATTTTCTTTTCTTACAGTTTTTGTATTTCTTGCTTATGTACTTTCTCTCCACTTTTCTTTTTTTCTTCGTCAGGGACTTGATTATTATGCTTAACCTTTCAGTTGACCAGGCTTAATGCTCATCTTACAAAGATCTGGGCCTATGTTGATGAGGTCACTTTTAAATTTTAAACCCCTCTCTATTCACCATCATTATGGTAATATGCTTATCATGTGTTTTTGGATTGTCTTGTAGGCAGCATTTTAGCTTATAAAGGCTAATTTTGAGCCAAATATTGAACAATACATACAAATGGTGTTGTCCTCTTTGTCATTTTCTGTCACACCCCCAAACCAGACAGCAGAAACGTCCGGGGGTGGAGGACTTTATTTGTAGTATCATAACACATGCATCATAGTAATCAAAGTACAAACAACCATTGTATTAAAAGAAATATAAATATTTACATGTGTTCAATCAATGTATATTGATGCCAAAATAGTTATACAAAAGAAGAAGACATGACTCAAAATAGCTCCACCTTCTCAAAAGCTCAGGGAGTACCAATCTACTGATTCCCTGAGAATACAAGTAATTTGAAAAGAGAGTATCAACATAAAGTTGAGTGAGTGCATAAGGATTTATGTTTGAAAGTATGTTCTCTATTTCTTGAATATGTAAACTGATCCAAAAAATCCTATATTTTCTGTTGTATATGAAAAGTAGTTTTAATCCCATAAAACCGCTATATTTGTAAATCGATGTTCCATTTTTGTATCCTTTTTGTATAAACTATAAAAGAGAGTGTGCTCGGCTTCACCAGCTGTTATTGAATACCAATATGTAATACTGTAAAATGTATCTTTGGTAAACTGGTACTTTGAAAAAGGTACTCATGTTTAGTTAATTATACATTAACTATTTTGTTAATATTTTTTTAATGAGTTATTATAACCATACTGAGACTAGATGGCCTAAAACAATACTTTGAAGGCATTAAAACTGTTGATAACAATAGTCACTCATAACCGTGTATGCCTGACTGTACCTAGCAACCCGAGTGTGGGGTTGTCAATCCCAATATAGATCTATACACACATTGTTTCGATCCCCTACAAGAGATTCTGGTTATAATATCAGGACTTTAACTATATTGTTTAAATGAACTAAACAACTTGAACCAAATGACTCATAAAAAGTATATAGACATTACATGTATAATAGTCATGAAAACCCAATCATCATGAACTAATGATTGATTTTATATTCCTGAACTAGAATTCTTAACATGTATTTAAAAGTTGTATACCCTTCATTAGTTTTGAATCAAACCCTTGTTTCTTATAAAACGGTGTATTCTAATATACTTGAATCGTGAATTAATGTTCTATGTATCATAAATTATACCCATTATAATTTATATGTACTTTCTGAATTAGTACTAACTGTTTATGAATTTAACCCCTTGCTTAAACATGTTACAAAGGATAACTAAATTGAATGAAATAACTTTTATATTTATATACATATACAATTATATATATATATATATATATATATATATATATATATACATATATATATATATATATATATATGATTTTTGGCAATAATGTTAGTTTATCAATCATTTAAAAAGTTTAATATCTAGAAATATTTTTGATGACTTGATGTTATTTTAACACATTTTGAAACTATTTGTTTGTAACACAAAATCATTGTGTTAACTTTTATTCCCCCCCCCCCCCCTTCCCCTTAAAACTGTACAAACTATGAAAATATAGGGATATGAACTCACTTGATTAAAGTGATGATTTTATGAAAGACTAGGCTTTATGCGGACAACACTATGACTGGAATGAGGTTAGCTTTTTGAGAATTTCGGGGCTTTGGGTTGTCGTCAGGGTTTGGATACGTTACTGGGGTGTCGGGGTAGTCTTGAGGGGCATAAAAGTGAGTAATATAAGAGAGAGGTTTGAAAATCAACACCAAAACCTGAAGGCTTCGGTTCCTATTTATAGGAGGATGAAGTCGCCTTGTACACGAGGCGTACGCTGCGTACGTTGGGCGTAGCATACATGCCCAGTCTAGTCGTTACGCGTCAAAGCTTGTTTGCATGCATGTCTCGCATGCATTGAGAGGGTGACGGAACGTCGATGTGGCTGAGTTTGGTCCTTGTTTCCGAGTATGTTGGGCGTACTCATGTAAGCAGGGCGTACTTCCTTTTTCCAAACTTCAAAAATTCATAATTTTTGCCTACGACCTTTGTGTTTGACATTCTTTATATCTATGCGTAGGTGAGACTGTGTTGTACAACTTTTGTTAAGACTCCATCGGCTAATTTTGACTTTATTTTTAAAGTAAAATTTTTAACAGGCCGGGACAGGAAAAGTGCTTTAAAATTTGATAACTTCTTCATTCGATATCCATTTTCGTCTGTCTTTTTATCTTTATGTTACTATTAACGAGACCTTCGATTCTCGTTTAGGTTGTGTTGTCTAAAAATCACTTGATCTTTAAACAGACTTTTGGATTGTGTACTGCTCTGTGGAATCTTAGAAAAATCCTAACTTCCTCATACGAAGTCAGATTTGAATGTTCTTTTTATGGAAATTTGCAGTTTAACGTATCCTACGACTTTCATTTTGACGGTTTAGGCTAAAAAACATTTGATTGAAAATTCACTTTTTACGCTTAACAGTGTTTTATAGGTTTTGTCGCGGATCTTCGATTGGTCATAACTTCTTCGTTATAACTCGGATTCTAATGTTCTTTATATTTTTGAAAGCCTCATTGTAATATCTACTACATTATTTGTCCTAATAAATATTATTATACAATGTATGTTTGATGCTCTTTTCAATAAAATAAGTTACAACCCTTGACTTACACTATTACATTGATTTGAAATATCGGGGTGTTACATTATCCCCCGTTAGAGGGCATTTCATCCCGAAATTAAGTTTAAGAGATACACACAAACTTAGGGAAAAAGATGTGTACATTTCTGTTTCATTTGATCCTCCCACTCCCAAGTGAATTCAGGTCCCCGTTTTGCATTCCAACGAATCTTCACTATCAGGATATGGCTGTGTTTGGTTTTGTTAACTTCCATGTCTAGAATCTCTATGGGTTCTTCCACAAAGTTGAGGCTTTCATTTAAATCGATTTCTTCGAGTGTGATCACAAGAGTCTCGTCGGATTGACACTTTTTCGTATTAGAAACATGGAAGTTAGGATGAATGTTAATTAGTTCTTGAGGTAGTCGAAGTTTGTAAGCTACCGGACCGATTCTGGTAAGAATCTCGAATGGTCCTATGTACCTTGGATTTAATTTGTCATGCTTTCCAAAGCGTGACATGCTTTTCCAGGGAGAGACCTTCAACTAGACACAGTCACCAACCTAGAATTCTAAGGGTTTTCTCCTTTTGTCAGCATAGCTTTTCTATCTATCTCTGGAAGCTTTAAGTCGCTCTCAGATTTGCACGATTTTTTTTGTGGTTTCACGAATGATTTCTGGACTAGTGAGAGTATTGTTTGGAACTTGACCTCTAGCTAACTGTGTATCACCTACTTCAGCCCAACACAGAGGTGATCTACACTTACGGCCATATAGGGCTTTGAAAGGAGCAGCCTTTATGCTAGTCTGATAACTATTGTTGTAACAAACTTCAACAAGGGGTACATGAGTATGTCATGCGTTCCTAAATTCTATCATGTAGGCTCGGGACATATCTTCTAGAGTTTGAATTGTTCTCTCACTTTGTCCATCCGTTTGTGGATGGTAGGTTGTACTCATGTCCAACCTAGTTCCCAGAGAGTTTTGTAAAGACAGCCAAAAACTAGAAGTGAACCTACTATCTCGGTCATAAATAATAGATATTGGCACACCATGCATTCTAACTATTTCTATGATGTAAGTTCTTGTTAGCTTCTCCATGTTTTCTGTTTCTTTAACGGGTAACAAGTGTGCGGATTTGATCAATCTATCGATTGTTACCAAAATAGTATCATAACCACTCGTTGTCTTGGGTAACTTAGTTATGAAGTCCATAATAATCCACTCCCACTTCCATTCACGGATTTCAGGTTGTTACAATAGCCCTGAAGGTTTCTGGTATTCTACCTTGATTTTGGTGCAAGTAAGGCACTTGCCCATAAAGGTAGCAATCTCGGCTTTCATGTTATGCCACCAGTAAAGTTTCTTAAGGTCTAGATACATTTTGCCTGAACCTGGATGAATGAAGTATCGGGTTTTGTGGGCTTCATTCCTAACTATGTCTCTGTAACCACTGAACTTTGGTGTCCAAATCTGGTTCATGAAACAATAGACTCCATCACTTCTAACTTCGAAATTTTTCTCCATTCCTCTCAGTGTTTCACCTACCACGTGTTTGGGTTTCAAGGCCTCGAGTTGAGTGTCTTTGATCTGTGTGGATAGATGTGAATGGATTGTCATGGTCAACGACTTTACTCAGCGCCCTGAGTATTCTTTTCTGTTAAGGGCGTCAGCTACAATATTGGCTTTAGAATGGTGATAACAAATCTCGCATTCGTAATCGTTCAGTAGCTCCACCCACCGTCGTTGCCTCATGTTTATTTCTTTCTGTTCGAAGATATGCTGAAGACTTTTATTGTCCGTGAATATTGTGCATTTCGTGCCATATAAGTAATGTCTCCATATCTTTAGAGCAAAAACCACAACTCCTAATTCAAGGTCATGTGTTTTATAGTTAACATCATGTGTCTTGAGCTGTCTCGAGGGGTAGGATATAACCTTTCCTCGTTGCATCAGAACACATCCAAGGCCTTGGTTAGAAGCATCATTGTACACTACGAAATCCTCTGTCCCTTCAGGTAGGGACAAGATCAGTGCACTACACAAAGCTCGCTTCAGCGTTTGGAACATTTTTTTTTGCTTCTCTCCCTAACTAAAAGTTACACCCTTTTGTGTCAGGGTGGTAAGTGGTTTAGCAATTATGGATAAATCTATGATAATAGATAGCAAGACCAAAGAATTTTCAGATTTATGTAGGTGTTTTGGGTGCTGAATAATTCTCAATTGCCTTTATTTTGGAAGTCTCCACGTTTATTCCTTCTGAACAGACTGCGTGACCTAGGAAATCTACTTTTCTGATCCAAAATTCACACTTTGAGAACTTTGCATATAGTTTCTCCGTTCTCAGGGTTTGTAATACTTGATGAAGATGCTAGCCATGCTCTTCTTCACTTATCCAATATATAAGGAGGTCATTAATGAAGACAATGATGAATTTGTCCAGGAATGAATGACACACTTTGTTCATCAAGTCCATGAACACAGCAGGTGCATTCGTCAATCCAAATGGCATCACTAAAAACTTGTAATGACCGTAACGAGTTCTGAACGCGGTTTTGGGAAGGTCCTCCTCCAAAATACATAACTGATGATACCCAGATCTTAAGTCTATTTTTGAGAAGTAGTTTGCACCTTGAAGTTGGTCAAACATATCGTCAATGTGAGGCAAAGGATATCGATTCTTGATGGTAAGTTTATTCAGCTCGCGGTAGTCTATGCACATGTAGAATGACCTATCCTTCTTCTTCATGAACAAAATTGGTGCTCACCTGGGTAAGAAGCTTGGTCTTATGAAACCTTTGTTAAGGAGTTCGTTCAGTTGGCTAGATAATTCTTGCATTTCATAAGGTGCAACACGATAGGGGGATTTGGCTACAGGGGTAGCCCCAGGGATTAATTCGATTCTGAATTCGACTTGTCGTTTGGGAGGTACTCCTGGAAGGTCATCAGGAAATATGTTGGGAAAGTTATAGACCTCAGGAATACGCGTGATATCTTTCACTTCTTGATTTTTTTTCTACCACGTGAGCTAAGAAAGCACGGTACTCCTTGCGAAGGTACTTTTGTGCCTTGACGCAAGAAATGATCTGAAGGTTCATTCCAGGTTTGTCGCCTTAGATTATAAGAGTTTCATTAGTTGGCAAGTTCAAGCGAATAGCTCTTTCATAGCATAGGTTGTCATCATGGTTAGGGCACAACAAATCCATACCTATTATGACGTCAAAAAATTTGATAGAGACCGGCATAAGGTCTATTTGGAAAGAAACTTTATTCAAGGTAACGGTACATCTAATGTATATATCATTGGTGGATTCGAATTTCCCGTTGGCCATTTCGACTGTGAACGTTTCATTTAGTGGTTGGGAGTTTTGATTTAGCAAATGTATGAAATTATGGATCACGAAGCTCCTCTCAGCACGACAATCAAATACAATGCATGCATAAATGTTTTTGAGAAGAAACGTACTCGTGACCACCGTAGGGTCTGCCACTGCTTCTTCATGACCCAATGCTAGAATCCTCCCAACTCCACCAACATTTCCAGCTTTCAGACAATTTCTCTTAAAATGCCCCACATCACCGTATTGATAGCATGATTGACCTACTCCAACAGCAGGTACTTGGTTAATCGGTTGGGGTGGTGACCTACAGAATCTAGTAGTATGCCCTTTTCTATTGCAGTTACAACACTTCATTTCTCGTAATTTCCATTGTGGTTAAAATTGCACTTGTTACATTTAGGGAGGTTACCAGCATAGGGCTTAGATGGTGTAGGGTTAACAAGAATACCAGCAGGTACAGTAGCAACATGGACTGCCACTACTTATTGCTTCTTTGAATAGTCATGAGGAGATTTGCCCTTCCTCTTGCTCCAACCCTTGTTGTTGTGGTTGTTGTTGTTGTTGTTGTTGTTGTTCTCCTTAGGTTGTTCTGTGGCATCAACCATAGAGTTTTGAAGATTCCGATGGTCAATAAGTGACTGTGCCAGCTCCTTGGCACTGTCAAAGGTAACTGTCAAACCCCGAAAACCAAAGGCGAAAACGTCTCCAGGGTTGACTCCAAGTTGAGTATCAAATCCAATGTACATAGTAAGCAAAGTAAACAACCATTACATTACATATCAAAGTTTACATTTGTTCAAAAGTAAAGTCGTACATTTGTAATACATAATATATATGAACAAAAGTAGAGACGAGTCTTTTGTACGCTCCGTCTTCTCCAAAAGATTTGCTAGGTACCTGTCTAATGTTGACCTGAGAATACAAGCAGTTTGAAAATCAGCATAAAGCTGGTGAGTTCATAAGATGTTTGCTTTGTGAAAATGTACGAGTTTCCTTTAGTTTACCGAAAAGTTGTTATCCAAGAAAATCCCATATTTTCTTAAAAGAGAAAGTTGGTTGATTGATAGGTTACACGGTTCTGGTTGTTTAACTATGATCCCAGGAAAGTCGCATACTTTCCTAATTGTATATTACTAATTGTGAAAGATGTAATGTTATTCAGTTTGTTACTCTTTCTAGTTATATAAGTGTTACCCAGGAAAGCCCCATGCTTTCCTGCATGTTGGTTTCTAATGTGAACGATGTTAAAGATGTAAAAGATGTATACGTGATTAGGTAATGTTTTGTTTTCCCCAGGAAAACCCCATGTTTCCCTGACTGTGTGTGTGTGTGTCTTTACTGGTTACGGTTATATTCAGTATTCTTATTCTTAAACATATTCGTGTACTTATTCGTCCTTGTATTCGTATTCGTTACTGTATTCGTTTCTCTATTCCTACTCCTATTACTTTTCGTATTCGTTTTCGTATTCGTAGTCGTATTCGTATTCGTATTCGTAGTCGCATTCCTATCCCTAATCCTACTCCTAATACTATTCGTATTCGTATTCGTATTCGCATTTGTATTCGTATTCGTATTTGTAGTCGCATTCCTATCCCTAATCCTACTCCTAATACTATTCGTATTCGTATTCGTATTCGTATTCATTCTGTTCCTAATTATAGTTTCGTTATCCATTCTGTTCCTAGTTATAGATATGTTATTCGTTCTATTTCTAGTTATGGTTTCGTTATTCGTTCTGTTCCTAGTTATGGCTTCGTATTCGTTTTTGTATTCGTAAGTAGTTATAATTGGAAATTAGCAGAAGTTATTCGTAGATTATGAAACATAGTTTAGATTAGAACATTTTATCGTGAAATCTATGATTAGTTTGAAAGCTAAATTCGTAATTCGAATTATTTGATAAACACAGTTATTGATATTAGAACATACAGAATGAAAACGATTAAACTGAAAACAATAAGTTTGAGTACAAGTTTTTCCTTGTACTTTTGCTTGTATTCCCCCCCCCCCCCTGAAAATAGTGAAAACAGTTGAAAAAAGGTAGGGGTATGAACTCACCGGACGAGAAATGTGGCGAATTCGGATGCTAAGTGTTGGTCCGGGACTTGTAAACACGCGAGGTTCCTAATTATGATGTAAAGATACACATTTGTATCTAATTAGGACTTAGATTGATTGTTGGATAGGGACAATTGCTTCAAGTCACGAAAACACTCCAATACAAGTGTTTGGAGGGACCCGGGTGGCGTTTAGGGACATGTAATGATGCGAGGGACTTGGAACTTGAGTTTACTCCCCATGAATAAACTTATACAAGAGTTTTTGGTCCAAAACACCCATTCCCCATGAGTTTACGGCCGTAAACTCATGGTAGGGTGGTTTATGGTGCAAAATTGAGTCATAAATGGATATGGACACTTGGAAATGCTTGGATTAATTTTTCTTAAGGATTGGATTGAATTAAAAACATCATTTACAATACATAAGGGAGTTTACGGCCTAGGCATGGGGTCTTTGGCCGTAAACTCTCAAATCTCCAATATTTAGTGTTTTTAAGGTGTTAAAATCAATGACATGTGATTCTAAAATTTCCCACAAGCCTAGAGGCACCATTTGACACCTTTTTATGAGTTTATGGCCATGAGACATGTTCTATGGCCGTAAACTCTCAAATGTGGGGTTTTGATGTTTGTAAAGCCTTAAAACTATTTTTGGTTGGTCCTTTGATTTATTCCAAGGATTTTGGTGGTGTTGGATGGCTTTCAAACACCCTAGAATTGGATTTGTACCATGTTTCATGGAGTTTACGGCCCAACAACAAGCCTTGGCCGTAAACTCATGTTAGTCCCCCAAAAATTGTGTTTCATGTGTCCAAATGCAAAGAGCTATGTTCTATAATTCATAACTAAGACATATGAGTGGTTTGGAAGGGTTTAAGGGCATGAAAACCCTAGATATATGAGTTTACGGCCCAAGAATGATCCTTGTCCGTAAACTCATTTAAACTTCACAAAGTTCATGTTTTAATTATTTAGAGTCCATATCTTGAAGCCATTTAGCCATATCTAAGTCCCAAACTTGTCAAGGAGGGATTTAAGGGCTCAAAACCCTTCATTTTTGGTGTTTACGGCCTAGGCACCTTCCTGGGCTGTAAACTCATACTTTGTGTCCTATTTCATGGTTAAGTCTTGAATTTGGAAGTCAAATAAGCTATACAATGAGGTTAGGAAGTTACCTTAAGGATTTGAGGCCTTAAAATTGAGTTTTGGACCCTAAATCTTGGATTTTTGGAGAGAGGTTACAAAGAGAGTAGAGAGAGAAGGAAAAAGCTTCAAATGAAAGGTTTAACACGTTTATATAGTTCCTAAAACTTGGACGTGGTGGAATTCTACCCGATACCGGCATTAAACGGGGCTTTTGGTAGCACCCGATTAAGTTACTGTCACCCGGCGGGAATCTTTCTAACTTTTTGAAATGAATACTTTTGGGTTAATTTTATGAGTTCCAAGGGATTTGAACACTCATTAAATTATAATAAACGTATAAACTTAATTAATTAACCCAAAGCGAGAACGAAACGGATCGACTAACGGCGAAATCTCACGGGTAGAACAAGTTTTCGACGATGGAAAACTTCGAGTTGTTACATTATCCCCCCGTTAGAGGGAATTTCGTCCCGAAATTCAAAGATTTGGACTCAAATTGCAAGTTGAAAAGAGAATCGTAGATGAGTTTACTGCTTCGGATCTTCACGCTTCCACGTGGAATCGAGTCTCTACTAGATGTTCCAGTGAACCCTCACTATCGGGAAGCGTCTAGGTTTCGTCGGGTAGATATTTATAAAAGACCGAGACGTGACGTACCATAGGAATGTTTCTAAGTTTCGAGGTTAATCGAAGTTTGTATGTTACGGGATCAATCTTAATGAGGATTTCGTAAAGTTCTACGTTTATGGGGAGATTCGAATGAATAGATAACAGTTTATCTTTCTAGATTAGAGTTGAAAAAGAACTGCAAGCGAAATGAACGTCGAAAAGGAATATACCTGGGGCAACTGTGGGATCGGTGGATGTCTCACCTTGTCCTATAGCTAGGACTCTTCCAGAGTTGCCAGCTGTTGTTGCATTGGGGCAGTTTTTCTTATAATGCCTGACCTTTCCGCAACCATAACAGACCTGATTAATGCCCGCTCCGTGAGCTTGATTTGTTGGTGTTCTACAATTCCGCGCAAGGTGACCCTCTTGGCCACAAGTTTTGCAAAGTTTTATACGACAGGGACCGGGGATATAGTGGTGGTAACTGCACTGGTTACACCATGGGAGGACACCGGCATATCCGGTAATAGGTGCTCGAGCTGAGGAACCGATGACGGGTACAACAGCAGGGGTAGTGGTAGCGTGGACTATCACCATTTGTTGTTTCTTTGAGTACTCCTGGGAAGGCTGATATTTATCCCCTGCCTCCCAGTACTTTCTTTTCTCACCACTTCTTTCTGTCGGCTCAGGAGTGGTGGATGCTTCCTCTACGTCCTCACTATGGTCAATCAAGATTTGCGCTAGGCATTTGGCGCTGTCGTATGTATCCAGCCTCGCAGCTAAGACGTTCCCTTTGGTTGGCTGGGATAATCCCCAAAAAAACCTTTCAATCTTCTTGCTTTCAGGGGTAACCATCCCTTGACAGAGAAGTGCTAGGTCGTCAAACCTATATGTGTATGTGGCGATATCGGAACCTTTCATCTTCAGATTCCAAAGTTCATGCTCCAACTTCTGGATTTCACCCCGAGGGCAATACTCAGCGTGCAGAAGTTCCTTCATAACTTCCCAGCCCATAGCATTGGCTACAGGTAGAGTTAGAGATTTGACTCGGCTGTTCCACCAAGTCAGGGCTTTGTTGGTGAGAGTGCAAGCGGCAAACTTCACTTTGTCGGATTCTGAACAAGCACAGATCTCGAAGATGGATTCGATTCTTTCTAACCATCGAGTTAGAGCAATGACACCTCCTGTGCCATCGAAGAATGTAGGTTTCGCATGCATAAAGTCTTTATAGGAACACTCCTTTCGGTGTCCCTGGCTATTTTCCTGGTTTTGAGGTTGGGGACCACCTCCCGAACTACTGGGGTTTGTTTGCGACATGGTTGCTGAAAATGCTGCAGTTAAAACTGACTGAAAGGTTGCCAGGTCGATTTGAAGAGAAGGTGGTGTTTGAGGAGGGTTGTTGTTGTTCTGCGAGTTGGGTCTCTTTCTTGGAGGCATCTTGATCTAATAAGATCAGGAAGAGAGGATGATAAGCCCTCTAAGTTGAATCAAGAGATATGATACAAAGGATATCTCTTTATGGCATACATAGAATTCTATTAAGCGATAAAGCAGGAAGGATTTATCAAACAGATAAATTATCGCTAAAGAAATGATTAAGGAGTAACACTAGGATGAGAAATTCTATAACAGATTTGGCTCGAGAAATACTCCCATAGTATTTCATGATTCGCTGCAGCGACGGCTCATTGTTTGGGTATTGGGTAAGTCTTAGGCATGCTGCGTACCACAGTCACTCCCAAGCACATGTTGGCCGTGTCTTGCATGAATATAGTTGGCCAGGCTATATTGATACTAGAAACAACTACATAACTGCCCAAGTTTAACCGCAGTGTACAACACCCATTTACTTATGTTTTGTTCTACTTGTAGTTACGGATTTTCGACTATCGGGTATACTTGTATACTTTTGAAAATACTTATATTTGAGGTATACTTTTAGTTCAGAGCATTTAGGCCCTTTTTGTGTTTATAGTTTTATACCATCTAAGGTTTGGTATACTTCATTCACTATAAACAAGGGCTCTGATACCAATCTGTCACACCCCGAAAACCAAAGGCGGAAACGTCTCCGGGGTTGACTCCAAGTTGAGTATCAAATCCAATGTACATAGTAAGCAAAGTAAACAACCATTACATTACATATCAAAGTTTACATTTGTTCAAAAGTAAAGTCGTACATTCGTAATACATAATATATATATGAACAAAAGTAGAGACGAGTCTTTTGTACGCTCCGTCTTCTCCAAAAGATTTGCTAGGTACCTGTCTAATGTTGACCTGAGAATACAAGCAGTTTGAAAATCAGCATAAAGCTGGTGATTTCATAAGATGTTTGCTTTGTGAAAATGTACGAGTTTCCTTTAGTTTACCAAAAAGTTGTTATCCAAGAAAATCCCATATTTTCTTAAAAGAGAAAGTTGGTTGATTGATAGGTTACACGGTTCTGGTTGTTTAACTATGATCCCAGGAAAGTCGCATACTTTCCTAATTGTATATTACTAATTGTGAAAGATGTAATGTTATTCAGTTTGTTACTCTTTCTAGTTATATAAGTGTTACCCAGGAAAGCCCCATGCTTTCCTGCATGTTGGTTTCTAATGTTAAAGATGTAAAAGATGTATACGTGATTAGGTAATGTTTTGTTTTCCCCAGGAAAACCCCATGTTTCCCTGACTGTGTGTGTGTGTGTCTTTACTGGTTACGGTTATATTCAGTATTCTTATTCTTAAACATATTCGTGTACTTATTCGTCCTTGTATTCGTATTCGTTACTATATTCGTTTCTCTATTCCTACTCCTATTACTTTTCGTATTCGTTTTCGTATTCGTAGTCGTATTCGTATTCGTATTCGTAGTCGCATTCCTATCCCTAATCCTACTCCTAATACTATTCGTATTCGTATTCATATTCGCATTCGTATTCGTATTCGTATTTGTAGTCGCATTCCTATCCCTAATCCTACTCCTAATACTATTCGTATTCGTATTCGTATTCGTATTCGTTCTGTTCCTAATTATAGTTTCGTTATCCATTCTGTTCCTATTTATAGATATTTTATTCGTTCTATTTCTAGTTATAGTTTCGTTATTCGTTCTGTTCCTAGTTATAGCTTCGTATTCGTTTTCGTATTCGTAATTAGTTATAATTGGAAATTAGCAGAAGTTATTCGTAGATTATGAAACATAGTTTAGATTAGAACATTTTATCGTGAAATCTATGATTAGTTTGAAAGCTAAATTCGTAATTCGAATTATTTGATAAACACAGTTATTGATATTAGAACATACAGAATGAAAACGATTAAACTGAAAACAATAAGTTTGAGTACAAGTTTTTCCTTGTACTTTTGCTTGTATTCCCCCCCCCCCCCCCCCCTGAAAATAGTGAAAACAGTTGAAAAAGGGTAGGGGTATGAACTCACCGGACGAGAAATGTGGCGAATTCGGATGCTAAGTGTTGGTCCGGGACTTGTAAACACGCGAGGTTCCTAATTATGATGTAAAGATACACATTTTTATCTAATTAGGACTTAGATTGATTGTTGGATAGGGACAATTGCTTCAAGTCACGAAAACACTCCAATACAAGTGTTTGGAGGGACCCGGGTGGCGTTTAGGGACATGTAATGATGCAAGGGACTTGGGACTTGAGTTTACTCCCCATGAATAAACTTATACAAGAGTTTTTGGTCCAAAACACCCATTCCCCATGAGTTTACGGCCGTAAACTCATGGTAGGGTGGTTTATGGTGTAAAATTGAGTCATAAATGGATATGGACACTTGGAAATGCTTGGATTAATTTTTCTTAAGGCTTGGATTGAATTAAAAACATCATTTACAATACATAAGGGAGTTGACGGCCTAGGCATGGGGTCTTTGGCCGTAAACTCTCGAATCTCCAAGATTTAGTGTTTTTAAGGTGTTAAAATCAATGACATGTGATTCTAAAATTTCCCACAAGCCTATAAATGAGTTTAAGGCACCATTTGACACCTTTTTATGAGTTTACAGCCATGAGACATGTTCTCTGGCCTTAAACTCTCAAATGTGGGGTTTTGATGTTTGTAAAGCCTTAAAACTATTTTTGGTTGGTCCTTTCATTTATTCCAAGGCTTTTGGTGGCGTTGGATGGCTTTCAAACACCCTAGAATTGGATTTGTACCATGTTTCATGGAGTTTACGACCCAAGCACAAGCCTTGGCCATAAACTCATGTTAGTCCCCCAAAAATTGTGTTTCATGTGTCCAAATGCAAAGATCTATGTTCTATAATTCATAACTAAGACATATGAGTGGTTTGGAAGGGTTTAAGGGCATGAAAACCCTAGATATATGAGTTTATGGCCCAAGAATGATCCTTGGCCGTAAACTCATTCAAACTTCACAAAGTTCATGTTTTAATTGTTTAGAGTCCATATCTTGAAGCCATTTAGCCATATCTAAGTCCCAAACTTGTCAAGGAGGGTTTTAAGGGCTCCAAACCCTTCATTTTTGGTGTTTACGGCCTAGGCACCTTCCTGGGCCATAAACTCATACTTTGTGTCCTATTTCATGGTTAAGTCTCGAATTTGGATGTCAAATAAGCTATACAATGAGGTTAGGAAGTTACCTTAAGGATTTGAGGCCTTAAAATTGAGTTTTGGACCCTAAATCTTGGATTTTAGGAGAGAGGTTAGAGAGAGTAGAGAGAGAAGGAAAAAGCTTCAAATGAAAGGTTTAACACGTTTATATAGTTCCCAGAACTTGGACGCGGTGGAATTCTACCCGATACCGACATTAAACGGGGCTTTTGGTCGCACCCGATTAAGTTACTGTCACCCGGCGGGAATGTTTCTAACTTTTTGAAATGAATACTTTTGGGTTAATTTTATGAGTTCCAAGGGATTTGAACACTCGTTAAATTATAATAAACGTATAAATTTAATTAATTAACCCAAAGCGAGAACGAAACGGATCGACTAACGGCGAAATCTCACGGGTAGAACAAGTTTTCGACGATGGAAAACTTCAAGTTGTTACAGTAACAGGCCTAGAAGCAATGACACTTGCATGTATCTGGGGTGACAGTCCCCAAATATACCTTTCAATATTTTTGCTCTCCAGAGCAACAATTTCTGGATAAAGGATCGCCAAGTCACAGAATCGATTCATGTAGGTTGTTTTCTCATAACCAACCATTGTAAGAACCCAGAGCTCTTGCTCAAGTTTATGAATTTCCCTTCACGGGCAGTACTCCGGCATTAGCATGTTCTTCAAGTTCTCCAAACTTATAGAATTAACCACTACCAAGGTTAGTGACTTAACATGGCCGTTCCACCATGTTAGGGCTCTTTCAGCAAAGGTACATACCGCAAATTTGACTTTGCTACCCTCTGGGCAGGAGCAGATCTTGAAGACTGCCTCTGTTTTCTTGATCCATTGTCTTAACGCCATTACACCTCCAGTCCCATTGAAGCTTTTTGGTTTGGAATTTGAGAATTCCTCGTAGGTACACTCTCGAGAGTGCTCGTGATTCTCGCCGTGATTAGAGGGATGCGCACCAACTCCTGATCCACTTGAACCAGGGGTGTTTAAATGAGACATAGCAGTTGCAACAGCTGTCGTGACCGTCGCCTGAAACATGGCAACGTCGAATTGAGGAGGTGGTGGTGGGGTTGGCGCTTCGTTAACATTGACATGTCTTGGATTTTTCCGTGAAGGCATCTTTTACTATAAAAGTTAAAAGATGAATAAGACAATTAGATATCAAGAATAAGCATGAATTTGATATCTCTGTAATAAAACACTTAGTTCAACATGAATCTTGTAAAGAATTGGTAATAGAGGTTTATTACAAGTACAACTTGCAAAAAGATAATATGAATTTGAGTGGTTATTTTTCAAAGAGTATGAAAATACATGTCGATTGTATTGGTATATTAAATACATATAGTCTGGAAAACTCGACCTTAAAGTAGGTCTATAATATACCACAATAGTGGGAAAACATCGACATCAAACTGACCTACCAAAAATGAAATTTTCGCGGTCGTACTGAAAAACATGAAATATAACACTAGAACATATGCATAGATTTACACTATAACCAAAACTTATGAAATACAAAATGTTATATGGAAAGTTGGACCTATCTAAAGGTAAACGGTACACCAGTTTACTAAAAATAAAACATTTAGCCGAAGTCCAAATCTACAATAAAATTAGAAGTAGAATAGACACTACTTGCGTCACGTACTACGACGAGTACCAGACTCTGCTTCCTGATGTTTGGTTTCCATTAGTTGTCTTTCCAAGGTAGTCTGATGCTCCCTTAATTCTCTTATGTCCGTTAGGGCAGAATTCACTTGGTTTTTGCAGTGCCTCAATGTGGGTTTGGAATTCATCTTGGAAATCGTCCAGACGACGAATATTCGCAACGTTGATTTGTGTCGTTACATTGACTTCTAGGATCCGGTTTATCGAAACCCTTGCCTGAGTAGTTAGTCGAGCTATACGATGGAAAATGACAGTAGAGCCCTGTCGGCTGATCCTCTGTTACTGAGAACGTAGAAATCTCGGCACATTTCGTAAGGTGGGCGCTGGCCCTGTTGTCTGCTCCAATGGTATATGTCATCTCCCTAAACTAACGTTGGCCCTTGAAATCCTTGTCTAACTACTGGAGGTGGGATTTCTGGTGGGGGATTGTATATTGTGGGTTCTGTGTTGGTGCCCTCTGACTCTTCATTTTCATCTTCTTCTTCCTCTTCTTCAGGATCTTCTTCTTCTGGATTTTCTTCCTCTGGGTCCTCTTCCAGATCCTCTCCTATCCATCCTTCATTACCATGATTCGGAAAGTAAGGGTCCCCTGGTAAATGAAATTCAGCCATTGTATCTTTGTGAGAATAAGAATAGAATGTAATTAGTACAAATAGATTACAAATACAAGTTTCCACGACAGAAACTTACAGTTAACAGATAATGAATTCTATATGATTTGTTCTGAGTACTTTATAATTATAAAGTGTATACTAATTATATATAACTTGGGTATAATTTACCTTCGATTACATGATCCTGCTCTAAATCCACAACCAAACAAGGAATAGGAAATGAAGCTAAATCACATATTCTAAGTCTATATAACTTTTATTATGTATAACTGTGATATACTCTTAATATTTATAGCACTACTCACAATGGTTCTTTTGTTTTCACATGTTTGTCATTTGAATATAGTGCCTAAAATACTCCTATAGTATTTTAACTTTATCTTTTGTTCCCGAGTTATTCTGCATATGTATAGTTGGTAAGTTTTAGACATGTCGCAATTTTACCATCACTCCCAAACACATGTTAGTTATATCTCAAACCAATATAGTTGATCAGGCTATATTGATCCTATATATAATTACATAATTGCTCAGGTTTGACTATAATATCCAACATCCAAATACTTTTAAGTTGCTATATCTATTTTAAATGATCTAAATTGTATATATGTATTTTGTATCTACAAAATGTGTTGGGTAAAACATGGGTAGATTAGAGGCGAGATAAATGATAAGCGATGATAGATGAGATAAATGATGAGCGACGAAAGATGAGATGAATGATGAGCGATGATATATGAGTGATAAAATATGGTGCGAAGCGATGAGCCAAAACGATGAGACAAAGTGCTGAGCCAAAACAATGAGCCAAAAATGATGAGCCAAACGATGACCCAAGCGATGGCCCCGTCATCTAGCAGAGTATGGATGACAACCACAGACTATTCTGGACAGTCTAGTGGAACACTAGCAGGCTCACATCCTGTAGGTGTTGTGAACAATGTGTTCACCTAGTGTACTTAATATACCCATTGACATGTATTACGACTGGACTCTTGAAAATGATATTGTCGATAAACGAGATAAACCCTGGCGACTATGCAAACTTAGTGGACACTCCTTAGGAATGAATGAACGAGGAATAACTGAATCTTAGGGTAGATCCTTAAGAGTAAAGAAGATAATGGGGATGGTTAATTGTGTTGATTGTTTGATGTTTAACATAATAATTATATTATTGTGGGTTGAAAACCCTATGTACTCACCAGGTTTCCCGACCTAACCCACTAAAGCTTATTTGTATCACAAGTGTCGATATGAAGCTACTTTACACTGAGAGATTTAAAAGGTATGTAGATCACTAGTGTAAATGAATATAAGTTATGTTTATGCTTATGTTTCAGGTATTGACGATGACATCCCAAATGTTTTAAAATGGATAAAAATACATTTCTTCGGAAATGCTTTGATAACGTATTTACTATGTTTTTCTGGGAATAAATTCCGCAACATTTTTATTAAAAGAGGTACTCTCATTTTTATAAAGCATAAACAAAAATCGATCTTTTCTGGCTGTGAAAAGGCGGATGTCACAGTTGGTATCAGAGAATTAGTTTAAGTGAACTAGGAATAAGGATTTATTTCTAGACATAAACTTAGAATGTTGAGCGATGATAGTGAGGAACATGTCTAATATATTTTAGGAAGTACGCCTGAATAGACATACGCACTAGCTTAATTAGGGAAGATGCCTAAGATGCTTTTATGTTCTTAATAATTTGTGATGCTTTATGCTAACGTTTGATCAGATCTATGGTCTGTTGCTGACCGGATCTGGAAATTTTATGTGTTCAGATTTCTAAATGTTTAATTACGATATTAGAACTGGCTTACAATTTTTCAAGGTAAAAAGGAGGAATACACGTCTAAACCTTCCTCTATCTATATTATCATCCCGATACACCAAAAGAATGATTTGATGTGCAGAACATCGTGGTGAAGACTCGTAGTTAATTGAGCAAATGGCGGAAATGAGAAGTCTTACGATAGTGAATGATACCTATCGGAAGATATCTTAAGAGTGATATCTTGCCTTTAGAATGCGTCTAATAAATAATACGTCTAGTACAGGATAAGTACATGTTCGATTAGCAGAAAGAAAAATTTATGGTATAATCCATGAAGTTATCTCATCATCTGACATTTCCATCACCAACCGAGTTGAAGCCGAATTAATGATTGAAGATACAAATGGAACAAGTCCTAGTAGAGTCTAGGGAAAATTATATGATTGTTTGGACACATTTGAATGTGTTAAAATTGATTTTGTGATAATGACTTGCAGAACTGCGAGACAATACTTGGGATGAGTATGAGTAGGTTTGAATGGTAGTAGAGGCCTATACTACAGGAAACACAAGACTCACACTTGGATCAAGGAAAGTCACTAGATTACCAAGAAGCTAGTAATTGATTCCGTTTTGTTCGTGTATGTCATTACCATTGTTCCGGTAATGAAAATGAAGATGATTATTATTCCGACCCTAGTGGTCTTGTGAAATTGAGTCAGACTAAGATAAGTATGTTACCTGGTTCAAAGAACCATGTTCGATGTAGCATCTAACTTAAGCCAGACAGTTGAAGTGAAAGATAATCGAAATGAGCAATAGAAGTATCACGATAGTTGTAAGAAATTGTAGCTAGAAGTGATACATGTTATAATGTGATTATACATAAAGGAAGTTGTCTTCAAGTGTGGAATTTGACTCTAAAGGACATGTGTCTAAGCATTGCATCATACGATAAGAGGTCATTTGAACATGACCCATCGGTCTATTATGGTAATCGAAGGAAATAACTTATCTTAAGTTTGTTAAGAAGAAGGAGTCTCCATTAAGGATCGATATTGTGACTTAAGGGTCACGATTGAAAGTCCAACATGAGATACAGAGCAGGTGCAAGATCGAACATCGTATGTAATAAGAAGTCCAAGAGGTAGCTATTCATTCGAAGGAACATAGATGTTACGATTATTACCTAGGATTAAGATATAACTTATGGAGTCATTATACAAGCCCTATTTTGTTAATGATCCAGGGACGTAATCATCCTAGGGGGGGTAATTTTAACACCCGTAGAATCGGGCTAGTTAATTTAGTGACAATAAGCATCAAAAATGACTTTTTAATAGAATATTATTTATAAAAAATAATCTTAACCAAGTTATATTATATGTCACAAGGGTTCCGTACATATAAAGAACACCAAAATTCGAGTCATAACGAAGAAGTTATGACCTGTCGAAGTTTTACGACAAAACCGACACGACACCGAGAATCGTAAAAAGTGAACTTATGATAGAATACTTTCTAACCTTAGCGATCTAAACAAAAGTTGCAGTATATGTTAAACGAAGAGCGTGCATAAAATAATGTCCAAATTTGACTTCGTATGAAGAAGTTATGATTTTTCTATGATTTAGCATAAAAGTGCACAGCCCGAAAATTCGAATTTTAGATTGGTCGATTTTTAGCCAAAATAATCTAAACACGAAATGAAGATATTGTTAATAGAAGTTAAACAATAAAGAGACAGTCAAAAACGGAGCCGTTATGTAAAAGATATATACGAAGCTTAGTCTCAACTCTTCAAGCGCAGCGAATTTGATACAGTTTTGTAAATCTGAGAGAGAATGAGAATTAGCCAACGAGATCTAAATCAATGTTGTAGTAATCATAAATACCAACACCTGTATATAAATAATGTCGAGAATAGAGCTCGTATGTTAAAGATATGGACGAAACTTAGTCTCTACTTTTCAAGCGCGAAGAATTCGAATGTAGTTTTGGAAATCTATGATAGAATGAGAATTATCCGACGAAGTCTAAACAAATTTGTAGTACATGTAAATACCAACACATGGATATAAAGAATGTAGAAAATGGAGCTTGTAAGTGGAAGATATGGACAAAACTTAGGGCTTACTCTATGATAAAACCCCTATAAATAAGAAATAAACTCTTCATATTGTAACACCCCGAAATATCAAGAGTAGAGTTGAAGGGCTAAAAGTGTAAATCATGAAGGTCAAATCGACGAGTCCATGGATGGACTCGGCGAGTAAGGTCATGACTTTGGTCGCGTGTCAAGTGGCCTACTTGGCGAGTCCAAAGATGGACTCGGTGAGTGGGTGCTGAGTGGAGAAAACCCTAATTCTCGGGGTTGAGCCCTATATAAAGAACTTAACATCCATTCCCCTAGCCTCTTTACTCATCCTCAAGTCCAGAAACCCTTAGTATTCGTGTGTGTGTGGATCAAAGTGCATTTTGTTGAAGAAATCTTGGGAGTTTGGAGGCTTGGAGCAAGGGGCTTTGCTTGGATTCGAGTTTCATTGCAATTGGGGCGTTCTTCTGAGGTAATATCTTGTTCTTGGGCTGTTACTCTATGGATTCATCATTTTGGGGTTTATGGGAGCTTATCTTGGTATGTTTTGGAGTTTGGACGTTAGATCTGAGGTTGCTACCTCAGATCTGGAATGGGGAAGGTCTAGAGTGCATTAAAGTCCCTGTGTTTTAGTGCTTAGTGAAGCCATCATGTCCCAAACCCTAGTTCTAAAGTGTATAAGGCCTAGATCTCTTTGGATTCACGTAAAGTTTGCCACTTTACGTGATGGATGGGTTTTAGGAGGCTAGATCTATGTTTTGGATCAATTGCATGGCCTGGAACACTTATGTATGCATTCAGACCGGTGGTACTCAGCGAGTCAAAAGGGTGGACTCGACGAGTTGCTTGAAGATGAGCTGGAACTCGACGAGTTGGATGAACAACTCGGCGAGTAGGTTGAAGATAGCCTTAGACTCGGCGAGTCTGTTCTTGGACTCGGCGAGTCTTATCGAAGAGTCCCAATATTTTATGGTTGAGTCGAGAATCGGTGAGTCAAGGAATGACTCGGTGAGTTGGGTGCGAGTGGACTTAGAGTTGTTGGACTCGGCGAGTCTCGGGGTGACTCGGCGAGTCAGGTTGCGGATTGAGGGAAGTTCTAAGCTTGGGGACTCGGCGAGTCATCGGGTTGACTCGGCGAGTAGATTCAGTTAGGGGTTGACTTTGACCGTTGTCCAGACTTGACTAGTTTGACTTTGTAGTGTTAGTCAGCCAGGATCAAGGTGGTATTAAGTAGAGATATATTTGTGTTGTAGGAGGACGATAGCTCGGGATTTTGAGCGCTAGTGATTCCGAGATACGCGAGGTGAGTCTTCTCACTATACTTTACCTTGAGTAGGTAACTAGAGTTATGTGACAGAGTATTTGTATGCTATGTATGTTATGTGTTGTACTGCATTATTGCTATGTGATTTATGCTATGTATGTTTACAGAGTTAGAACCGTAAGGTTCAAAGAGTTAGAACCTGAGGGTTTACAGAGTTGGGTGCACGGACCCATAGAGTTATAGCCTCGAGTGGCTAATATGTGTTATATGTGGTATATTAGGGGACTCACTAAGCTTTGTGCTTACAGTGTTTGATGTTAATTGTTTCAGGTACTAGTGAAGACCGCGGGAAGGCGCCGACTTGATCAGTACACACGTGCGGGATTTATGATTTTGAGATCTTGGGATTTTGTATTACTTGGATTGAACGATTGAAAGTGGTTGTTTTCTGAATATTAAAGGAATTATGTTTTATTTAAAATTTGAAAATTTGTTTTGAAATTTACGGTGTTACAATTTGGTATCAGAGCCTTGGTTTGAGGGATTCGGATGCACCTTTGGGCGTATTTGAACTCAAACCGAGGATTTGAGAAATTTTCAAACAAAACAAAAAATGTTCTAGAAAGAAAAAGAGGTTTTGGAACCAAGCAGGGTGGAAGGTGTGTACGGTCATCCAGCGCCCGAGTGGTGAATCCCCAAAATACCCTTACTTTGGTGTTATGAGATATTTATGATGCACTTTATGAGATATTATTGCATGATAGGGACAGGCTAGGTATTCCATATCTTAGGACTAGAGTGGCCTGATTTGTGATGCCTTAGCCTAGGCATTGCTGTTTTATGCGATGTGATTTTGAGTATGTGATGAGTGAGAATATTTAGTTGGAATCCTTGAGGGGATTCGAGTAGAAGAGTAATTTAAGGGAGATACCTAGATAAGTACCGTGGTACTTAGCAAAGGAGTAGTTAAAACCCGCGAGGGGAAGAGTTGCAGAGTTCGGTGGTACTTTTGGGGATGAGCTGAGCAAGCGGAGTTATCACCCAGAGTGAGTTATATATATCCTTTGCTGCTCGAATGCTTCTTGCTTCGTGCTTTGTGGAACTCTCGATGATGGGAGTTAGCTACCAAGCGAATATGACGATATTCAGGAGGTAGATGACTGGCATCATTAGGAGCTCTTCAGAAGCTGATGGCAGAGAAGTGTGAGAATCTAGGAAGAGCCTAGGGAGTATCTGTACCCATATGAGTGCGCTAGCAAAGTAGAGAATTTCGCTGGAGAGCATGCATGCGACGGAATTGGGGATCAAGAAGGTCGAGCAGCTACTTAGGAGCTCTGGAATAGTCCGTGTGGAAAGTATGGGTAGATGTGGCAGGTAGTATGGGCCCGTACTACTTAAAGAAGAGGACCTATACTTGATACAGGGGGTATTCTGAAGTTTCTAGTGAGCGTATTGAGGAGTGTTGTTATGGTTCAAGTACCATACATCGGAGCAGGTGGAGGATTGATGTTATGCCCGGTTTTCCATCTCGCTATCTTCAAACTTCCAAGTGAGTTCATACCCCTTAAATCAACCGTTGAAATGATATTTAAATGTTTAAATACTTTATGGGGGGGATACAAGTTAAATATTTATAGTTATTGCTTCAATCACATGTGATTGCATTAATCACATGTGATTAATAACTAGGAAACCAATGATTTTATCACTGTTCAAACTGTTTATCAAACTGTTTTACTTCAAAATGTTTTACAAACTCTTTTACTTATCAAATGCTTTTATCTAAACTTTGTTTTACTACTTATAAATTGCATGCCCATATATGTATAGATGTATAAATAATGTTTAAAGGGCTTAGGAAAGCCACCTGTCCTATTTCCTTTTCCTCGATTTGGATGTGGTCTGGTGGAATTTCGGGTGACCATCCAAAGGTCGTCTCCATATTAATTATATATCAAATATACATATATAGACATAAAAGTACTTCCATATTCATACGTACTAGACCCACCATTAGTAAGTTACCATCGGGGTAACACATAATCATACTATTACAACTGCTAGATCAATGAGTCAGTTCATTCGTGAGGCTATACTAGGAAGAGAATATATACAACTATACTATGAGAACATATACAACTATACTAGAACGAGAAACATTTCATTACATATACAAGAATACGATAACAATTGTGATCCACTGTATCGGAGCATGCCTTAAATGTCATGGCCCGAGTTGTAGCCAGAATTCTCTTGGAGGGAGAGCGTGAGTTTGCGTATAGATCTATATTGGATTGACTATCCTACACCTTGCTGCTAGCTACAGCCGGACCTGCAGGTCTGCGGGTGCCAAACGTCATTCCGTTATTACGACCGTTCTTTATGTCGTTGTTATCAGTCGATAGTATGGTGCAATTATCACATTATACCTTAATATAAATCCGGTTTAAGGTAGTTAGTACAGCAGTAGTTCCTATAATACAAAACTACAGTACTACAATGATTTACCCATTACATTTTTGGTGATAACCTCACTTAAACTTTAATGTACAAACTATATTTTGTTAAAAGATAGTTACACTTCGGAAATTACACACTTTTACATCAAACGAGCATACAAAACAGTTAAGCCCTGGGTAGAAAGCTACTTTAATAGAAAATATAGGTTTTTTTGAGAGATTCAAACTTTTACAAACACTTACATACATTTTACAACTTATACTTGCGACAAGTTCAAACGTTTTTAATAACAAACACCAACACTAAAACACTTATGAACTCACCAGCTTAATGCTGATAAACTCTTTCAAAATAACTTGTATTCTCAAGTCATCAGTAGACAGGTACCGATGCCAGCTTTTGAGAAGATGGAGCGCATTCAAGACTCCTCATATTATTTTGATTCACATTATATTTTTTTGGTGTCTAAAACTGTACAGAACACGATTGTATTAAAATTATATATTTAATGCAATGAATGATGTTGTTTGCTTATTTACATTTACTGTGTTGTGATACTTTACATGACGTCCTCCGCCCCAAAACGTTTCCGTCGTTCTTGGTTTTGGGGTGCGACAGATTGGTATCAGAGCATTGTTTATAGTGAATCAAGTATATCAACCCATAAAAGATATACTAAACTATAAACCCATTAGGGATTAAACTCTGACCAAGAGTCTATACTTTAAATATTAAAAATAATTAATTAAGTATACTAGTCTGCATTCATACTAAAATCAATGTCACAATGACAAGAACAAAAGTATTACGATTGTTAAATATCACAAGTGAGCTCGGGGATGTATGGTCAATCCTGGGAATGGCATAGCCTGATCAACTATGTTGGTCCTAGGAGTGATTAGCATATGCCCTAGAATGGTTGTGATAGGTTAACAAGTCTAAAAACTTACCAACAATACCAC
This sequence comes from Lactuca saligna, assembly GCF_052625555.1. Classification (NCBI taxonomy): domain Eukaryota; kingdom Viridiplantae; phylum Streptophyta; class Magnoliopsida; order Asterales; family Asteraceae; genus Lactuca; species Lactuca saligna. Next base: position 277,324,982 of record NC_136421.1, on the reverse strand, counting down.
AAGAAGATCAGTAGAACTTAAACATTAAATACTATAGGTGTATTTTGTACTACTAGTTACACGTATACTATATTCTTATACCTCTCTTCTCGCGTAGATCTAAACGGCTGGATTCCATCACAGCAACCCGTACTTTCCAAATGAAGGCTTTTCTAATGGATCCGACTCCGAGCCTGAAGTCAACAACCTATCGCTCGTAGGTCAAGCCCCGAACAACAACCCTCGGCCAGCTTTTACAGGTCCTACTCCCTTGTGGGCAAACAACTTGAACCGTTGGAGTGATGATCAGGGTCAACCTTTACCATACTTTGGAGACCGAAGCTTTTACAATGTAAGTGATGGTGGCTCTACTGACCGAGCTCTGCCTGTCATTATCTGCAGAATAGCTCATAATGTCGAGCAAGGTCGAGCAGCCATCGACCGAGTCATGGAGATTGATGCCAACTCAGGTGTCAACACAGTCCGCATCCGCCGTCTTGAAGAAGACATGGAACGGACCCAGAGAACCAATGAAACCCTGCAGCAGCAGCTGGCTGCCTCACGAGCTAAAATCTTTGAACTTCGAGCTCGTCAGAGGGCTCAGGATCGACACCTTCAAGAGGTGTTTCATCAAGTGTCCGACCTCAGGGCTCGCCCGTGGATTTCCTATTGCTGTTAGATGATGTCTAGTACATCTCTGTCTTTTGATTAAAGAATAGCCTTTAACATCTGTTCTTTAAATAGCACTTGTCTGTAAAATATTCCTAACTTTCAGTACTCTAATTAGGAATCTAAGAACTGTCAAACTTTTCTATATGGTATGATGTAAGACCTACTGTTAGGTTGATTTTCCCTGAACTTATTACATCAGTAATACCAGCATTATTGAAATATATCTAATCTGTGGGAAAAATCTATACACTTGTGCTTTCCTACTAGTATTTCTTATTGTGATTTCAAACACTCATTCAACTGTTAGGCTATGGTTAGTTAGTCCATGTGTCACTCTCACGTTGCTTACAAATTGATTCTTACCATTTTTCTTATCTTTATAAACTTATAGCTGAAGGATGCCTCCTCGCAAATCTCCCAGGAATAATCTTGCACCACCACCTCCTCCGCCTCCGGTTATCGATACTGTAGCCCTGAATGCTGCCGTAGCTGCAGCAGTGGCAACAGCAGAAGAAAAAGCTCTTTTCAGAAATCAAATATGTATTTCTGGGATGAGCCCTATATTTTTAGATGTTGTGCAGATGGGATCATTAGAAGATGTGTATTTGGAATGGAGATTCGTGACATTCTAGAGCATTGCCTAAATGGGCCGGTATGAGGACATCATGAGGCTCAATACACGGCCAAAAAGGTGTTTGATGTTGGGTTCTATTGGCCAACAATCTTCAAAGATGTTGCTACCCATTTGCGAGAGTGCGACTCCTATCAAACGTCGGGGAATATTTATGCGAGGAGTGAAATGCCAAAAAGAAACATCTAATTGTGTGAAGTGTTTGACGTGTAGGGTGTAGATTTCATGGGACCATTCCCATCATCTAGAGGGAATAAATACATTCTTGTGGCGGTAGACTTTGTCCAAGTGGGTGGCAGCACATGAGTTACCCACCAATGATGCAAGGGTAGTTGTGAAATTCTAAAAAAGACTATTTTCTAGATTTTTTGTGCCGAAAGCACTAATAGGCGATAGGGGAACCCATTTTGATAATGATCAAATAGCAAAGGTGTCACAAAAATATGGCATACGCCATAGGTTTTTAACACCATACTATCCATAAACAAATAAGCAAACCAAGATCACAAATAGAGCACTTAATAAGATCTTGGAAAGATCGGTGGGTAGTAATAGGAAAGATTGGGCAGATAAACTCAATGACACACTTTGGGCATTCCGAACTGCATTCAAGACATCCATTGGAATCACACCTTATAGGTTAGTTTATGGTAAGAACTGTCATCTACCGGTGGAACTTGAGCATAAAGTTTATTGGGCCTTAAAGACATACAAATTCCAGCGAAGTGAATTGCATGCCAATTAACTCTTGCAAATGAGTGCCTTTGAGGAATTGAGAAACGAGTCATACACTAACTCGTTAATCTATAAGGACAAGACAAAAAGGAGGCATGATGCAAGGTTGAAAGGAAATAAAGAATTTGAAGTTGGCCAGAAAGTTCTCTTATATAATTCAAGGCTAAAGCTTTTTCCGAGAAAATTGCACACTCGATGGTCTGGGACTTTTAAGATTAAGCATGTATATCCATATGGGGTAATCGAGCTATGGAACAATGATGGGTCAAGTTTCAAAGTCAATGGGAATAGGGTTAAAGACTCCTAAAAAAGAAGCTCTTGCGGGAGGCAACCCATCATTTGAGTTTGCTTTCTTTTTTTCTTTTTTTCTTTCTTTTCATTTTTAGTCTTTTATTTCCTTTATTTCTTTGAGTTTTTGTTAGGATTTTCACTCTTAGTCTTCTAATATTTTTTAAACCGTTGCTTGAGGGCAAGTAATGTTTGAGTGTGGGGTGTGGTAAAATTTTTGTGAGAAAAACTTAAATTTTCTATAATCAGAGCCTTAAACTTGGTGAGTTCCAATTGTGAAGTCGACGAATTCATTTGATTTTTTTTTTTGCGATTTCTACTCAAAACCCGTCTCTACTCGACAAGTTTGGTCCCCAGCTCGATGAGTTGACATTTATTGCCGAAAATAAAAAAGGTTTTTTATACTCAGTAAAAGAGGGTTTTAACCCTAAAAGGCATAATTCAGCAGTTTTCACCATCACATTCCAAGAACTCATTGTGTTCTTTCTCAAGTGCAACAAAATTTCAACTTCTCTTGGTTTGACTCTAAAATTCTCAACAAAGGTTAGATTTTTCACACATAATCCTGTTCAAGTAAATATTTTATGTGTTTGATGTTTGATTTTAGTGAGAAATCTAATTTTTAACTTGGCATAAATTCTAGGGTTTCAACTTTGAGAAAATTAGGTTGTTTTAACTAGTTTTTCTTATGATTTTATACATGACATGGTACCCTAAACAAACACCTGGAGTGATTTTGAGATAATATGGTAGAATCTGTTCAAATTAGAAAAAAAATTCAAATTGTTCATCGGAATCGATGATATTTTCTTACAACACTCGACGAGTTGATTTTCTAAGAATGCACAGTTTGACTTAAAATTCATCTATTAACCTCTTTTGCTGTTTTTTTGGTTTCCTATGTTGTTTGTTTTCTAGAAAAATGAGGAGGGATAACAGAGGGCAATAGATTCCTAGAGACCAAGGGGATTTCCCTTGGTTTAACTTTCCTTAAGTGGTGTCAAAAAGAACTATGGTTGAATAAAAAAAGTTGGAGACACTGAAGACGAAAGAATTCTACTTGGAAAACGACGTGAATTGGTCATGGTTAGAAGAGGTTGGATTGGTGGATGCGATGAATCCGTATCTAACAAAAGTTTTTGTACATGAAGTGGTTAGGGTGACATGTTCCGGGTGGAAGAGATTATTTCAATTGTAAGAAATCATTTATAGGGAATTATGCTTGGAGTTCTATGTGACATAAAAATTTCGTGAGGTTGGGGGTGGGGGTGACGACTAATTTGCCACACGTGCTTTAACTTTTTTTCTCGGTGGAGAGTATCGAGAATGTAGCGTCGCTAAGTTAGCTTGGTGGATGGGCTTGTATCATAAATCAGGGTTATGACTGAGGCATTTGGTGTGTTTTTAGACCTTTGTCATAGAGGGTTCCCGAATGAGGTCAATAGTGCAAATTGGTGGAGTTCAATCGCCCAAGGAATTTATATTCCATAGACAACGCAAGAAAGAGATATTGGGTCACTGATCCACATGCTCATCCATAGATTCATCTCTAGCACAATTAACATGTGAAAGCATGACGACAAGGTCCCAAACCTTGATTTGTTTTATTTGTACTGCATCCTCACGCCAAACACTTTTTGCAATATTCCATATTGTTTGGCAAAATATCTAGCGGAGGAGGGAGGGGGAGTTAAGGAGAGGAAGACCTCAAGGATTTTTGGGGGGATGTTTGTGACTAAATTGGTACGGTGGTATGGAAATTTTCATACCATGGTGAATCCAAATCCATTTAGATTTCTTCTTTACAAGAGAGCTAGAATTGTTGTTGATAATGGTGGAAGAAAATTTTCCATTCCCGGTGATGATGAGGTGGCATCGGAGGGACCGAGAAGACGAGTAAGGCCTCGACAAGTGCCCATGCTTGAAGACCCATCTGCGATCCCGGTTGAAGATGAACTACCCATGGACCCGTACAACATAACCTTGAGAGAATACCAAGATGATATAGGCCGTGGTTTAAATCACAATAACATGAACTTGGACTACATGCTTAGTCACATGCAAATACCATGCAATGAATATTTTCCCAACTACCCTTATATTCGAAATTTGGAGGCCCGTTAGAGACAAGGTGGTGCAGGAGGAAGTGGAACTAGAGGATGAGATGAGGATAACGAGTTATTATCGATTTATTTATGTTTGAGTTTATTTGAGATAATTTTATTTTTATTTCTTTGTGTGTTTTTTTTTGGTTTGTTTATGTTTGAAAGCTTCTAGTAATTAGGATAAAGTAGGAACTTAAATTTTAATGATTGTTTTTCCTTTGCTATTATGTAGTTTTGTGTTTTTAATTATGCAAAAATTAGGGTGAGAATTGATTTAATAGTTAAAAGCGTGAGGGAATTAAAGTGAGGGGTCGAGTTGTTTTCAAGAAGATTAGAATATTTGAGTGATTCTTTGAGTTTGATGTTTATAATGGTTAACAAGGAGTCTCATCATTGAAGGAAATAAGGAGATACATTACCCTAATACCCTACTTGAACATAAAATCAGAACTGAGGCAGAAGGAATAAGTTACCTGATCAGATCCAAAAAACTCTTCGAGGGCATATCTTAAACTCAACGAGTTCATGAAGAAATTCGTGACTTTTTCCTGAATCACGATCCAACACGATGAGTCTTCACTTAAAACTTGGAGAGTTTCTTAGTCTTTTATTTTTGATTCTTCTATTTGATTCCATTCGAGGTGGGCGTTATATACATTTAGGAGGTTCATTTATAGGCGTTTCCAAGAAGCTTTTTCCTGAATATGTAGAGCTATCAACCACACGAGACATTTGACACCCAAGGGGTGGATGAGTTGTTCCTATGCCAAAGTCAGCTGAAGGTGGAGCCTAGAAAGAAGAACATCAACCTCGCAACTTATATCCTTGGGGAGTCTGTTCCAGTTATCTCTTTACTTTTATGTTCTTTATCATGCATAACATGAAATTGGGACATTGCATAAATTAAGTGTGGGGTAGGGGTTGGTTATATTAGTTCTATTAGAATCTAAGGTTTAGTTTTAAAAAATCTTTAGAAAAAATTGCTAAGATTAAGTTAGAAAATTATGGTGAAAAGCAATTAGGATTCCATGCTAGTATTATGTTTGATGATTCTATGAGGACATAAATGTTTAGTTGAGCCTATATACGTGATAGTGCATTTGTGGCCCCCTTTATTCTAGTGAAATCATGGAACAAAAACACAACTTTTCTTAGTTTGAAGGACGCAATATGTTTAGCATCGTGTACCAAAAATGTATCCAAGAAAGCTTACATGAGACTAATGCCTTTAATCAATAAAGGATGAAGTTAAATCCCCTTGCATAGGCATATGTTTTTCTAGATTTTTAATTTGAGTGAAAAAAATGCGGTATGAAAAAAAAAAGAGTATTGAAATGTATGAAAGATTCTACAAAGCTATGAAGATGTGACATCCCCATTTTCACAGTCAGAAAAGATCGATTTTTGTTTATGCATTATAAAAATCAGAGTACCTCTTTTAATAAACACGTTGTGGAATTCGTTCCCATAAAAAGATGATAAATACGTTATCAAAGCATTTCCGAAGAAATATATTTTTATCCATTTTAAAACATTTGGGATGTCATCGTATATACAGAAACCTAAGCATAAACATAACTTATATTCATTTACACTAGTGATCTAAATCACTTTTAAATCCCTCATTGTAAAGTAGCTTCATATTGACACATGTGATACAAATAAGCTTGAGTGTGTCAGGTTGGGAAACTTGGTGAGTACTTAGGGTTTTCAACCCACAATAATATAATTATTATGTTAAACATCAAACAATCAACCCAATGACCTATCCCCATTATCTTTTTACTCTTAAGGATCTACCCTAATATACAACTATTCCTCATTCATTCATTCCTAAGGAGTATCCTAAAGAATCGACACTAAGTTTGTATAGTCTCCAGGGTTTAACTTGTTTATTGACAGTTTCGTTTTCGAGAGTCCACTCGTAATACCTGTCAATGGGTTTTTAGAGTACACCGGGTGAACACATTGTTCGCAACACCTACGGGTTGCGAGTCTGCTATTGTTCCACTAGACTGTCTAGAATAGTATGTGGTTGTCATCCATACTCTGCTAGATGATGGGGCCATCGCTTGGGTCATCGTTTAGCTTATCGTTTTGGCTCATTGTTTGGGCTCATCTCTTTGGCTCATCGTTGGGCTCATCGCTTGGCACCATATTTTATCACTCATATATCATCGCTCAACATTTATCTCATCTTTCATCGCTCATCATTTATCTCATCTTTCATCGCTCATCATTTATCTCACCTCTAATCTACCCATGTTTTACCTAACACATTTTGTAGATATAAAATACATATACAGTTTAGATCATTCAAACATGTATAAAATGTTTCATCCAGCATAGACAACAAGTATTCAGAAAGTATACCCACACATCACGTATTTTATATAAAAATACTTCATATATTTGTGAAAGATGAAAGTAACTATGCACTCACTTGTTAAAGTGGTGATTCCAAACTTCAGCAGCCCTTCGCTTCTAACTATTCTATTTTCCTTCGACAAAACCTAGCATTACTATTGCTAAATTTTAGTCTAATCTTGTTCGCGACTAATTATCAGTCTAGATTCATCATTAACTTAAAGTCTACTTCATCATCTATCAAGTAAGGAACAATTAGGTAGGATCGTATCGGAGGTAGGGTCCGTTTGGTATACGAAGTATACTGTTTGGAAATCCTACTTTATACACCTCACTAAATCACAGCCTAGACATCATCCATGTAAGTAGATCAATCAGTATAAAAACTTGGAATCAGTGATAAATCATGTTTATAAGTTCATAATAACGATAATGAACTTAAAGATAACTTATACTTAAAGTAGTGTAAGGATAACTCACTTACATCGAGTTTTTCTCAAAACCGGGCTTCGCTGAAGTAGCGTTTCCGAGCCGAAAACCTCTTTTCTCGGAGCCTTCGGGAGCGTCGAAGATTCCTTCGGTTTCTAGGGGGTTTTCTGAGGCTTTAAGGGGGTTTAGGGAGTCTAGAGAGAAATTAAAGAGAGAAAGAAAGTCTTATGTTGTGAAGAAAATATGAAGAGTTCATCTCTTATTTATAGGGGTTTTATCGTAGAGTAGGCCCTATGTTTTGTCCATATCTTCCACGTACAAGCTCTGTTTTCTACGTTCTTTATATCCATGTTTTGGTATTTACAACTACTACAACTTTCATTTAGACTTCGTCGGCTAATTCTCATTCTATCTTAGATTTACAAAACTATATTCGAATTCGTCGTGCTTGAAATGTAGAGACTAAGTTTCGTCAATATCTTTAACATACGAGCTCTATTCTCGACATTATTTATATCCACATGTTGATATTTATGAGTACTACAACTTTGGTTTAGATCTCGTTGGCTAATTCTCATTCTATCTCAAATTTACAAAATTGTATCGAATTCGTTGCGCTTGAAGAGTTGATACTAAGCTTCGTCTATATCTTTCGCATAAGAGCTCCGTTTTCGACTGCCTCTTTATCGTTTAACTTCTATTAACAATATCTTCTTTTCATGTTTAGATTATTTTGGCTAAAAATCGACCGATCTAAAATTCAAATTTTCGGGTTGTGCACTTTTATGCTAAATCTTAAAAAAATCGTAACTTCCTTCTACGAAGTCAGATTTGGAAATTCTATTTATGAAAGCTCTCATTTTAACGTATAATACGAATTTAGTTTAGATCGCTATGGCTAGAAAGTATTTTTATCATAAATTCACTTTTTACGATTCCTGTTGTCGTACCGGTTTTGCCGTAAAACTTCAATGGGTCATAACTTCTTCATTATAACTCGAATTTTGGCGTTCTTTATATGTACAGAAACCTTGTGACATATACTATAACTTGGTTAAGATTATTTATTCTAAAAAAATATTCTATTAAAAAGTCATTTTTGATGCTTATTGTATCGAAATTAACTAGCCCGAATCTACGGGCATTACAATTATTCCCCCTTAGGATGATTACGTCCCGGAATCATCAAAAAAAATATGGATTGTATATTGACTCCATACGTTATATCTTCATCCTCGGTAATAATTGTAACTTATATGTTCCTTCGAATGAATATCTATCTCTTGGACTTCTTATTACATACAATGTTTGATCTTGCACTTGCTCACTATCTCATGTTGGGCTTTCAATCGTGACCCTTAAATCAAAATCTCGATCCTTATTGCAGAATCCTTCTTCTTCTTAAAAAACTTAAGATAAGCTATTTCCTTCTATTACCATGATAGTCCGATGGTTCATGTTCTAATGACCTCTCATTGTATGATTCAACGCTTAGACTCAGGTGTTTTAGAGTCAAATTCTAGACTTGAAGACAACTTCCTTTATGCTCTAATGTGATAAAATCACATTATAACATGTAGCACTTCTAGCTATAATCTCTTACAATGATCGTGATACTTCTATTGCTTATTTCGATTATCTTTCACTTCAACTGTCTGGATTAAGTCAGATGCTACATCGAACATGGTTCTTTGGACCAGGTAACACTACTAGAAAAAAGGCCTTTTTCGACGCTCACTACATGTCGTAAAATGCTCAGACGATGCGCAAATACATGTCAAGGAAGGCCTTGTCATAACGAGAGACGATACGCTTTTGCGCGTCGTCTATTTACGACGTGCATTTACGACATGCATTTACGACGCGCAGTTATGACACGCAATGCGTATCAAGGAAGGCCCTGTCATAAAGGAAGACGACACGTATTTGGTGTCGTAACCTTACGACGCGCGTGTTTATGACACACAATGCGTATCAAGAAAGCCCCTGTCATAAATGAAGATGACACGCATTTGCGTGTCATAAACTTCAGTAACCATTTACGATATGCATTTACGATGCGTGTTTACGATACTCATTCATGCATAATACAAAAATATGTAAATAAATATATACCAAAACTATCAATTTCATCCAATAACATCATGTCAAAAAATTGTAATACATTGATATTAAAGGGGATCTAATTGTACATTGTTGTTAAGAGGTTTTCTCTAACTATATAACCTAATAGTACATTGTTATTAAGGAACACCTTCTTGCTTCTACTTCTTATTCGTATGCTTCTTTTGTTTCCATATGATACCTGTGGAGGCTCCACCCTGTTATCACTCACAATCTTCTTAAAGTCAACCTTGTGAGAATATCAACACCCTTGAAGTCAAAAGTCATAAGTTGAAATGGTAAATACCTATGAAACAGCCTGTTTACACAACTGATGCACAATCTCATCATTCATTATAACTCCTATGAAATGCAACACACATGAAAAATGAGGGCGAAAATGTAAAAAGTCAAAAAAGGAACACTTACCATCTTCTCTGACAATACCATCATGCCCATCTGAAGAATACGCATCTAGAGGAACATTTGTGTAGATGATCTGTTCATCTAATTTCACCAACAGGTAAATATAAACATAATTACTTTTAGTAAAAACATAAAAGAAAATATAGGTTGAATGTAAATTCTTACAAGATCAGGGTACGTGTCTTTAAGCAGCCTGATTGTTCGAGGTATTAATCCCGAATCATTATATGTTTCATCTGCTGTAGGGGTCTAAAGAGGCAAAACACAAGCATCATGTAACATTTTTTTCAAATATTTCATAGTATAAAAATGCCTTAATAAGAATAAATAGATATTGTTAAATATTACATTTAGCACATTTAAGAAAATAGATAACAACCTTTAATGCATCTTGAACTTTTAGGAAATGCACAATACTGTTGACCCTAACATCACGGGCCTTTTCGACCTGTACCAAGTATACTATTAACCTAAAGCTATTTGAAAATAAATGAAATCTCAAAGTAACATGATTGATCCATAGTTAAATCAAGACTTGTCATTTATATTTGAAAATAAATGAAATCTCAAGGTAACATGGGGAGAGGTATTATCGGCCACTCGGGAAAAGAATTTGTTGTACAACACTTAATCTTGTTTGCAACTTCCTATAAAAAGATCAAAACCATAAATTATATAATAAAACATTACTATTTTCTAATTAACCACTGCAACAATAATGTCTGGCCACTTACATCTTTGGAGTCGAGTAAATTAATCCAAGATTGATCTGAAGTAGTAGATTTTGACATCTATATAAAAAACATTGAAGGTAAAGGGTATATATGGTAATAATAAAAATATATAGTTGAATCATTTCAAGTTATATATCAGGGTTTAAGAAATACCTTAGAAAGACCATCAGTAAGGGACATGACACTCGCTCTAGTTAGTGGAATTAAGGGATCAAGAACCTTAAAGATTGGACCTTGAGAGGTGATGGAGCTGGAATGTGAATGAAGAACAAGTAAAGCATTCAGTTCTAGGAAGTAAGTAGATAGCATCATGATCAGCAACCTTGAGAGGTGGTGGAGCTGAAATGTGAATGAAGAACAAGTGAAGCATCCACACGAGACAAATTCTCTGAGTAACTGAAAGATGGGACCCCACTTGTCAGCATTGATCTTGGACAAAAATTGATTTTGCAGGAGTATAAGTGGATGGACATAAGAATCATGTAAAGCTTCTGTTCTACTTCATTACCAGATATTTAGATATTGGTACAAGTCATACAAAATAAATAAAGTACACTAAACATCCATCCTTCTTATTTTGATACTTAGTAAGTTGCAATGATTAAATTTTCAGACTTACATTGTATCAGGGATGTCATTCATAGGATTTAACCAATCATGGTTCACAAGATTGGAATTCACCCTGGTATCACACTTAGATTCTATAGCCTCAGTTTGACCACGGTCAGAATTATTGACCAACATATTAGAAGCAAAACAGGATTCTGCTGATATCTGTAAGAAAAAAAAATTTTAAAGTTATTGTTAGATTCTCAAAGCCACCAACATTCTATAATCATCAACATACAATCACAAAGTTGATTATGTGACAACCTTTTCCATAGAATCAGGAGAAGACTCCTCATGTCCACCATTTTTATCCCCATCCATAACAACCCCATCATCTCCAGAACTCCTTTTCAGAGACAATATAAGACTATTATCCATCAAAACCCTAATATTTCCTTTAGTTCTCCTCTAATGTGGTGCTGACTTAACAGGAGAATTCCCCACATTGTTTTCTAATGCTACAAATTCTTTCTCTGCCTTGGATATGCATGCAGACATAAGTAAGCTTCAACTTTTTCTGCAACCCACCAACATGAGCATGGCTTTTTAGCCATTGACTATTCTTCTGTGCAAATCAGGAGGCAAGTTGTCATCCTGCAAGAATCAAGAATCCCATAAAACAAAGTTCTTGATGTCAGAATCTTACATATGATATTGCTAAAAGATAAATATGGCATTACAACGAGATTTGATGCTAACAAGTTAGAAGAAACATTAATCTCTGAGGCCACATCTTTCAAATTGACTTTTCCTTGTTCAATCAACTACATAATCCAGGGTAAAGTTGTGTTACACACGACACTCGCTGAATACAGAAATAAATCCTTATTCCTAGTTCGTTTAAACTAATGCTCTGATACCAACTATGATAGACCCATTTTCACGGCTAGAAAAGATCAATTTTTGTTTATGCTTTATAAAATCAGAGTACCTCTTTTAATAAAAATGTTGCGGACTTTATTCCCAGAAAAACATGGTAAATACGTTATCAAAGCATTTCTGAAGAAATGTATTTTTATCCATTTAAAACATTTGGGATGTCATCGTCAATACCGAAACATAAACATAAACATAACTTATATTCATTTACACTAGTGATCTACATCCCTTTTAAATCCCTTAGTGTAAAGTAGCTTCATATCAACACCTGTGATACAAATAAGCTTGAGTGGGTCAGGTCGGGAAAGCTGGTGAGTACATAGGGTTTTCAACCCACAATAATATAATTATTATGTTAAACATCAAACAGCAACCCAATTACCCATCCCCATTATCTTCTTTACTCTTAAGGATCTAAACTAAGATTTAGCTATTCCTCGTTCATTCATTCCTAAAGACTATCCTAAGGAATCGACACTATGTCTGCATAGTCGCCAGGGTTTATCTCGTTTATTGACAGTATCACTTTCGAGAATCCACTCATAATACATTTCAATGGGTTTTTAGAGTACACCGGGTGAACACATTGTTGACAACACCTACAGGTTGCGAGCCTGCTAGTGTTCCACTAGATTGTCTAGAATAGACCGCGGTTGTCATCCATACTCTGCTAGATGACGGGGCTATCGCTTGGGCCATCGTTTGGCTCATCATTTTGTTTCATCGTTTTGACTCATCCTTTCGCACCATATTTTTCAATCATATATCATCGCTCATCATTCATCTCATCTTTCATCGCTCATCACTTATCTCATCTTTCATGGCTCATCATTTATCTCACCTCTAATCTACCCATGTTTTACCCAACACATTTTGTAGATATAACATACATGTATAGTTTAGATCATTTAAAACATGTATAAAATGTTTCATCCAACATAGACAACAAGTATTCAGAAACTATACACACATAGCACGTAATTTATATAAAATACTTTATATCTATGTGTAAGATGAAAGTAACTATGCACTCACTTGTTAAAGTGATGATTCCAAACTCGAGCAGCACTTCGCTTCTAACGATTCTATTTTACTTCGACGAAAGCTAGCGTTATTAATGCTACATTTTAGTCAAATATTTGTCGCGACTAATTATCAGTCTAGATTCATCATCAACTCAAAGTCTACTTCATGATCTATCAAGTAAGGAAAAACTAGGTAGGATCATATCAGAGGTAGGATTCGTTTGGTATAAGAAGTATATTGTTTAGTAATCCCACTTTAAACATCTCACTAAATCACAACTTAAACATCATCCCCGTAAGTAGATCAATCAGTATGACGACTTGGAATCAGTGATAAATCATATTTATAAGTTCATAATAATGATAATGAACTTAAACATAACTTATACTTAAAGTAGGGTAAGGATAACTCACTTACAACGAGTTTTTCTCAATACCGGGCTTCGCTGAAGTAGCGTTTCCGAGCCGAAAAACTCTTTTCTCGGAGCCTTCAGGAGCCTCGGAAATTCCTTCGGGTGCAAGTGGGTTTTCTGAGGCTTTAAGGGGGTTTAGGGAGTCTAGAGAGAAGTTAGAGAGAGAAAGAAAGGCTTATGTTGTGAAGAAAATATGTGTAACACCGTAAATTTCAAAACAAAATTTTCGAATTTTTTATAAAACATAATTCCTTTAATATTCAGAAAACAACCATTTTCAATCGTTCAATCCAAGTAATAAAAAATCCCAAGATCTCAAAATCATAAATCTCGTGCGTCTGTATTGATCAAGTCGGCGCCTTCCCGTGGTCGTTACTAGTACCTGAAACAATTAACATCAAACACTGTAAGAACAAAGCATAGTGAGTTCCCGAATATACCACATATAACACATATTAGCCACTCGAGGCTATAACTCTATGGGTCCGTGCACCCAACTCTGTGAACCCTCAGGTTCTAACTCTGTGAACCTTACGGTTCGAACTCTATAAACATGCACAGCATAAATCACATAGAAATAATGCAGTACAACACATAACATACATAGCATACCAATACTCTGTCACATAACTCTGGTTACCTACTCAAGGTAATGTATAATGAGAAGACTCACCTCGCGTATCTCTGAATCACTAGCGCTCGATCTCCCGAGCTATCGTCCTCCTACAACACAAGCATATCTCTACTTAATACCACCTTGATCCTGGCTGACTAACACTACAAAGTCAAACTAGTCAACTTTGGACAACGGTCAAAGTCAACCCCTGACTGACTCTACTCGCCGAGTAAACCCGATGACTCGCCGAGTCCCCAAGCTCAGAACTTCCCTCAATCTGCGACCTGACTCGCCGAGTCACCCCGAGACTCGCCGAGTCCAACCCTAACCCAGAAAGGCGTGGCCTTTGACTGGGAAGAGAAACAAGAAAGAGCATTCCAAACGCTCAAACGAGCCTTGTGCACCGCACCAATACTATCCCTTCCTGAAGGAATAGAAGACTTCGTAGTCTATTGCGATGCATCGAATCAAGGGCTCGGATGTGTCCTGATGCAGCGAGGTAAGGTCATCGTCTACGCCTCGAGACAGTTGAAGACACACGAGGTTAACTACACGACCCACAATCTTGAACTAGGAGCAGTGGTGTTTGCTCTGAAGATCTGGAGACATTACTTGTATGGAACGAAGAGCACTATCTTTACCGACCACAAGAGTTTACAACACATTTTCGATCAAAAGGAGCTCAACAAGAGACAACGACGGTGGGTCGAGCTACTCAGTGATTACGAATGCGATATTCGTTATCATCCGGGTAAAGCCAACGTAGTAGCAGACGCCCTAAGTCGGAAGGAATATTCTGGTCGCAAAGTCAAGTCATTGTCAATAACCATCCATTCACACTTGTCTAAGAAAATTTAGGAGGCTCAACTTGAAGCCATGAAACCTGAAAATGTGACGAATGAATCCCTTAGAGGAATGGACAAGAATTTACAAGCCAAGGGTGACGGAGCCTTATATTTCATGAACCGGATCTGGACACCGAAACACGGTGGTTTCCGAGACTTGGTCATGACCGAGGCGCACAACACTCGGTATTCCGTCCACCCAAGTTCAGATAAGATGTATCGGGATCTTAAAAAGCTATACTGGTGGCCTAATATGAAAGTAGAGATTGCTACCTTCGTGAGTAAATGCCTTACTTGCGCAAAGGTTAAAGTCGAGTACCAGAAGCCCTCTGGTTTATTGCAACAACCAGAGATCCCGGAATGGAGGTGGGAGCAGACCACTATGGATTTCATAACCAAGTTGCCCAAGACAATGGGTGGACTTGACACCATATGGGTCATCGTTGATAGATTGACCAGGTCTGCACACTTCCTGCCTACCAAAGAAACCGACAAGATGGAGAAACTTACGAGAACATACATTAGGGAAATTGTACGGCTACATGGTGTACCTATGTCCATTATCTCTGATAGAGATAGTAGGTTCACCTCAAGATTTTGGCAATCACTACAACATTCCCTAGGAACAAGGCTGCACATGAGCACAGCCTACCATCCTCAGACCGACGGAC
Source organism: Lactuca saligna (assembly GCF_052625555.1). NCBI lineage: Eukaryota > Viridiplantae > Streptophyta > Magnoliopsida > Asterales > Asteraceae > Lactuca > Lactuca saligna. The sequence continues at coordinate 277,309,455 of NC_136421.1, read as the reverse complement.
AGAGTGAGAGGACCATCCAAACACTGGAAGATATGTTGCGAGCCTGCGTGATTGACTTTGGGAAGGCATGGGATACTCATTTACCCCTTGTCGAGTTTTCCTATAATAACAGTTATCACACGAGCATCAAGGCTGCTCCATTTGAAGCTCTCTACGGCCGAAAGTGCAGATCCCCTCTGTGCTGGGCTGAGATGGGTGATACCCAATTAGCCAGGGGGCAAGCTTCCGACAGTACTCTCACCGGTCCGGAGATCATTTGGGAAACGACAGAGAAAATCGTTCAGATCTGTGAATGATTGAAAGCCTCTAGAGACCGACAGAAGAGCTACGCTGATAAACGAAGGAAACCTTTGGAATTTCAGGTGGGAGACCGAGTCCTTCTCAAAGTCTCACCCTGGAAGGGCTTGATACGCTTCGGCAAGCGTGGGAAGCTTAATCCGAGGTACATAAGGCCTTTCGAGATTCTTGCAAGAGTCGGCCCCGTAGCTTACAAAGTCGACCTACCAGGCGCACTTCGTAACGTACATTCTACATTCCACATATCTAACTTGAAAAAGTGTCTATCCGACGAGACTCTTGTAATCCCACTCGACGAGATCGAGATCAACGAGAGCCTCAACTTCGTGGAGGAACTAGTAGAAATCATGGACCGAGAGGTCAAGCAAACCAAGCAAAGTCGCATCCCTATCGTGAAGGTCCGCTGGAATGCAAAGCGAGGACCTGAATTCACCTGGGAACGCGAAGATCAGATGCAACGTAAGTACCCACATCTGTTTCCCTAATCCACGAGTGTCTTCTATGTTTAAATGTCATCAAACCATGATCGTACGTAAAAAAGAATGCCCAAATCCGACTTCGTATATTGAAGTTATGATTTTTCCAAGTCCAGCTTAGCAACAGACAACTAAAAACTCGAATCGGAGATCGAGCGAATTTTGGCTGGAATGACCTAAACGAGAATCAAAGGTCTCGTCAATGGTATTTCAGCGGTAAAAAGTCTGGCAAAAACCGACGACAGATAAAGAAGTTATGAATTTTTAAAGAAATTCCTTAATCACGTCATTTTATAAATAAATAATCAAAATAATTTCGGAATTTGCCAACCGAGTCTAAACGAAAGTTGTAGAGTGTAGTCTCACCTACGCGTGCATATAAAGACCATCGAAAACAGAGTTCGTATGAAGAAGATATGATTTTTAGAAGTTTATTTAAAATAAATATAAATTTAAATAAAAACTCTTGGTAATATCCGAAAGAAGAGTCAGCGTCCTCATCCGAGGTACGCGTCGCGTAACCCTGTACGCCCTGCGTACCCGAGGGCCTTGGTCTCGGTCCGTCCACGTCGCCCCGATGCGAAGCTATCCGACCCGCTGTCCCATCCGACCCATCCTCCCATCCGAAATACGTAAGCGATGACGCCCCAGTATGCGCTGCGTACCCTCGTACGCCCAGCGTACCGAGGCGGTTCATCACCCCTATAAAAGGGATGCGAGGCTTTCCGAAAATTTTGCTCATTCTCTCTCTTTCTCTCACAATCTTGCCTCGATTTCCGTACCCGTTCAAACCCGAAGCTCTGGTCTTTTTGCTCAAGTCCCGAGGGTCGATTTTACTCCCGAGAATCCCGAGAAAAATCTGTTTCCCGAGACGAAACTCTGCCCGGTTTTCCATCTCGCTATCTTCAAACTTCCAAGTGAGTTCATACCCCTTAAATCAACCGTTGAAATGATATTTAAATGTTTAAATACTTTATGGGGGGGATACAAGTTAAATATTTATAGTTATTGCTTCAATCACATGTGATTGCATTAATCACATGTGATTAATAACTAGGAAACCAATGATTTTATCACTGTTCAAACTGTTTATCAAACTGTTTTACTTCAAAATGTTTTACAAACTCTTTTACTTATCAAATGCTTTTATCTAAACTTTGTTTTACTACTTATAAATTGCATGCCCATATATGTATAGATGTATAAATAATGTTTAAAGGGCTTAGGAAAGCCACCTGTCCTATTTCCTTTTCCTCGATTTGGATGTGGTCTGGTGGAATTTCGGGTGACCATCCAAAGGTCGTCTCCATATTAATTATATATCAAATATACATATATAGACATAAAAGTACTTCCATATTCATACGTACTAGACCCACCATTAGTAAGTTACCATCGGGGTAACACATAATCATACTATTACAACTGCTAGATCAATGAGTCAGTTCATTCGTGAGGCTATACTAGGAAGAGAATATATACAACTATACTATGAGAACATATACAACTATACTAGAACGAGAAACATTTCATTACATATACAAGAATACGATAACAATTGTGATCCACTGTATCGGAGCATGCCTTAAATGTCATGGCCCGAGTTGTAGCCAGAATTCTCTTGGAGGGAGAGCGTGAGTTTGCGTATAGATCTATATTGGATTGACTATCCTACACCTTGCTGCTAGCTACAGCCGGACCTGCAGGTCTGCGGGTGCCAAACATCATTCCGTTATTACGACCGTTCTTTATGTCGTTGTTATCAGTCGATAGTATGGTGCAATTATCACATTATACCTTAATATAAATCTAGTTTAAGGTAGTTAGTACAGCAGTACTTCCTATAATACAAAACTACAGTACTACAATGATTTACTCATTACATTTTTAGTGATAACCTCACTTAAACTTTAATGTACAAACTGTATTTTGTTAAAAGATAGTTACACTTGGGAAATTACACACTTTTACATCAAACGAGCATACAAAACAGTTAAGCCCTGGGTAGAAGGATACTTTAATAGAAAATATAGGTTTTTCTGAGAGATTCAAATTTTTACAAACACTTACATACATTTTACAACTTATACTTGCGACAGGTTCAAACGTTTTTAATAACAAACACCGACACTAAAACACTTATGAACTCACCAGCTTAATGCTGATAAACTCTTTCAAAATAACTTGTATTCTCAGGTCATTAGTAGACAGGTACCGATGCTAGCTTTTGAGAAGATGGAGCGCATTCAAGACTCCTCATATTATTTTGATTCACATTATATTTTTTTGGTGTCTAAAACTGTATAGAACACGCTTGTATTAAAATTATATATTTAATGCAATGGATGATGTTGTTTGCTTATTTACATTTACTGTGTTGTGATACTTTACATGACGTCCTCCGCCCCAGAACGTTTCCGCCGTTCTTGGTTTTGGGGTGCGACAGATTGGTATCAGAGCATTGTTTATAGTGAATCAAGTATATAAACCCATAAAAGATATACTAAACTATAAACCCATTAGGGATTAAACTCTGACCAAGAGTCTATACTTTAAATATTAAAAATAATTAATTAAGTATACTAGTCTGCATTCATACTAAAGTCAGTGTCACAATGACAAGAACAAAAGTATTACGATTGTTAAATATCACAAGTGAGCTCGGGGATGTATGGTTAATCCTGGGAATGGCATAGCCTGATCAACTATGCTGGTCCTATGAGTGATTAGCATATGCCCTAGAATGGTTGTGATAGGTTAACAAGTCTAAAAACTTACCAACAATACCACAAGAAGATTAGTAGAACTTAAACTTTAAATACTATAGGTGTATTTTGTACTACTAGTTACACGTATACTATATTCTTATACCTCTCTTCTCGCGTAGATCTAAACGGCTGGATTCCATCACAGCAACCCATACTTTCCAAATGAAGGCTTTTCTAATGGATCTGACTCTGAGCCTGAAGTCAACAACCTACCGCTCGTAGGTCAAGCCCCGAACAACAACCCTCGGCCAGCTTTTCCAAGTCCTACTCCCTTGTGGGCAAACAACTTGAATCGCTGGAGTGATGATCAGGGTCAACCCTTACCATACTTTGGAGACCGAAGCTTTTACAACGTCAGCGATGGTGGCTCTGCTGACCGAGCTCTGCCTGTCATTATCCGCAAAATAGCTCGTAATGTCGAGCAAGGTCGAGCAGCCATCGACCGATTCATGGAGATTGATGCCAACTCAGGTGTCAACACAGTCCGCATCCGCCGTCTTGAAGAAGACATGGAATGGACCCGGAGAACCAATGAAACCCTGTAGCAGCAGCTGGCTGCCTCACGAGCTGAAATCTTTGAACTTCGAGCTCGTCAGAGGGCTCAGGATCGACACCTTCAAGAGGTGTTTCGTCAAGTGTCCGACCTCAGGGCTCGCCCGTGGATTTCCCATCGCCGTTAGATGATGTCTAGTACATCTCTGTCTTTTGATTAAAGAATAGCCTTTAACATCTGTGCTTTAAATAGCACTTGTCTGTAAAATATTCCTAACTTTCAGTACTCTAATTAGGAATCTATGAACTGTCAAACTTTTCTATATGGTATGATGTAAGACCTACTGTTAGGTCGATTTTCCCTGAACTTATTACATCAGTAATACCAGCATTATTGAAATATATCTAATCTGTGGGAAAAATCTATACACTTGTGCTTTCCAACTAATATTTCTTATTGTGATTTCAAACACTCATTCAACTGTTGGGCTATGGTTAGTTAGTCCATGTCTCACTCTCATGTTGCTTACAAATTGATTCTTACCATTTTTCTTATTTTTATAAACTTATAGCTGAAAGATGCCTCCTCGCAAATCTCCCAGGAATAATCCTGCACCACCACCTCCTCCGCCTCCGGTCATCGATACTGTAACCCTGAATGTTTCCGTAGATGCAGCAGTGGCAACTGCCATGGCTCAGTATCACTCTTCTGATGCCAGCAGAGGTGGAACCCCTGTGGAATCAACCCCAGTTGAAACCCCTGTGCGCTCGAGAGAGTGCTCATACAATGATTTCACAAATTGCAAACCGAAGCCTTTTTACGGCACCGGCGGAGTCATTGCCCTCTAGCAATGGCTCGAGAAGACTGAATCAGTCTTCGAAATCTGTTCATGCCCTGCGGCGAGTAAAGTCAAGTACGCCGCATGCACCTTTGAAGGAAAGGCCCTGACATGGTGGAACAGCCATGTTAAGGCACTAACTCTCATTGTAGCCAACGACATAGGCTGGGAAACAATGAAAGACCTCATGACTGAGGAATACTGCCCGAGGGGCAAGATCCAGAAACTGGAGCAGGAACTTTGGAACCTGACGTTGAAGGGCACCAACGTGGTCGCTTATACTGCCCGATTCAGCGAGCTGGTGGCCCTCTGCCCCAATATGGTTCCCACCGAGGGGAAGAAGATCGAGAGGTACATATGGGGGCTAGTGCCTCCGTATCAGAGGAATGTTCTAGCATCAAACCTTGCTACCTTCGACAGTGCCAAACGATTGGCACAACGACTCATTGACCATGGAGTCAAAACCCCTGCAACCACAACCACCCTAGCCATCCCGGAACCCTCCAAACCCACTAATAGTAAGGGCAAATTTTGGGATGAAAAGAAGAAGCAACAGGCTGCCAAAAAGCAACAAATTGTGGCAATACATGCCGCAATAACCCCTGTTGCTGCTACTACTGCTCCGGTGGGTCGGTATGCTGGAAGTTCACCCAAGTGCAACAAATGGAACTCCCACCACAACGACCCCTGCCGTCAAATGCAGTGCTCTAACTGCAACAGGAAAGGACACACCGTCCGTTTCTGTAAATTCCTGGCACGACCTATCAACCAAGTCCCTGGCTCTGGCGTGAGCCCGACCTGCTATGGATGTGGCGAAGCAGGCAACTATAAGAGGGACTGCCCCAAAGCAAAGAATGCTGGTGGAGCAGGAAGGATACTAGCTATAGGCCACGGGGAAGCAGTTGCTGACCCGACAGTGGTGACTGGTACGTTCCTCCTCGATAACTCCTATGCATGCATTCTATTCGATAGTGGAGCGGAGCGAAGCTTCGTAAACCATAAATTTGCTCGCATACTTAATCAACCACCGCACGCACTCAAAGAACTATTCACAGTAGAAATGTCTAATGGAAAAACTAAAAGTACGAGTAGCATATACTTAGGTTGTACCCTAACTATAGATAACCGTTCATTCCTAATCGACCTCATGCATGTCTCAATAAAAAGTTTCGACGTGATCATTGGCATGGATTGGTGGAGCGGAGCGAAGCTTCGTAAACCATAAATTTGCTCGCATACTTAATCAACCACCGCACACACTCAAAGAACTATTCACAGTAGAAATGTCTAATGGAAAAACTGAAAGTACGAGTAGCATATACTTAGGTTGTACCCTAACTATAGATAACCATTCATTCCTAATCGACCTCATGCATGTCTCAATAAAAAGTTTCGACGTGATCATTGGCATGGATTGGTTAAGCCTTCATCGCGCCGACATCATGTGCTACGAGAAAGCAGTCCGTCTAAACCTTCCGTCTAACGAAACTCTTATAGTCTACGGCGACAAACCCGGTGCAAATATTCGCATCATATAAAGTATTCAAGCACAAAAGTATCTGCGTAATGAATTCCATGCATTCCTTGCTCACATCATCGACACGAGCCTCGAAACGAAAGAACTAAAGAACATCCCTGTAGTGAGCGACTTCCCCGACATTTTCCCAGAAGAACTACCCAGGTTACCTCCGCAACGACAGTTCGAGTTCAGAATCGACTTAGTCCAAGGAGCTACCCCAGTAGCCAAGTCGCCCTACCGCTTATCACCAGCTAAGATGCAGGAACTCTCTGGTCAACTTAACGAACTGCTCAGCAAGGGCTTTATAAGACCGAGTTTCTCACCTTGGGGAGCACCGGTCTTGTTCATTAAGAAGAAAGATGGATCATTCCGTATGTGTATTGACTACAGAGAACTCAACAAAGTGACGGTCAAGAATTGTTACCCTCTGCCTCGCATAGATGATCTATTCGACCAACTGCAAGGGGCGAACTATTTTTCTAAGATTGATCTGAGATCCGGATATCACCAGTTATGAGTGCTAGAGGAGGATGTGCCGAAGACAGCCTTCTGAACTCGTTACGGACATTACGAGTTCTGGTGATGCCATTCGGATTGACCAATGCACCCGCAGTCTTCATGAATCTGATGAATAGAGTATGCCGACCTTACTTGGATCAGTTCGTCATCGTTTTCATTGGCGACATCCTGATCTACTCCCGAAGTAAGAAAGAGCATGGCGATCACCTGCGACAAGTTCTAGAGACATTACGAAAACAGAAGTTTTATGGGAAGTTCTCGAAATGTGAATTTTGGATCCGGGGAGTCGAATTCTTAGGACACGTGGTAAGCGAAGAGGGAATCCACGTGGACCCATCCAAAATTAAAGCCATTGAGAACTGGTCAGCACCTAAGACGCCTACAGAAATTCGTCAATTTCTAGGTCTCGCTGGCTACTACCGCAGATTCATTCAGAACTTCTCTCGAATAGCGAAACCTCTTAAAACCCTAACCCAGAAAGGCGTGGCCTTTGACAGGGAAGAGAAACAAGAAAGAGCGTTCCAAACGCTCAAACGAGCCTTGTGCACCGCACCAATACTATCCCTTCCCGAAGGAATAGAAGACTTCGTAGTCTATTGCGATGCATCGAATCAAGGGCTCGGATGTGTCCTGATGCAGCGAGGTAAGGTCATCGCCTACGCCTCGAGACAGTTAAAGAGACACGAGGTTAACTACACGACCCACGATCTTGAACTAGGAGCAGTGGTGTTTGCTCTGAAGATCTGGAGACATTACTTGTATGGAACGAAGAGCACTATCTTTACCGACCACAAGAGTTTACAACACATTTTCGATCAAAAGGAGCTCAACATGAGACAACGACGGTGGGTCGAGCTACTCAGTGATTACGAATGCGATATTCGTTATCATCCGGGTAAAGCCAACGTAGTCGCAGATGCCCTAAGTCGGAAGGAATATTCTGGTCGCAAAGTCAAGTCATTGTCAATAACCATCCATTCACACTTGTCTAAGAAAATTTAGGAGGCTCAACTTGAAGCCATGAAACCTGAAAATGTGACGAATGAATCCCTTAGAGGAATGGACAAGAATTTACAAGCCAAGGGTGACGGAGCCTTATATTTCATGAACCGGATCTGGACACCGAAACACGATGGTTTCCGAGACTTGGTCATGACCGAGGCGCACAACACTCGGTATTCCGTCCACCCAGGTTCAGATAAGATGTATCTGGATCTTAAAAAGCTATACTGGTGGCCTAATATGAAAGTAGAGATTGCTACCTTCGTGAGTAAATGCCTTACTTGCGCAAAGGTTAAAGTCGAGTACCAGAAGCCCTCTGGTTTATTGCAACAACCAGAGATCCCGGAATGGAAGTGGGAGCGGACCACTGCAGATTTCATAACCAAGTTGCCCAAGACAACGGGTGGACTTGACACCATATGGGTCATCGTTGATAGATTGACCAAGTATGCACACTTCCTGCCTACCAAAGAAACACGACAAGATGGAGAAACTTACGAGAACAAACATTAGGGAAATCGTACGGCTACATGGTGTACCTATGTCCATTATCTCCGATAGAGATAGTAGGTTCACCTCAAGATTTTGGCAATCACTACAACATTCCCTAGGAACAAGGCTGCACATGAGCACAGCCTACCATCCTCAGACCGACGGACAGAGTAAGAGGACCATCCAAACACTGTAAGATATGTTGCGAGCCTGCGTGATTGACTTTGGGAAGGCATGGGATACTCATTTACCCCTTGTCGAGTTTTCCTATAATAACAGTTATCACACGAGCATCAAGGCTGCTCCATTTGAAGCTCTCTACGGCCGAAAGTGCAGATCCCCTCTGTGCTGGGCTGAGATGGGTGATACCCAATTAGCCAGGGGGCAAGCTTCTGACAGTACTCTCACCGGTCCGAAGATCATTCGGGAAACGACAGAGAATATCGTTCAGATCCGTGAACGATTGAAAGCCTCTAGAGACCGACAGAAGAGCTACGCTGATAAACGAAGGAAACCTTTGGAATTTCAGGTGGGAGATCGAGTCCTTCTCAAAGTCTCACCCTGGAAGGGCTTGATACGCTTCGGCAAGCATGGGAAGCTTAATCTGAGGTACATAGGGCCTTTCGAGATTCTTGCAAGAGTCGGCCCCGTAGCTTACAAAGTCGACCTACCATGCGCACTTCGTAACGTACATTCTACATTCCACGTATCTAACTTGAAAAAGTGTCTATCCGACGAGACTCTTGTAATCCCACTCGACGAGATCGAGATCAACGAGAGCCTCAACTTCGTGGAGGAACCAGTAGAAATCATGGACCGAGAGGTCAAGCAAACCAAGCAAAGTCGCATCCCTATCGTGAAGGTCCACTGGAATGCAAAGCGAGGACCTGAATTCACATGGGAACGCGAAGATTAGATGCAACGCAAGTACCCACATCTGTTTCCCTAATCCACGAGTGTTTTCTTACTTTAAATTTCGGGACAAAATTCCCTCTAACGGGGGGATGATGTGACAACCCGATATTTCAACTCTTTGTAGTGACCTAAAAAGTCAAGTATTGTAACCACTTTTGAGTTAATAAAATTAACTTCGATATTAAAAAGTCCAAAGAGTTCCTATTTAAATTTCTTCTATGTTTAAATGTCATCAAACCATGATTGTACGTAAAAAGAACGCCTAAATCCGACTTCGTATATTGAAGTTATGATTTTTCCAAGTCCAGCTTAGCAACAGACAACTAAAAACTCGAATCGGAGATCGAGCGACTTTTGGCCGAAATGACCTAAACGAGAATCGAAGGTCTCGTCAATGGTATTTCAGCGGTAAAAAGTCTGGCAAAAACCGACGACAGATAAAGAAGTTATGAATTTTTAAATAAATTCCTTAATCACGTCATTTTATAAATAAATAATAAAAATAATTTCGGAATTTGCCAACGGAGTCTAAACGAACGTTGTAGAGTGTAGTCTCACCTACGCGTGCATATAAAGACCATCGAAAACGGAGTTCGTATGAAGAAGATATGATTTTTAGAAGTTTGTTTAAAATAAATACAAATTTAAATAAAAACTCTTGGTAATATCCGAAGGAAGAGTCAGCATCCTCATCCGAGGTATGCGCCGCGTAACCCTGTACGCCCTGCGTACCCGAGGGCCTTGGTCTCGGTCCGTCCACGTCGCCCCTATGCGAAGCTATCCGACCCGCTGTGCCATCCGACCCGCCCTCCCATCCGAAATACGTAAGCGATGACGCCCCAGTACGCGCTGCGTACCCTCGTACGCCCAGCGTACCGAGGCGGTTCAGCACCTCTATAAAAGGGATGCGAGGCTTTCCGAAAATTTTGCTCATTCTCTCTCTTTCTCTCACGATCTTGCCTCGATTTCCGTACCCGTTCAAACCCGAAGCTCTGGTATTTTTGCTCAATTCCCGAGGGTCTATTTTACTCCCGAGATTCCCAAGAATCCCGAGAAAAATCTGTTTCCCAAGACGAAACTCTGCCCGGTTTTCCATCTCACTATCTTCAAACTTCCAAGTGTGTTCATACCCCTTAAATCAACCGTTGAAATGATATTTAAATGTTTAAATACTTTATGGGGGGATACAAGTTAAATATTTATAGTTATTGCTTCAATCACATGTGATTGCATTAATCACATGTGATTAATAACTAGGAAAGCAATGATTTTATCACTGTTCAAACTGTTTATCAAACTGTTTTACTTCAAAATGTTTTACAAACTCTTTTACTTATCAAATGCTTTTATCTAAACTTTGTTTTACTACTTATAAATTGCATGCCCATATATGTATAGATGTATAAATAATGTTTAAAGGGCTTAGGAAAGCCACCTGTCCTATTTCCTTTTCCTCGATTTGGATGTGGTCTGGTGGAATTTCGGGTGACCATCCGAAGGTCGTTTCCATATTAATTATATATCAAATATACATATATAGACATAAAAGTACTTCCATATTCATACGTACTAGACCCACCACTAGTAAGTTACCATCGGGGTAACACATAATCATACTATTACAACTGCTAGATCAATGAGTCAGTTCATTTGTGAGGCTATACTAGGAAGAGAATATATACAACTATACTATGAGAACATATACAACTATACTAGAACGAGAAACATTTCATTACATATACAAGAATACGATAACAATTGTGATCCACTGTATCAGAAGCATGCCTTAAATGTCATGGCCCGAGTTTTAGCCAGAATTCTCTTGGAGGGAGAGCGTGAGTTTGCGTATAGATCTATACTGGATTGACTATCCTACACCTTGCTGCTAGCTACAGCCGGACCTGCAGGTCTACGGGTGCCAAACGTCATTCCGTTATTACGACCGTTCTTTATGTCGTTGTTATCAGTCGATAGTATGGTGCAATTATCACATTATACCTTAATATAAATCTAGTTTAAGGTAGTTAGTACAGCAGTAGTTCCTATAATACAAAACTACAGTACTACAATGATTTACCCATTACATTTTTAGTGATAACCTCACTTAAACTTTAATGTACAAACTATATTTTGTTAAAAGATAGTTACACTTGGGAAATTACACACTTTTACATCAAACGAGCATACAAAACAGTTAAGCCCTGGGTAGAAGGCTACTTTAATAGAAAATATAGGTTTTTCTGAGAGATTCAAACTTTTACAAACACTTACATACATTTTACAACTTATACTTGCGACAGGTTCAAACGTTTTTAATAACAAACACCGACACTAAAACACTTATGAACTCACCAGCTTAATGCTGATAAACTCTTTCAAAATAACTTGTATTCTCAGGTCATCAGTAGATAGGTACCGATGCCAGCTTTTGAGAAGATGGAGCGCATTCAAGACTCCTCATATTATTTTGATTCACATTATATTTTTTTGGTGTCTAAAACCGTACATAACAGTACATAACACGCTTGTATTAAAATTATATATTTAATGCAATGGATGATGTTGTTTGCTTATATACATTTACTGTGTTGTGATACTTTACATGACGTCCTCCGCCCCAGAACGTTTCCGCCGTTCTTAGTTTTGGGGTGCGACACTTGCCGATTCCTCATTAATGCTTGCTGCTCTTTCATCATCTCTTGTTGCTCTCATATCGCCACATCAGTTTCATTGTGTTTCTTTTCGGATGCAGATGCAAAGCGTGTTAGCATATCCTCAAAATCCATCTTATTTTCTTGAACAAGTTCTTCATTTGGTAAAAACCCCTTTCCTTTTTTCTGAAGTTCTCCTCCTTCACCTTCTTGTATTCTTCATAGGGTAGCCACTCCTTTTTAGGTTTTCTCCAATCTTCGTCATACCTATCTCCGCTCGAGTAAAACACTTGAACTTTCCAATTCCCATTCTCATCCAAGTCACAATCTTTAGTAAGATGCGGCTGGATGCAATTGTTACAACCCACCCAGATGGTGTGGATGGATTGGCCCATCTTTTTCATCCTATGATCCATGCTCTCTAACATAGCCATCACTGCCGCCATGTTATCAGAAACTGAGTTCACCGCCCCACGAGTTGATTCATGTCTCAGATTATCATATTCTCTTGAGTGTTTAGAGAATTCTTCAATCAATTCTTTTTTAATCGTGGGTGCCTTCTTCATGAGTGGTACTTGGGAGTCAAGGAGCTTCCTGGTTGTCACATTCACTCCATCATAGAAGATGGAGACTTATTGCTGAATGTTTAGGTCATTATGGGGGCAGCTCCTCAACAAGCCCTTGTATCTATCTCATGCCTCATAGAGTGACTAACCTCCTTGTTGATCTAAGTTTGCAATGGCTTTCTTCAACTTTGATACTTTGGATGGTGGGCAGAACTGATCTATGATTTCTTCGCACATCTTATGCCATGTCGTAATGGATCCTAGGGTAGTGACTTTAGCCAATTTTTTGCGGCTCCCTTGAACATAACTAGTAGCATCTGAAGAAGAAACGTCACGCGAAGCATATTAGGGATGTTGAAGTAGTTGGCTATGTTATTGACCTCATCAATATGCTTCTACGCATCTTCGTGATCTTTTCCATAGAACGGGCTGGCCTTCAGTTGGGCGAGAATATGACCATTCAGTTCAAAGGTTGTTGTTCTGGAATTGTGTGTTGCACGAGTCGTGGCCCGGTATCATCACACATCCTCCGTTTGTATTCACCCATGGTTATGTCTGAAATATTTTCCATTTCTTCTTCTGGTTCGGTTTCACTCTCCTCTTCAAATTCAGGTGTTTCTAGCTCGAAATCTTACACATTCTCGTCTTTACTGCTTGATTCCCCAATTGCTTTGTCCTTCTTTTTTCAAATAATCGATTCTAGATCTTCCATAGGTGGCACTACTAAAGAATTGGAACTCCTAGTCATAAACTTCCTGAAACAAAACAAAAACTCACGTGTAAAATGAACAAAAATGAAGAAAAAGCGAAACTAAAAACGCGACCAACTCGTCAAATTCAGATATGCACTCGACGAGTTCAACACAAAAAAAGAAAAAAAAAATTAAAACATAAATACTAGTAACTTTATGCGAGATAAATCTCACACAAAGGATCGATAACACTAGCAATTAAAATTAACTATTTACAACCGTTCCCCAGCAACGACGCCAAAAACTTGATACGTGTTAATTGTACTAGTTTTAATCCTACTAACTTAAACACAAAGACAAACACATGAAAGGCAGTGTACCTATCAATTACTAGTTTAGTCCAGGCAAGTAGGGAATCGAACACAGGAAATGGTAAACAATTAATATTAATACTAATGGTATCTTAATAAAACAATATTTAAAAAGGAGTTTTCTCTAGTTTTGCAAGACTAGAAACTTAAGCAATTACTAAACACTTAAACAAAGGAAAATTAAGAACTAAAAGAGAAGCAAAATACAACTAGATTCAATAAGATAAAATAGACTTTCGTTTAGATTTGATTCACTTATTTCTATGGTTGATTTCGTGGCAAGTGCAATGGATTAATTTATCAATGGTTACCAATTGCTAAGATGATTATATTCATGTTCACTATTACTAATCCTTTAGCAAAGAAGTTAACTCAATCAATGATCAAGTGATTAAACTAACAAATTTCCTAATGTTCAGTTCGAATCAAATAATACTTGTAATATCAGTTCGAATCAAGTAAGACTTGTAATATTAGTAAACTAAATTGGTTGATTCAATTACCTCATTTGTGGTTGGTCATCACACATGCTCACACATTAACTTACTTATTTTCTAGTTAAACCTAGTTTCATGTTCACTAATACTAGGCATATAATCTTGTTTTCACAAAACTATAAGATTCAAGCAATCAAGAAGATGTTCATGCAACTCAATTAACTTAGTTATTAACAGAAAATAATTATCATTAACACATAAGGATATTTTAACAAGCTTAACAAGATAAATAACCAAATTAATATAATCCAAAGCACTTAATCAATCCATATTCAAAAGATCCTCTACATCTAAACAGAAGTATGTAGTTTATCCCATAACTTCAACAAATAACACCATAAAAACGAAATCCATCAATGTGAACATAATATAAAGAATATAATTAAGTAAATTACTAATGATTTTGCCTTTATATCTCTTAAATTCCAAGCCTCTAGTTGAATTTCGAAAATCACAGCTTTTAAGAACCTCTCTGGCCTCCAAAAGTCGCTAAAAGCCTCCAGCAAAAGTTAGGGTTTCGAATGAAAATGTTCTATATATAGATTCTGAAAATCAATTCCAACTGTTGAGTTTTATGGACAAACTTGTCGAGATTTTTACTTAAAATGTGTGTACGGCAACGCACTAATTTATCGGGAATTTTCATCTCTACTCGTCGAGTTGGAACACCAAAATCAACGAGCTCTTCTTCATTTTTGCCTTCTTTCTTCAAAATCAAAATTTCCAAGCTTCCAATTGCTAGATTTGCTTCCCTTCACATCCAAGCTTGTCTTTATTGTTGAAGATAAAATTTTAAACTAATTAAGAACCTTTTGTTCATTATTTAAGATAAAATAAACATAAAGTATTAAGATAATGCATGAATTATGTTTAAATATGCCCATATTAGGGTACGACATCTCTGACCATACAAGAGCTCAAAAGGTGGGGCACAAATGCTGGAGTGATAATTGTTGTTGTAGGAAAACTTCGTAAGAGGTAGGTAGGAATCTCAACTTCCACCAAAATCTATGACACAAGCTCGCAACATATCCTCAAGGGTCTGGATGGTCCACTCACTTTGACCGTCGGTCAACAGATGATAAGCAATGCTGAAATGTATCCTCGTGCCCAGTTCCTCGTGGAAATTCTGCCAAAATCGGGAAGTGAACTAAACATCTCTATCCGAAACAATAAAGACAGTGAACCCCATGATGAGCAATAATCTCTCGGACATACAAATCGGCCAACTTTCTGGCTGAAGATCTCTCCTAGATAGCCAAAAAGTGGACAGTCTTTTTCAATCGATCCATGATGACCCATATAACATCAAAACCCTTGGCAGTCTTCAGCAACTTGGTGATAAAAGCCATGGTGATATGTTCCCACTTTCACATGAGAACCTCCAAAGCATAGAGCTTGCCATGCGGCCTCTGATGCTCGACCTTAACCATCCTAAAGGCAAGCACCTCTCAACGTACCAGGTTATCTCCCTCTTGATACATGGTCATCAATAACCCAATCTTAAATCCCGATACATCTTGGTGGCCCCCGAGTGTATAGAAAAGCGAGACTTATAATCATCCTCCAATACTATCTGCCTGATTCCCCCAGAAATTGGAACCTAAACCCGACCGCATCGGGTCAACAACCCCCGACTATCAGTGAAAAACTTGCCTTATATGGCCTTAAACAGTCTCCACATGCTTGGTTTTAACGACTCAATTCATTTCTTATCACTCTCGAGTTTGTTTGCAGTCGAGATGATACATCTTAATTAGTTAAACTACTTCTTGGGTCTTGAACTCTCGTATATGGAAAATGATTTATTTCTCACTCAAGCCAAGTATGCACATGATGTTCTCACTCGGGCTGGCCTACATTACTCCAAACATGCTTCAACTCTTTTATCCACCTCAGATTAACTTGCACTTCTGGTTCCCCATGTTCGGATCCCACTTTGTATCGATCATTGGTTGGTGCTTTACAATTCTTGACTATTACCCGTCCTAACTTATCCTATGCAGTTAATCAATTCCGCCAGTTTCTACATGCTCCTACGACTGATCATTTTCAAGTAGTCAAAAGAATCTTAAGATATGTCAAAGGAACTTTATCCTATGGTCTTCATTTAATTACTCTAAGTCCTCTTCACTTCCTGGTTATTTTGATGCGAATTAGGTCCGATGTATTGAAACTCGACGTTCAACATATGGTTACTCCATATTTTTAGTTGGAAATCTTGTTTCGTGGAGTGCTAAAAAGCAACCAACCGTCTCTCGGTCTAGTTGTGAATCTGAATATCGGCGATGGCAAATATTGTCGCTGAAATTATTTGGATTACTCATCTTCTTTTTAAACTTCACGCTTTTCCCCCGAATCATCTATTTCTCTTATGTGACAACAAGAGTGCTCTTTTTCTTAGCCAGAATCATATATCTCACAAAAGTGCAAAGCATATAGACATAGACTATCACTTTGTTCGTGAGTTAGTTTCTTCTGGTAGATTACACACATGTTTTGTGCCTACTTCATTACAATTGGTTGATATATTCACCAAGAGTCTTCCGCATCCGCTATTTGAGCAATTCCGTTCCAAGCTTCGTGTTGGTTTACCACCTCTTCGCTTGATGGGGAGTATTTGTGATAAATCAGATAAGTTTGGATAAATAGTTATCTAGCTATATTAAAGTTATATTTCTAGAAATTAGCCTTTGTTTATTATCTTGTATTATATATACTTGTAAACTCGTTTATACCCTTTGAGGTTAATTCAATAAAGTCTTATACCAATGATATATGTTCATTTGTATAAATTTGTGAAAAGAAATGACAAAATAAATGAATTAAAAAATTAATTATTAATCATATTATAATAATATTATCTTAATAAATATCAAACATAATTATACAAGAAAACTAATTAATGTCTTATATTAACCCAAGACCGACGAGTTTCATATTTTGAAACACAAACAGAAATATGTCGTCATCAATAGTGTCCACTACTCCTATATCTATTTCAACTAATTGAGGTAAGAATATACATTTTGGTTAGTAACCTGATTTTGATTATGTTTGACGTACTAGCTGTTAGTTGAAAAGTTAGTTGATAGTTGAAAAACTAGTTGTCAAATAAAAGTAGTTGATAGCTGAAAAACTAACTCATAAAAAATGACATTTGATAAAAACTAGTTGAAAAATATGAAATGACATAAAAAAGCATTAAAAGAATATGTTTTTATAATTAAATAAGGAATATATTTATAAAATTTTAAAAAATCTCCTAAAAAGCTAGTCTAAGTAGTTTTTTAAAAAGTTAGCTTATAAGCTAATTTTTAACTTGATAATGATAATTTAAAAAAACCCGAAAAATAAACTAGCTCTTCAGTTAATTGTGACACACCAAACACATCCTTTAAATACTTGAAGATGCTTGGACACAAAAGGCCATAGAAAAAAAAAAGCCATCATGTTTATTAATTCAAACGATCTTATCGAATATAATACATCAATTTTGTAGAGGTGTAAATAGTTAGGCTATGTTTGGCGTACTAGCTGAAAAACTAGCGGTTAGCTGAAAAAATAGCGGATAGTTGAAAAGCTAACTGATAAAAATTAAGTTTGGTAAAAACTAACTGAAAATTTTGAAATGACATAAATGGACATTAAAAGAATGTGTTTTTATAATTAATTACTGAGTATATTTTGAAAACTAAAAAAAAAAAAAAAAACCCTACTAAAAAGCTGGTTTAAGTAGCTTTTTAAAAAACTAGCTTATAAATTACTTTTTGGCTTGTCAAACATGATAATTTAAAAAAGCTCAAAAAATAAGCTAGCTTTTTTTTTTAGTTGTGGTGCGTCAAACACAACCTTAATGTCTGAGTTTATATATATATATATATATATATATATATATATATATATATATATATATATATATATATATATATATATATACTAGCCGTTTACCCGCGCCAAGCGACGGGTGAGAATAGTTTTTTCAGAAATTCGTTTTTAGAGATTATTAGTTCTTTTGCACAAATAGTTGGATGTTTTACGTTGTTAACAATGTACAAATGTTCAAAACATGTGGGGTTACTAATATGTGACAAAGAAGATGAGCGAAAAAGGGGGAAACAAAAACACAAATCATAGAAAAAATAAGGAAAATAGTCAAAACTTAGGATTTGTTGATTGGAGATCAAAAAGATTAGCGTACCTGTTTTCTTAGGGTTCAAAATCTCCCAATTGTAACAACACTTCACCAGGATGGCAGAGATACATACAATATGTAGGGGAGTTAAATTGTGAGAAATCGTTAATGCAAGTTGAATACCGATGGGGGAGAAGGTAGAAAAGATGGACATTGGTGTCGTTTGGTAGTAGCTGCTGGAGAAACATTGATTCCAGATTAACCGATGGAGTTAGAGAGAATAGAAGGAGGCGGTGGTGAATGGTGGTGAGATAAAGTGTGATAGTGGTTGAGGTGGTAATTAGAATTGGGTGAAGATGGTGGATAACGGTTGAAATAGGTGGCTAGAATCGATTAGGGTTTCACAAATAAAGGATGATGGGAAGCTTTGGTATTTTATAAACTCGATCGGCTGAAATATATGGAAGGCATGAATTATTCAACTTAGGGATTACAGGGGACTTGGTCAAAATCCCGGTAGATAAGCTGATAATCATTCTTCCATTCTTATCTTGACTTTTTCTATACGTTGACCGATTCAATAGCAATTCTGGGTCAAATCTTATCTTAAATTTTATAAATTCAAAATATGGATTGTGACTTTTTCAAATGTTGACCAAATTAAGATTTAGGATTATATGATGCATAAAATGAGTGTACAAAATGCATTAAGGCTTGTACCTCTTAAATTTCAGCCTTTGACCAAATATGTATATTAAGGTATAATAGATATATATAAGTTCAAGTTTATCTGAGATAATTCTAATTTTGTGAGACCAAATCTAAAAATAATTTTAAAATTCAAAATAAATGGAAAAATCCAAAAATTCTTTTTTAAAATATTATTTTCGGAACTTGAATTAACTTAATAAATAAATAAAATAAAACAAAATCCCGTTTTTTTTTTTTTGAAAAATACGTGAAATATTGTAATAGAATATTACACTAACATATTCTAAAAAATAATTTTAAAATGCAAAATAAATGGAAAAATCTAAAAATTCTTTTTTTAAATATTATTTTCAGAACTTGAATTAACTAAAAAAAATTAAAGTAATTAAAAAAATATATATTTTTTTAAATACATGAAATATTCTAATAGAATATTACACTGTACATATTCTAAAAAATAATTTTAAAATGCAAAATAAATGGAAAAATAGAAAAAAAAAATTCAATATTATTTTTGGAACTTCAATTAACTAAAAAAATTTTAAAAAAATAAAAAAATAAAAAAACATCTCTCGTTGTCTCACAAAATTAGACCGTCTCATATGAACCTAATCGTATGTATATATATATATATATATATATATATATATATATATATATATATATATATATATATATATATATATATATATATATATATATATATATATATATATATATATATGGGTAAAGTGAATATACCTAACAACCTTATATAAGCTTAGGTACCTAACCTCATCAAACTAGGTCATTTTGCATTAAATTTTCATTGCAATCATGCAAGGTTCTTAAACTTTATCCATAAACTTGATTTACTTCAAAAAAAATTTGAAAATTCATCATTATATTTCTCCTACATCATTTCATTTGTAGCGGTAGGATATGAAACCTATCAGGCTGTATTCAATACAAATACGTGATGTGAAAGAAAGATATTGGTGAAAATCCCATGATTTTGGAAGTAATAAAGTTATGGGGTTGAAGTTTAAGAATCTTAGGCAATTACAATGTAAATATGATACAAACCGATGTAGTTTTATGGAGTTAGGTACCTAAGCTTATATAAGGTTGTTAAGTATATTCACTTTTCCATATTTTTATATATATATATATATATATATATATATATATATATATATATATATATATATATATATATATATATATATATATATATATATATATATATATATATATATATATAGTTAACGCATTTTTTTTAACATTTGTGATTGTTTTTAATATGATTTATTGGTCGTGAATATAAAGCTTTCTTAAAATAAGATGTGTACGTAACGTCGTAACCATATCCAATGTCCATGTAAATTCAATGTTGAGCAACAGTCATTAACGAATTATAATCAATTAGTGTGTGGAAAAACTTTAAAATATAAAATCAAATATTTGAAGAAGATTGGGGATCTCTTTATTGATGTTGAAAAAGTAGAATCAACAATTATAAAATATGTATATATTTATGCATATTTTCTTTGTTGTCATTAATGGATAATAAGTTAATAACTAGTTGAATTGTATTTAGCTTCCATCACCTCCACCGAGTTAATATTATTATATTTTTTTTATATTGGATAACTAATAAGATTCAACTTGTGGCTTTACGTCATTCCTTCAGTCATTTAAAAAATACAACAATTTGATTGTCGTCATTTCTTTGCAACTCTATTACAAAATTAAAATTTGTGTAGGGATTTTAGTAGTTCAATTAATTACTAATGTAGATATAGTTCATATAGTAATTTAATCATATAAAATTTTAGACTAAGAAGAGGTTAAGATGGATATATTTATATAGTATTATTTATTTAATATATTGGAAAATCATTTACGCAATGCACCATTCCATTAAAAAAAAAAAAAAAAAAAAAAAAAAAAAAAAAAAAAAAAAAAGTCAGAAGGTCTGGAAAATATCATTCCTTCTGGGTTTATTTATGAGAAGGAAGATGAGGGAAAACAATGGAAGATTTATATTGTTTTTCCTTGGAAATTATCCTTCTAAAATGGGAGGAATTTGAGAGAGCAGAAAGAAAGATTTTTCCCGTTTTTTCTTTCTCGTTTTCTTTTATTTTCTTTCCTTTAACAAACCTAGGAGCGAAGTGTAAAACTATGTTTGGGTACTACCTGATAGCTAAAAAGTTAGCTGGTAGCTTATAATTTAGTTGATAAAAATAAAATATATTTAGTAAAAACTAGATGATAAGTTAAGGCCCTGGTTGTTTGGGTCTTAATACCTCTTAAAAAGAGAGACATCTGAATTTATAAAATTCAGATCGTTTGTAGCAACTTAATTTATCATCTGAATTCCAAAAAGAGATCTGACCGAATCAGATGTAAGCCCATATCTGAATTTTTTTTGTTTGACATGCTTCCTAATATGCCTCGACCTAAACAAGCGTTCTCTCTTCTCCTCCACATCGCTTGCTTCTTCGGCCGTTTCCAGTTCTCCACATTGTTCGCATCTTTGACCATCTCCCTGTAGGTCACCTCCATCGCCAGCCCTTGAACCTCCTCCACCAAGTTCTTTTGTCAACCCTCACACCTTTCTCTAACAAATATGCCGCTGCCAGCTTCGCTTCCTTCGCCGGTGACTCCAATCTACGTTTGTAGGTAACCCTTTTCTTTTCTTTTACTCCTGAAAATCGATTCTTATACATTGATTTGTTTCTTTTTTACCCTGAAGTCGATTATCAGCAGGTCATGATTCATATGATCTGAACACTTTATCAACATACATCGACTGATTTTAGAGATAATTACTATTTTATTTTCTAAATTGGAGTAAATCTTGTTCAAAATCTATGATGGATGAATTTTTGTTGAAGGAATGCCTATATGTGAAGCATTCGCACATAATAACAACAACCCAACATTTATGATGTTCATGCCAAGTAGTTTGATGAGGTTTGATAAACACAAATTAGGAAGGTTATGAAGTTTTCTTTAATGGTGTTTTGTTAACACTTCATACTTCTTTTATACATGATACATTAAGGTTGGATGTTGTTATAAGCTTTCCAGATCATGTCTTCTTTGTTTTGATACCCCATGTGCTGTTGAGTGGTATGTTTTGTAATGCAACTTACATTGAACATTTGATTTTGAATGAGATATAAACAATTTTTTATATATATAGAGTGTTAAGAAATTATTTTTTTTATTGGGATTTCAAGTGAAATAGATGAAAATTTTGCAAGCTTATTTTTCTAAAGTTGTCAAAGTTGGTTGTCATTTATGTCTCAACATTAGTTGGATATAGATATATTGAAGACTCAAAGCTCAAATTAAAATATACCGCATCTTAAAAGATCAAAGCTCATAACTCGGTTGGAAAATTTTTGACATTCAATGTCAAATATGTTAGTAATTTAACTTTGAAACCTTTGGGACATACAAAAAATGATTGTTCTTTTTGTAAATTGATCTCAAAAGATCATTACAAATTAATGATGATAAAATTTGATTTATATTATTAATCTAGATTTTGCATGTTGTTTAACCTTTTTATTATTATTTAGCAAAAAATAATATAAAAGGGTACAATGGTCATTTTTATAATTCAACACAATAATTTAGAGGTTCCAACCAAACAACATTAAAAAATTTAGATCTTAAAAATTCAAACCCTCTTAAAAATCCAAACATCTTAAAAATTCAGATCTTACCAAACAACCCTAACTGAAAGATATATATATATATATATATATATATATATATATATATATATATATATATATATATATATATATATATATATATATATATATATATATATATAGAAAAATAAGTTTTTTTATAATTAATTAAGACTATATTTGAAAAAATAATAATTAAAAAACTCTTATAAAACTAGCTTAAGTAGTTTTTTTAAAATTAGTTTATAAATTTTTATTTATCTTATCAAATATTACAACATAAAAAAAACTTAAAAAATAAAATAATTTATCGATTAGCTATGACATGCTAAATATAACCTTAATTTTATATCTATTCAAGTGAATATCATTGAAAATTCAAATAACGGATAAATATGTAACTGAAACTTAAAACGAAAACTTAGAATATTTTTTGAGATTGGTATTGATGCTGGCAAAAGTAGCATCAGCATGTAATTAAACAATATTTTAATTTACCTATTCAACATTTTTTCTATGTTCTTAATGGATAAGTAACCACAAATTACTTGAACCACATAATAGTTATTTAGTTATATTTATGCATCCATCATCCCACCAAATGAAGCATTATTACCTTTTACACAATATTTTAGTTTATTTATGGATATTTTGTGTGTAACATTGATATCATATGCTGTCCTTAAGCGATAATTATTAGTTTCATTACACCATACACACTGTATTTAATTCTATTCTCGCATCCCCCACCCCACCGGGAGAGAATTATTTAGCTTTTTGTATGTTGGATAACTAATGAGATTCAACTTGTGATATCCGCGTATGGCTTTAATTATTTAAATTGAAACCTTTAAATGATTCTTGTGTTTTAATTTGATGCCACATCAATATTTTATTCTAAATAAATGTTTACTATATCCTAATATTCAAGGTAACATTTGAAACACTTGGTAATATGTAGTCAAAATTTAACATTTGTATTTTGCTTGGTATCAATAATCTCCCATGCATATAAAAGATATCCGATGTCCAAAAATTATTTGTCATTCAATATTATTTAGGGCTTAACATGGTAGGGTACTAGTTTATTTTTATTCAAACTATTTAACTTACCAAATATAATTGATATAACCTTTTTCCTATCATTATCGTACTAATTATATTTTTATTCTAAAAATGTACCGTAATTATAGCTTGTATGAACTTTTTCCTACAATTACGGTACCAACTATATTTTGTACCAATATTGGGCGATTTTCTCAGCTACTATTTTATAAATTAGTAATGTAATTATTATAGTTACTAAAGAATTTTATTAAGCAATTTTTTAATTTAATATGAAAATAGCTATTAACTACATCTAATGTCTAATATAATTCTTTTAAACTGTAAAAGTAAACACATTTTAAAAAATAATTTTAAAATGTAAAATAAATGGAAAAATCCAAAAATTCTTTCTTTAAATATTATTTTCGGAACTTGAATTAACTAAAAAAAATTAAAAATAAAAAATAAAAAAATACGTCTCACGGTCTCACAAAATTAGGCCGTCTCACATGAACCTAACCATATATATATATATATATATATATATATATATATATATATATATATATATATATATATATATATATATATATATATATATATACATATATATATATATATATATATATATATATATATATATAGGATCGGTAAGGACTCATTTAAAGTGAGAATTCGTGGGACGCCTAAAAAGAATTGAAAAAAAATAAAAAAAAAATAAAAATCATAAAATCAAGTATAGAATTATGTTCGAGAGAAAAAAAATTGAAAAAAAAATTAGATCATTAAAATTAAATCATGGATAAAAATAATACAAATTAAAACTGAATCATAAATCATTAAAATTATGCAAAAAAAAATTCCAATTTTTTTCTTTCGAATATTGTTCTATGCTCGATCTTATGATTTATATTTTTTTTTCAATTTTTTAAGCTGCCCTCACGAGTCTTCACTTTAATATGAGTCCTCACACGAACCGGACTATATATATATATATAGGGTGAGGTTCAATAGAGAACTGTAATTAACGAAGGAACCAATCATTTTTTCAACTTTTAAAACTTATTTTTTATCCAAAAAAAAAATAATAATACAAAAATTCATAACTTTTTATGTTTTTTCCAATGATATCAAATTCGATTTTTTTTACGTCAAATTCACAATGTGAATTTTTGAAAATTCACAACGTGAATCCGGATTCGCACGGTGAATCCGAAAAATATTTTTCACATTCACAATATTAATATATGAATTTAAATATTTTTAGATTCTTTTTCGATAAAGAACAAACTCTACAAATTGAAAAAAAGATTTGGTTTCTTGAATAAACCATAATTATGATTTTCTATTAAACTTTTTCATATATATATATATATATATATATATATATATATATATATATATATATATATATATAGGAATTGGTTGGTACGATATTATCAAATATATTGGTAACCAATTTTTGTTTGGTTCGATTGATAACATGTTGGTTCGTTTATTATGATATATATTTGTACTTATTTTTCACTTTTATTTAAATTAATATTATTTGATATTACCATGAATACTGTTTGTAGATGAAAGTGACTTAAGTTTGAATCTTCTATGCTTCAACTTTATTGTTATTCGATGCTAAAAAAAACTAATTTATTGATATAAACGCCACTTAAAACTTAATTTTCTAATTTATTTATATCATTACAATTGTGATAGAACAGCATACACAGAAATTATTATATTTTTGCTTTTTTTTTTTTTTTGGATTAACTACTCGTTTAATTTCTGAATTCATTTTTTTTAAATAGTTAGTTGTGTTTTATTTCTAAATCCGATTCAATTTATTTCAATTTTTCTGAATCGTTTTCGTCTGAAGTTTGAAGTAGAGTACAGTACTTTTTCATAATCAAACATTTTTATCCATGTAAGTCTAATTTTTGAATATGTGAACTCGTTTTTGTTAAGAATCTAATGTTGGGTTATTTAATTGATTGTTTCAAATCTTGTTATATATGTAGTTAGCCTTTTATGGAATGGCCTGTCCATCCATTATGATGCCGCTAGGGTTTAGATTTAAATACTGCGTGCATGTGTTGTATTAAGGTTAATCGTTTTGTGATTTCCTACAATGTCTTTACAGTAGTAGTTCTTCATTGAGCTCTTCTAAGGTACTTATTATTAATCATTCGACACTATTTTGACCATTGCATGATTGTTTGATTTACTTTTCTGTTAAGGAATCTTTCGATCCACTCTTGATTTATTCTAAAAATTGGTATCAGAGCAAGAGATTGTGTAAATCATACACAATTCTCATGTCGAGTGCTCTAGGTTTTTCCGTTTTTATTGGATCCACTCTTGATGTCTTCATCTTTTTGATCGATTGTTGATGTTGGATCTTGATCCTTATTATGCCCTAAACTCGATTTAAGTTTTCCACATCCGATTCTTTACAGATATTAAGTGAATCTAAATCATGCAGCCTGAAGATCCACATACTCTTTCTTTTAATTTTTCTAGCAATATCAGATCTACTACCAGAATCCCTATTCTCTTTCCTCAAGACTATGAAGTATGGGCTCTACATTTTGAGGATTATGTTATGGGTATTGAAGACCATGGGATGACGATTTGGCAAGCAATAATGTAAGGAACACTCATGCACGTAGGAACCAAAATAGTGATCAAAACACATTCAAAGTACAATAATCTTCCTGTCGATGTTAAAGCTAGTCCCCAAGAAGAGAAAGATAAACTACTAAGCAACATTAAAGCCATGAGGATAATATGGTTTGCGTTACCCCCGGACACGTTTCGTTTTGGTATGTTCCTGTGAATTAAATACGGGACAGGTTAAAGAATTTTATTCCAGTGATGCAGATCTTGAACATCTCGTTCGAACATTACTTCTTTCTAAATTTGGTGCTTTTTCCCAGAAGTCGGAAGAAAAGCTTGATCAGAGTTTCAATCGCTTTAACCATCTTTTGAGCATGATGCTTAAGCACAACCTGAAGCAAGAAAAGATTGAGAAAAAGGTTACCTTTATTAATGGTTTACGACCTAAGTGGAAGGCGGTTGTTTCCATAGTTAAAGCTCATGAAAAAATCAAGAATTATTCTTTGGCGCAGTTAGTGGGAATACTTAGGTTCCACAAAGATGAAGTAACAAATGAAGCTAATTAAAGTTGTTTCTGGTATGGGTCGTTGGCCTTAGTCGCGAAGAGAAAAAATATTACAAAAGATGATTCAGAGTCCGATCTTTCAGATTGCGAACTTATGAAGGAGGACTACGCTTTGATGGTCTCTAACCCCATAAAATTTGCAAAGAAGAACTTTGGACGCTCCAAAAATAGAAACTGGCAAGGAAATTATCGTTTTGAAAAGGCAAAAGAAGAGAGCAACAAGAACTCTCAAAAGGATGAAGTGAAGAAGGAGAAAAAAGTGATTCAAGACTCCAGTTACGATTGCAACTATTGTCATGAAAAAAAATCATTTGCCTAAGGATTGCATGCTGAGAAGATTGAATGAGAAGAAAAACAAAGAAGATAAAGATGAAGCTTACTATCTCCGAAAATTTGAGGAGATCAAAAAGAAGAAAAATTTTGACACTAATAAGCCTGATGTGATTGTGTAGGAAGATGATGACGAGTTCGGAAGAGTTGAAGTGTGGTCGACTGACTCGGAGGATGAAGAGGCTCGCAGACCCACACATGGCGAGTGCTTTGTTGCGAAGGGTGAGTTCCCTTAGTACGACAGAAAGTATACAATGGTCCGTGCTGACGTTTCGGATCAAAGAGGATACACCACTGATGACAACAAGACTTTGGACAACTGCTTCGCTGCGAAACCCGTCTCCGAGCATATCAGTGAATGTGAGAAAGTGATCAACAAGGTATACTCTATTCTTAAATATCTAAATATTCCTATCTCTAGGAATGAAACTGAATTAGATGATTTAAAATTTACAGTCACTAGTTTAAGTGATAGTTTAAAGAGAACCCGTGTAAGTAATGCTAACTTAACTGATCAAATCGGGCAGAGTAACATCAAAAAGTGAAGAAAGGCGGATGTGGATGGAGAAGTTAGAGTCGGATTTATCTAGGTATAAGGATGATTTGATTTATTTGCAACAAGACAATTTAGGTATTTTGAAACAACAAAACATTTTTTGTTTGATTGCTAAATATCTTTACTTTAATATCACTCGGCTGCATATTGATTATGAAATAGGCAAGAATATCCATAAAATGATTTTGCCCTTTCTTGAATTGAAAGAGGATGAAATCGATGTAGATTGTTACAGATGTGAATCCATTGTCTCTTCTGACGATGTCTGTGATTCTTACATAGTTCGACTGGACAAAATTGAAGCTTACATACAGTCCAACGAACATAAAGACATGCTAAAATAAATATTGAGCAGAAAAGATAAAGAGTGAATTAAATCTGATATTGTATAGAAATTTTACTCATTATGCACTAAGTTGAGTTTAGAAAATACTCTTAATGTTGAAATGTATCTAATATGATGATTATAGTGACATGAGTGAGATTTCTGTGGAGGATAAGGTTGATTGCTTGGAATTTGTAAAAGTGAATCTGAACCTAAGAAAAATATGATTTCTAAAAATTCAGTTGAGTATGTTCGTGTTTGTGAAAATAAAGGTTCAAAGATTTTAAAAGAAAAGGCAATAGTTTTTCGGAAAGTTCTAACTATTCCAAATCAAGTTTTTGCAACCTCTGGACTGAACAAAAACCAGACCTTGGAATTATCGTCCCTTATAGAAGAAGATAATGATGATGGATGTGGTGAATTCTTTTAGTCCACTCCTATTGGTAATGCTGATGAAACCAAAGCTCTTTAGGAGTTGACCTCTTGGATAAAAAAAAAGGGAATATATGTGGTAGAATCACTGAAGAAGGTCAATTCCACCTACGAGAAAGGAAGTCCAAGTGGAACCAAAGATATTCTAACAGATATGTCATCCGAATAGACTGAAACCCCAGTTAGAAAAACGAAATCTAAGACTAGTATTCATAAGTCTGCTAAGGAATTTGTTGATCAAAAACATCAACGAAATGCTAGATATGACAAAAATCTAAAAGAAATAAAGCATTTCTGGAGATCAAAAATTCCAACTTCGTTAATCAAGAAAAATATACTAATCTAAATGTGAAAGTCTCTTCAAATCCGAATTCTAAATGTCATTCAAAAACCTAGTCTTCGTCTGTAACAGCCGGAGTTTGGGTATGTAATTTTATTATCTTGAATTATAATTTTGCTGGGGGAACTCGACGAGTTGGTGCCTCAACTCGTCGAGTATAGTCTTAACTGTTGACGCGGTTTATCAATCAAACTCGATGAGTCGGGTACCTGACTTGCTGAGTCAGTGCTGATTAGGAAAACCCTAATCCCCGGGTTTGGGAGCCTATTTAAAGACCTTTATAGCCTTCATTTGCGGCCACCTTGTTCCAGAGAAACCTTAAAGAGCAGAGATAGTGAGTTTGATGGCAAGAGGTGTCTATTTCTTCATCTTTTGTGTGATTTTGCTAGAGGAAGAAGAGAGGATCCATCTAGAACGTGAAGGGAGCTTGGTTTGGAACTAATCATCCTGACATATTATCTTTGGAGTTATTCTCTCCATTTCACGTTCATATGGTAGATTTCATAGTTTTAGGGTTTTTCCCTCATAATTTTATGAGATCTAATGAGTGTCAGGTCCTCTTTGGAATTATGATATCAGATATGGACCATGAGAGGTCCTAGAGTCATTATTGTCCAACTTTTTGCAAGAAAATAAGCAATTGGAGACTAGGTTGCCATTCCAAGTGTTATTTCTCCATTTGAGACTTGATATGGGTTGCATGCACGTAAAGGTTGCACCTTTACGTGACTTTTGAATGTTTAAGGGTTAGATCTATGTTTTAGTTAAGCAGATCTGACCTCAGAAGGTTGGTTGAGCGAATCCATGGAGGAAACTTGCCGACTCCATATGTGAACTCGACGAGTCGGACCAGGTTGCCCCGTGGTCTGACTTCAGTATTGACCCAATGTGTTGGGGGGGATGGCTCACTGAGTTGAGTGAGGCTTAGAAAGAAATGATTATGTGGGACGATGGGACTCGCCGAGTCGTCGTGTGCACTTGACGAGTCTGGTCAAATTGGATAGTTGACTTTTGGTTGACTTTTAAGGTTTGTCAACAAATGAACCTTTAGGCATGTAGAGGGGTAGAATGGTCTTTTAACCTTCTAGGGATTTGTATGAGAGAATATTCTATTTGTGAAAAGACATTTATTTGGTGTAATTTATTATTGTGACTAGACGGAGGCTAGGGCAGTATTTATGAGATCGAGGTTTACCGAGATTCCCGGGTTAGTCTTCTCACTATACTTTACCTAGAGTGGTAATCAAAGTTATGTGACAACGTATCTTGTATGCTATTTTTGTGTTGTGATTTCTATGTGATATTTGATATGTATGATTCAGAGTTTACAGAGTTAGGACCAGTGGGTCCACAGAGTTATGAGACCAAGAGGGTCCCACAGAGTTATGAGACCAAGAGGGTCCCATAGAGAAATTCGACCAGAGGGTCATCAGAGTTACATCCTTGAGTGGATGATATGTGTCTATGTGGTATTTTTGGGGAACTCACTAAGCGTTTATGCTTACAGTGTTTTGTGTATGTGTTTCAGGTACCAGTGATGATTGCAGGAAGGCGCCGACATGATCTGTACACACTCGCAGAGTTTTTGTTTATGTGATTTGGGACATGTTTTTACTGGGATGTCATTGGATACGTTATATTTGGTATTAATTTATGAATGATAGTATGTTTTAAAAATGAAAATTTTGTTTTGAAAAATCTGGTGTTACAATTTGGTATCAGAGCTTTGGTTTGAGGGATTCAGATCCACCTTTGGGTGTATTCGAACTCAAACTCAGGATTTGAGAAAGTTTTCATAAAATAAATGATTTTTCCTATGAGTAAAAGGATTGAGAATAAAACAGAGGAAATCAGTGTGTCCGACCAGCCAGCGCCCGAACGGTGATTTCCCAAAAATACCCTCATATTATGTGTCATGAGATATGTTATGATTAATATGCATGCCAGAGTAGGCTAAGTATTCTTATTAGGACTAGAGTTGCCTGACTTGTGATACCTTAGCCTAAGGAGATTACTGCTATGAGATGTTGAGAGAGAGTAGCTAGCACTGATAGTAGCTTGTGTGTGCAGCAAGAGATAGAGTAATTGTGATATGGGATCCGTGGAGGGGAACTTGGAATGAATGCTGATGCAGTGAGGAAGGTAGTATAGGGCCCGTACTACTGGAAAGACCAGGTCAGTGAACAGTCCAAGTAGGAATCCTTATGATCCTGGGGAGCAAGTAGGGTTGAGTTATCGAGTGCGAGTATGCTCGAGCGAGTGTCTGATAATTTTTAAGTTGTATTTCAAAGACATCATGGCTGGGACACGCCACAGGTCAGGGACTAGCGAGGGGGTGCGAGCAAAGAGGAGCTCCGCCAAATGATTCATGATGAGGTGGCTGCTGCCATCCAAGGTGAGATTCCAGAGATGTTCGGGTCTATCAAGACCACTCTGATTGAGACTTTTGATGAGCGGTACACTACTCTTACTGATGCTGCAGCCACTGCAGCCATTGCTGCTACCATGCCTCAGGGAGGTGATGCGTTGTTGTACCGGGGGTTCAGCAACATGGAGCCACTAGAGTTTGATGGGACTCAGGATTCGATAGCCGCAATGAGGTGGATCTCTGATATTGAGGGGTGCTTCTACACATGTTCATGTCCGGAGCATCTGAGGGTACGGTTCGCTTTGAACCAGCTTCGCTTGGGGGCGAAGGATTCGTGGAAGTTCGCGATAGCACACTTCACTTCTGCAGAGCTTGTTGCAGAGACCTAGGAGAGGTTTACTGCTATGTTTTGAGATGAGTACGTTCCCCCGATGGAAAGGGAATGGTTGGCCCAGGAGTTCTTGACCCTCAAGCAGGGTACTAAGTCTGTTACCACGATTACCAGGATGTTTCACGAGAGGGCGATGTTTTTTCCTAAGCAGGTGTCCACAGAGCAGGCACAGATGAGTCGAAATCTGAGTATTCTGAGGAGGGACATTCGCGAGTTCGTGGCGAACTCAACGTATCGGACATTTGCCGAGCTTCAGGCAAATGATCGGAAGAGGGAGATCGAGCTCGAGACACAGACCAGGGAGGAGGCCGAGTCTCAGAGGATGGAGAGGCGACCGACTCAGTCTCAGCCAACAGCAATGCGGGCAAAGCCCGCTGATGCGAGGTCAGGGAGCCAGAAGGGCCTCACTTTTGGTAACTGCGACAAGGGTCATGAGGGGGTATGTAGATCTGGATCTTGGTACAGGTGTGGCAAGGAAGGGCATATGGGGAAGGATTGCCCTATAGGATTTGCAGTATGCTTCCACTGCAACCAGACTGGCCATCAGAAGGCTGAGTGCACACAACTGTGGGGGTCGGCATAGGGAGCACCACAGGGTTCTGCCCCTGCTGCGTTGCGAGCTACAGATAGTCGGCCAGTGAGGGTTGGGGCGCCCATGGCTCGTGGGAGAGCCTTTCAGTTGACAGCAGAGGAGGTCCACACAGCGCTTGATGTTGTGGCTGGTATGTATCCTTCCATTTATTTATGCTATGCTTGAGATATTGTGTTTATATTATGATATGTGTAGGTACTTTTCTTGTGAATTCTGTACCTACTTTGGTGTTATTTGACTCGGGTGCGATTCGGTCATTTGTGTCTTTAGCGTTCAATCAACACATGAGTATTCAGCGGGAGGCGATGAGTCGACCTCTACGGGTTTCTATAGATAATGAGTGAGCGGTGTATGCCAGGGATGTGATTCGGGGATGTGTGCTTAAGATCTTCGGTGTTGATTTTCTGATAGATCTAGTTCCGATAGCGATGGCGAACATGTGCGTTATAGTGGGCATGGATTGGTTGAGCCGCTTCGGGGCTGTTATTGACTGCGAGTGATAGTTGGTGACAATACGAGACCCTACTGGGGGAGTGTTGACTATATATGGTGAGGGTACCTGAAGTGAGTCAGCATTTTGTTCAGCCGCCAGAGCCAGACAAAGTCTTCAGTAGGGTTGGAAGGGCTTTGTAGCCTATGTGTTGGATACCCGAGCAGCCGCGGGTAGGCTGAGTTCGATTAATGATGTTCCAGTGGTGCGTGAGTTTCAAGATGTTTTTCCTAAGGAATTTTTGGGGTGCCTCCCGAGAGGCAGGTGGAGTTTCGCATTGATTTGGTTCCAGGAGCAGCGCCTATCGTAAAGGCGCCTTATCGTCTTGCGCCTCCAGAGATACAGGAGCTATCCTCGCAGCTTCAGGAGCTATTGGGGAAAGGGTTTATTCGGCCGAGTAGCTCGCCATGGCGAGCTCCAATCCTTTTTGTTAGGAAAAAGGATGGTTCACACTGGATGTGCATTGATTACCGGGAGCTGAACAAACTGACGGTTAAGAACCGTTACCCGTTGCTGAGGATCGATAATCTATTTGATTAGTTGCAGGGGGCGTCTTGGTTTTCCAAGATAGACTTGAGGTCTGGATATCACCAGAGGAGGGTACGTGATGAGGATATGTAGAAGACGACGTTCAGGACACGTTATGGGCATTATGAGTTCGTGGTGATGCCCTTCGGGCTCACCAATGCACCAAGAACGTTCATGGATCTGATGAACAGGGTATGCAGGCCGATGCTGGATCGGTTGGTGATTGTGTTCATTGATGATATTCTAGTGTATTCTCGATCCCAAGAGCAGCATGAGGAGCATTTGAGGGAAGTCCTTGGGGTGTTGAGATCGGAAAGGCTTTATTCCAAATTCTCAAAGTGCGATTTCTGGTTACGTGAGGTCCAGTTCTTGGGGCATCTTGTTAATCAGAATGGTATATTGGTCGACCCGGCCAAGATTGAGGCGGTGATGAGTTGGAAGGTGCCAAAATCCGCTACTGAGACCAGAAGTTTTCCTGGGATTGGCTGGTTATTATCGGAGATTCATCAAGGATTTCTCCAAGATTGCAGTGCCACTTACCCAGTTGACCCGAAAAGGAGTTGTTTTCTCATGGGGTCCAGAGCAACAGAGTTCGTTTAAGACCCTTCGCCAGAGATTATGTGAAGCCCCGGTGTTATGTCTTCCAGAGGAAGTGGAGGATTTTGTGGTATACTGTGATGCATCGATATTAGGGTTGGGCGCGGTGCTTATGCAGAGAGAGGTCATGTGATAGCATACGCATCAAGGCAGCTGAAGCCTCATGAGTCAAGGTATCCCACTCATGATCTGGAGCTAGGGGCAGTGGTGTTCGCTCTTAAGATCTGGCGTCACTACTTGTATGGGGTTCGGTGTACTATATACACGGACCACAAGAGTTTGAAGTACTTAATGGATCTGCTCAACTTGAATATGCGCTAGAGGAGATGGTTAGATGTGGTGAAGGATTATGATTGTGAGATCCTGTACCTCCCGGGCAAGGCGAATGTGGTAGCCGATGCTCTGAGTCGTAGGGCAGAAGGTGCCCCGACTCAAGATTCGTGTATGAGGATGACAGTGATCACCCTAGTGTTAGATACGATCCGAGAGGCCCAGGCAGAGGCCTTGAGGCCAGAGAACTGCAAGAAGGAGCATGTGATTGGGCAGATATCTGAGTTTGTGACTGATAACCGTGGGCTGATGACTTTTCACGGTCGGGTATGTGTGCCTTTTATAGGCGGAACACGTGGTGTTATAATGGAGGAGGAGCATATATCAAGATTTTCGATCCATCCTGGGGCCACTAAGATGTATTTTGACTAAAGAGAGATTATTCGTGGCCTTGCATGAAGAGGGATGTTTCGTGGGTCATAGAGAGGTGCTTGACCTATCGTCGGGTTAAGGCCGAGCACCAGCAGCTGCATGGAAAGTTGCAGCCACTTGAGGTTCCCCAGTGGAAGTGGGAACATATTACTATGGATTTTATCACCAAGTTACCATGAACCTCAAGAGGAGTCGATGCAATTTAGGTGATTGTAGATCGGTCGACGATGAGCGCTCACTTCCTTGCCATCAATGAGAGTTCTTCTGCAGAGAAGTTGGCAGAGGTATACGTGAGAGAGGTGGTGTCACGACATGGGGTGCCGATCTCGATTGTTTCCGATAGAGATGTGCGTTTCACTTCCAAGTTTCGGAAGAAGTTTCACGAGGAGTGGGGTACAAGGTTGCATTTCAGCACTGCTTACCACCCTAAGACCGACGGTCAGAGTGAGTGGACTATCCAGACGCTCGAGGACATGCTTCGTGCATGTGTATTGGATTTCAGAGGGAGTTGGGAGACGTATCCGCGTTTGGCTAAGTTTTCCTATAACAACAGTCATCATTCGGTTGGATTAATGTCTAAGTCCATAACTATAATTGGTAAGACTTGACCCGACCCGACATGGACCATTTGGGTTGCATGACATCATGCACTTGGATAGACTAAGTGAGAGAAATAAGACACTTATGGTTATTAATATATTATAAGTTGTAGTATATCAATAATAAGAATAATAATATTTAATTAGTATTGATCAAGAATTAATTTAGAATTAATTATGTGATCAAAAGAAGACTAATTAAATATATGGGTTGATTGTGTAAATCATCCATACTTATATAGTGGGCTAATGCTCCATGGATTATCTAGTTGGGTTGAACGCATAGGATACTCCATGGATGCTCCATGGAGGCTACATAACCCATAGGTCATGGAAATGAAAGGTCATGACAATTAGGGCTTACATGGTGTAACCCTAATTGTAACACACTATATAAGCTTCATATTATTCACCAAAATCGGCCACTAGTGTGTGTAAAAGAAGGGCTAGCCGATTTCATAAGTTGTAGAATTCTCTCAAGTTATTCCAAGTGTATTTGGTGTTGTGTGAACCATTTTAGGTGTCACACATGAGGCACTAGGCACTCAAGCTTAATGAAGACATTCTACATCAAAGAGGTATGTATTCTATCTTGTTATATTCATTATTTTGTATGCTAGATTAGGATAATACCTTGGATGTTCATAATTGCATGTATAATAGAGAAAACATAGATCCAAGGTATTTAGGGTTGCATGTACAATTAGGAGTGTTAGAATGCTCAAAACCCTACAGTGTTATCAGAGACTAGGCTTGTTTTCTTATTATACTTGCAAACTTGGCTGAAAAATCGAGTTTTATTGCTGTCTGCACAACAGACTCACCGAGTCCATGAAGGGACTCGACGAGTCCAAGGCAAAATGCGTCCAACTTGCCGAGTTGGTTCGTGCACTCGACGAGTTGGATCCCCTGACAACATTTATTTGACTTTTTTTGGCTAGAATTGGACTAGGAACATTACCCTAAGTTGTTTTTGGACTTATAAACTTGTTTTTGAGGTGGTAATGTTCATGCTAATCCAATTTCAAAGATAATTGTCAAAAGTTTCATGTTTTGTATTAGTTTAAAGTGTTACTCTAATTTCATGAAAAAGGTTGATTTCAATTATCTTGTTCGTATGAGTTGCTTAGATTAATAGAAAATGTTGATTGATTATGTGTGTTTGATCCATTTTAATCTAAGAGTTGATGCTAAATGTGTTTTTGTAACTTGTCCTCAAGTTATATTAAAAGACACATTTAAGATTCATAAAACTCATAAAAGTTGGCAATGGTTACAAAAAATGAAGAGTCTTTTCATCATTAATTGGATTTATGACTCCATAACTTGTCGTCAAGTTATGGAGGTTCAAGAGTCACTTCATTAAAGAATAAAGTGTGCAACCATAATAATCCATAAGTTATAAAATAAAGAAAAATTACATTCTTTTATTAAGTTTAAAGTCTTCCATAACTCGTCTTCAAGTTATGGAACTTGAAGAGTTTTTAATTAAAACTACTTTAAACACATAAGTTATGGAATTAATAAGTTTTGAATATTTTCAAAATTTTCCCTCAAGTTTTGGAATTTGAAACTTTTTCTCTTATGAATACTTTAATTCCAAGTTAAGCCCTTAGAATTTTAAAAGTTAAAATTCAACCCTTATACTATTATAATATTATAAGTTAATAATAATATATATGTATAAGAGCAAGTCAGTCTTACCGTTAGTAGGCCTCATTCACGAAACCGGTCTATAAGCGGGGTATAAGGTTGTTGCCTATAAAATGGCAACTTAATGGGTGTCCACTCTCACCCACCGCTTCCTTGATTGGTGGAGGGTCGTTAGCCGAACGGGTAGGACAAAGACTAGAATTCTCCTTTCATTAAAAGTATTAATGATAAATACTAAGTAACTAAACCATTTATAAATACCCAATCTTAGTTACTTAGGAAAATGTGAATAAGGTGCTAATCCATGGAATTACACTTTGCACTTTGTTTAAGTCGGTTAGTGGAGCGTGTGTGGTTAACCATCACACTAACTCGTATTTAACAAGGTAGGAAAAGGGTAACTTAATGTTTATCATAGTATCAATGGAGCGTGTGTGGTTAACCGACACGTCGATTGAGGGGTAAGCACTTAAGGGTACCAAGTAATTTGCATGGTTACTTCACACCTTGTTTTGTGATCCTCGGTATCCCAGTCACAAAACCTGAAGGGCACACTCAAGATTGAAACATGCCATTGAACAGTTCAATGAATCTTAAAAGAATCTAGGAGTTTCAAAACCAATTAAAACCTAATAATACGTTTCGTTTATCTTGGTGGAAATTGGTGAATCATCATTCACCTACCTTCAAATATTTTATAGCTTGGATTACGGCATCCCTCTTCCGAGTTATAAAATAATTTGTAGGGTCCTAGCCTTAATATCTCAAATTGGGTGTTATATTAAGGACTTTAAATCAACTATCTTGAATATCTCCCAAAAGATGTCTAGTTCAGACATCTATGATCTTCCCAAATCTCGTGAAACAAGGTTTCCTAAATGAAGATGATGTCCTATGGAAATCATACTTCTTTCACCTCCTCCAATTATTCTCCCTAATCCACAAGTCCTTGATAAGTTTAAGGTCACTCAAGCCCTATTGGCAAGTAAAGGTCTATGTGTAGTAACATCTTGGAGATGTAGTCACATATTGACAAGTCGGGAGAGTTGGGTGTCAAAGTTTTGAGAAAGTTGGTGGTTCAGTCACTTTGTAAGTCACATAGTGAGTTCCTTTGGGACTCCTATGAAACAGACTAAGACAAGACCCTTAATGATCTAATCTATTTGAAAAGATCAACTTTCTAAAACTATCTAACTCTGTTAAGTTTCTATTATGTGATTCTTGATACATGATGTGGCCGGGTCACATGTTGATGTTTTAAGAATCAAAGAAAAGTAAAGAAACTTAAAGAAAGAATATGCTGAATCTGATCGCGTAGATGGATTTCTATCGCATAGTTTGAAGATTGGATTCTTGAGCTACTTCGTAGGAGTTATGAGATGTTGCTAACGAATAGATAACAACAAGGTTTCATATGGATTGTAAGGATAAATTCTTCCACAATGTATTTAAAATAAAAAGGAATTTTTGATTTTATTTATTTTTAAAATATCCTTACAATGGCATCTGTGGAAATTTTTATTGCTTATAAGATTCCATTAAGAGTAAGAGTGGAAATATGAATTTGATTCTTTCATTTGTGGTAGTGTCTAAATTTACCAAATACGGAAAGATTCTCATCACCCAAGTTTCAGTTGGATAGAAACTTGGAATCATGCAAGTTGTATGGCATGATGAATGAGAACTTTCGAGCGTTGGAAAATTAAGACTAATCACTTGTTCACATGGATGTGTGAGTAATGTAAAGAACTAAGGGATTGAGTACACATTCTTGTGCACTGATTAAGTCCACCACAAAAGATCGATAAGACTATTTGTCATGATTTACTTAAGTTCAGTAAATATGGTTATACTTACAAGTTTAAGTATAATTCTAAAACATTGGAAAAGGTTCCAATGTATGGCAGAACGAATAAGAAGAATCAACTTAGGCAGAAAGATAAAAGTTTATCAAATCTGAAAACATATTACTATGGATTTTATCACCAAGTTACCATGAACCTCAAGAGGAGTCGATGCAATTTAGGTGATTGTAGATCGGTCGACGATGAGCGCTCACTTCCTTGCCATCAATGAGAGTTCTTCTGCAGAGAAGTTGGCAGAGGTATACGTGAGAGAGGTGGTATCACGGCATGGGGTGCCGATCTTGATTGCTTCCGATAGAGATGTGCGTTTCACTTCTAGGTTTCGGAAGAAGTTTCACGAGGAGTTGGGTACAAGGTTGCATTTCAGCACTGCTTAACATCCTCAGACCGACGGTCAGAGTGAGTGGACTATCCAGATGCTCGAGGACATGCTTCGTGCATGTGTATTGGATTTCAGAGGGAGTTGGGAGACGTATCCGCCTTTGGCTAAGTTTTCCTATAACAACAGTCATCATTCGGTTGGATTAATCTCTAAGTCCATAACTATAATCGGTAAGACTTGACCCGACCCGACATGGTCCATTTGGGTTGCATGGCATCATGCACTTGGATAGACTAAGTGAGAGAAATAAGACACTTATGGTTATTAATATATTATAAGTTCTAGTATATCAATAATAAGAATAATAATATTTAATTAGTATTGATCAAAAATTAATTTAGAATTAATTATGTGATCAAAAGAAGACTAATTAAATATATGGGTTGATTGTGTAAATCATCCATACTTATATAGTGGGCTAATGCTCCATGGATTATCTAGTTGGGTTGAACCCATAGGATACTCCATGGATGCACCATGGAGGTTACATAACCCATAGGTCATGGAAATGAAGGGTCATGACAATTAGGGCTTAAATGGTGTAACCCTAATTGTAACACACTATATAAGCATCATATTATACACCAAAATCGGCCACTAGTGTGTGTAAAAGAAGGGCTAGCTGATTTCATAAGTTGTAGAATTCTCTCATGTCATTCCAAGTGTATTTGGTGTTGTGTGAACCATTTGAGGTGTCACAATTGAGGCACTAGGCACTCAAGCTTCATGAAGACATTCTACATCAAAGAGGTATATATTTTATCTTGTTATATTCATTATTTTGTATGCTAGATTATGATAATACCTTGGATGTTCATAATTTCATGTACAATAGATAAAACATAGATCCAAGGTATTTAGAGTTGCATGTACACTTAGGAGTGTTAGAAGGCTCAAAACCCTACACATTCGAGTATTGGTATGCGTCATTTCGAGATGTTGTATGGAAGGAGGTGTCGGACTCCTATTTGTTGGGGAAAGGTAGGGTAGCGGGTGATGGGTAGTACGGAGATAGTGCTTTAGAATACTGAGTAGATTCAGCAGGTCAGGCAAAGGTTGATGACGGCTCATAGTCGTCAGAAGAGCTACACGGATAAGTGTCGCTCAGAGCTTGAGTTCCAAGTTGGTGATTTCGTTCTCCTGAAGGTATCACCTTGGAAAGGTGTGTTTCAATTCAGGAAGAGAGGCAAGTTGGGGCCTTGGTATATTGGTCCATTCAGGGTGATCGTGAGGGTAGGCAGGGTAGCATATCATTTGGCGTTACCTGCGAAGTTGGGTCAGATTCATGATACCTTCCATGTGTCTTAGTTGAGGAAGTGTATTGCCGACGAATCGACAGTGGTACCATTGGAGGATATTCAGGTGGATGCGAGCCTAAATTATGTTGAAACTCCAATTACGATACAAGATCGAAGCATCAAGGTTTTGAGAAACAAGTAGTTGTCCTTGGTGCATGTAACGCCCGTAGATCAGGGATAGTTAATTTAGAGACGATAGGCATCAAAAATGAATTTTTGATGAAAGATTATTTAGAATGAATAATCTTAACTAAGTTGTAGTATATGTTACAAGGATTTCGTACATATAAAGAACGCCGAAATCCGAGTTATAACGAAGAAGTTATGACCTGTCGAAGTTTCGCGACAGAACCGGCACGACGTAAAAAGTGAATTTACGTTAGAGCGATATTTATCCTTAGAAATCTAAATGAAATTCGTATAATATGTTAAACCGTGAGTGTGCATAAAAAGAACGCCCAAATCTGACTTCGTATGAGGAAGTTATGATTTTTCGAAGTTTCGACTTAGCGGTATGCAGCCCGAATACTCGATTTGATACCGAGTGGTTTTTAGTCGAAACAATCTAATGAGAATCGAAGATCTCATTAATTGTAGTAAAACAATAAAAAGATATGCGAAAACGGACGTTGGATGAAGAAGTTATGATTTTATAACGGAGTTTTCCTGTCCCGGCCTACTAAAACTAAATAATAAAAATAAATTCAAAATTAGCCGACGGAGTCTAAATGAAAGTTGTAGAGCATAGTCTCACCTACGCGGGGATATAAAGAATGTCGAAAACGGAGTTTGTATGAGGAAGATATGAATTTTTGAAGTTTATTAAATATTTTCGATATTTAATTTAATTATAAATTAACCGATATTATCCATGGGGGGAGTCAGCGATCTGATCCACGTTACGCCCAACCTAATTTAGAATTACGCCCAACGTAATTTGGGTTTCCAGCCCCCTATAAAAGGGTGTCGAGGGCAGCCGATTTCTTTGCTCGTTTCTTCCCTTTCTCTCGCGTTTTTGCATCGTTTTTCGTGCAAGAATTATCCCGAAGCCCCGG
Organism: Lactuca saligna; assembly: GCF_052625555.1. NCBI lineage: Eukaryota > Viridiplantae > Streptophyta > Magnoliopsida > Asterales > Asteraceae > Lactuca > Lactuca saligna. The sequence goes on along the minus strand of NC_136421.1, from coordinate 277,268,096 downwards.
TATCATTCCCGAGCCACGAAGCAAGTCCCGAGGCCCCGAAGATCCCGAGAAGTGCAATTCCTGAGCCAAAGCTCTGTCCAAGAGAAGCCCGGTTTTTGTGAAGATCTTCCAGATCTACCGAAGAATACTACTTCTACAAGTCGTAGTGTTGTCCGATCATCTTCTGATCAAGTGAGTGTGTAGTTACTTTCTTCTAACGCATAATTATGAAGTATTTTATACGAAATACGTGTTATGTGTATAATATAAAGTTGTTTATATGTGTGAGTGTATAGTCACTTTCATCTTACACATAGATATGAAGTATTTGCTATGAAATACATGGTATGTGTTTATACATTGTTTGTTTAGTTGAGATGGATTTTGAATGAATGTTTTATATGAGTTTCTAAATAAGTTGTATATGTAATTTATATCTACAAATATGTTGGGTAGAACATGGGTAGATAAAATAGTTGATGTGTGTTGAAAGAATGTGATAAAAGAAAGGTGAGGATACAATGGTGATGATAATTAGGTGATGATAGATAGGTGATGAATTACGAGTCCAGGCGATGTTGTGGCTACGTATTCATGCGATGATAGTCTATCCCTTATTATGACTTTCGAGTCTAGGCAATGTTGTGGTTGCGTATTCATGCGATGATAGTCTAACCCTTATTATGATTTACGAGTCCAGGCGATGTTGTGGCTGTGTAATCATGCGATGATACCCTAACCCTTATTAGACATATATTGAGGGAGTGATCCCCGAATTATTATTATCTATATGATACATGCAATGATCCTTAGGAAAAGTTCTTAGGAACAAGCATATAAGGATATAAGATGTAAGGAGATGAGCGGTAAATATGATATAGGAGATGACCCTTAGGATAATATCTTTAGGGAAGATTAAAAGAAGATAATGGGGATGGGTATTTGGGTTGATTGTTTGATGATTGAGTATAATAATTATATTATTTTGGGTTGAAAACCCTATATGGTCACCAGGCTCCCAAGCCTGACCCACTCAGTTTAATTGTATCACAGGTATCGATACGAAGCTGCTTTGCACTTTGAGATTAAAGGAGATGTAAATCATTAGTGTAATTGAATGTAAGTTCTATTTATGCTTATATGTCTATATCGGAACATGACATCCCGAGGTTTTATTATTAAATGAAAATACATTCTCTTTGAGAAATGTTTTGATAAGTTATTATCATATCATGTTTTGGGAACAAATTCCGCAACCGTTTTCTTTAAAAGATTACTCTAATTTTATAAAACAAAGCATAAAAGAATCGGTATTTTTTGGCCGTGAAAATGGGGATGTCACAGTTGGTATCAGAGCATTAGTTTAAGCGAACTAGGAATTTGTAGGAAATTTCTAGACTTAAACTTAGAATGCTAAGTAATGATTGGGAGGAGTGTGTCTAAAATATGTTAGGTAGTACACCTAAATTGAGACAAGCACTAGTTTATTTTAAGAATGATGCCTAAAATGCTTTTATCTGCTAAATGTTATATGTTGCCATATATGATATTATTTGTTCGGATCTATGGTCTGTTGCCGACCGGATCTTGAAACCATATGTGTGTAGGATTCTAAGCGTACATCTACGATATTAGAACTAGCATGTAAACATTTCGAAGTGATAAGGATGATTTGAATATCTATCATGAATAAGGATCTAATTTCACCTTATTCGATGTATAGATCAAAAATGACAAGAACCAGGAGTGGAGCTGGAAACGTGAATGAAAATAGGAATCAACCACCTGTGGTTGAGCGAGTAGCTGTTGTAGCAGCAACACCTGAAAAAATTACAATGGCTGGAGTGCGAACCATGATTCAAGCCATGATGGCTGAACAAAAGGAGGAAATGAGACAATTGTTGCTGAACAACATGAGTGAACCCTCAATACCAGTTGAACAACTTGAGCTGAATGAGGGGCAGTCAGAAGAAGGGAACTATAGTGGGACCATTGGTTAAGCCAACCCACCAATAGTTCACCGAAACAACCAGGATAGAGGAAATGACGGACGTGGATGCAAGTACAAGGATTTCATGGCATCCAAACCACCATGTCTTTCTGGGAGCCCAACACCGGTGCAAGTCATGGACTGGATCTCCGAGATGGAGACAATGCTTGAAAGTTGCGAGTGTAGCAACAGACAGAAGACCGCTCTTGCAATCCCTCTGTTAAAATATGGAGTACTGAGCTGGTGGAAGTTACTGGTCGGTTCAATGCCCAAGGGGGAAGCTAGCAAGATGTCTTGGGAAGAGTTCATAGAGCAAATGAAAATGCAATACTGCCCTGAGCAGGATCTTCTGGAAATCAACAATGAGTTCCAGAATTTAAAGAAGGGAAAATTGAGCGTCACTGAATACGCCACAAGCTTTATGGAGAAGATGAAGCTTATTCCATTCCTAATTCCAGCTGAACATTCCAAGGTCAACAAGTTTGCTAATGGATTACCAGCGGACTTTGGTCGAATAGTCAAGCAAGCAACCACTCTGAAAGCCGCCATCTGGGTAGCCAAGAATGTCGAGACCCAAATAAGGGAAAAGGGTCTAGAGAGAGTTGAAGTTGGAGGGAAAAGGAAACACGAGGGATCTTCAATGATCGACAAAGAAACCAAACTCTCGAAATCCGGAGGAAAAGATGAAACCAAGTGGTGTGAAAAGTGCAAGAAGAAGCACTTCGGAAGATGCGATGGAGAAGTGACCTGCTATAAGTGTGGTAGGACCGGTCACTATTCCAGAGATTGTACGTTCGACAATAGGAAGTGTTACGAATGTGGAGATGGTGGTCATATTTCGAAGAATTGCCCAAAGGAGGACAAAGCTGCAAAGAAAAACGTACCACCATAGCCAAGGGTATTCCACATGATCCTCGACGAAGCGAATCAAGGATGAGGATTTTATATCCAACGATCAAGTTATGAAGTAACAGTGCGAATAGTAACTTATGATGTAGCCTATTAGAGGCATAATATAGGATGAACTTGAACTTTTGTGTAATAGTTTCAAGAATTAATATAAACCCTGGTTTTGTTATCTGATGTGTTGAATGATTATATGATTTATGTATGGTAACTTGGTTAACTGCGAGACAATACTTGGGACGAGTACGAGTAGGTGTGAATGGTAGTAGAGATCTATACTACCGGAAACACAGGACTCACACTTGGATTAGGGAAGTTGCAAGGTTACCAAGAAGCTAGTGATTGATTCCATTTTATTCTGGTATGTCATTACCATTGTTTCGGTAATGACTAGTAAGATGGTTCTTGTTCCGAACCTAGTGGTCATGTTTAAATTTGAGTTCGACTATGAGGAGTATGTTACGTGGTCTAGAGGACCAAGTTAGATGTAACATCTGACTTAAGTCAGAAGGTTGAAGTTAATGCGATTGATAGTGTCGTGCTCGTTGTTAAAAGAAGTTTGTAGGTAGAAATGCTACATGCTGAAATGTGATTATATCACATTAGAATATGAAGGAAGGTATATTCCATTTTGGAATTTAACTCTAAGAGACCTGAGTCTAAGCATTGCATCATTCGATGAGAGGTTAGTAGAGCACGACCCATCGGTTTGTTACAATAGATAAAGGAAAGTATTTATCCTAAGAAGAAGAAGGAGTCCATAATAAAGACTTATTTGGTAACTCGAGGGTTACGATTGAAAGTACAACATAGTACGATAAGCAGATGCAAGATTGGGCATCGTCTGCGGTCAAGAAAGCCATAGAGTTAAATACTCTTTCGAGGAAACATAGAATTTACGGTTATTACCTAGGATGAAGAGATAGTTTATGGAATCATTATACAAGTTCTTTTTTCGTTGATGATTTCGGGACGTAATCATCCTAAGGGGGAGATAATTGTAACGCCCATAGATCAGGGATAGTCAATTTAGAGACGATAGGCGTCAAAAATAAATTTTTGATGAAAGATTATTTAGAATGAATAATCTTAACTAAGTTGTAGTATATGTTACAAGGATTCTGTACATATAAAGAACGCCGAAATCCGAGTTATAACGAAGAAGTTATGACCTATCGAAGTTTCACGACAGAACCGGCACGACACAACGTGACGTAAAAAGTGAATTTACATTAGAGAGATATTTAGCCTTATAAATCTAAATGAAAGTCATAGAATACGTTAAACCGTGAGCGTGCATAAAAAGAACGCCCAAATCTGACTTCGTATGAGGAAGTTATGATTTTTCAAAGTTTCGACATAGCGATATGCAACCCAAATACTCGATTTGAGACCGAGCAGTTTTTAGTCGAAACAATCTAAATGAGAATCGAAGATCTCATTAAATGTAGTAAAACGATAAAAAGATAGGCGAAAACGGACTCCAGATGAAGAATTTATGATTTTATAATGAAGTTTTCCTGTCCCGGCCTACTAAAAATAAATAATAAAAATAAATTCAAAATTAGCCGACGGAGTCTAAATGAAAGTTGTAGAGCATAGCCTCACCTACGCGGGGATATAAATAACGTCGAAAATGGAGTTCGTATGAGGAAGACATGAATTTTTGAATTTTATTAAATATTTTCGATATTTAATTTAATTATAAATTAACCGATATTATCCATGGGGGAAGTCAGCGATCTGATCCACGTTACGCCCAGCGTAATTTAGAATTATGCCTAGCGTAATTTGGGTTTCCAGCCCCCTATAAAAGGGTGTCGAGGGCAGCCAAGTTCTTTGCTCATTTCTTCCCTTTCTCTCGCGTTTTTGCATCGTTTTTCGTGCAAGAATTATCCCGAAGTCCCGGTATCATTCCCTCACCCCGAAGCAAGTCCCGAGGCCCCGAAGATCCCGAGAAGTGCAATTCCTGAGCCAAAGCTCAGTCCGCGAGAAGTCCGGTTTTTGTGAAGATCTTCCAGATCTACCGAAGAATACTACTTCTACGAGTCGTAGTGCTGTCCGATCATCTTTTGTTCAAGTGAGTGTGTAGTTACTTTCTTCTAACGCATCATTATGAAGTATTTTATACGAAATATGTGTTATCTGTATAATATAAAGTTGTTTATATGTGTGAGTGTATAGTCACTTTCATCTTACACATAGATATGAAGTATTTGCTATGAAATACATGGTATGTGTTTATACATTGTTTGTTTACTTGAGATGGATGTTGAATGAATGTTTTATATGAGTTTCTAAATAAGTTGTATATGTAATTTATATCTACAAATATGTTGGGTAGAACATGGGTAGATGAAATAGTTGATGTGTGTTGAAAGAATGTGATAAAAGAAAGGTGAGGATATAATGGTGATGATAGATAGGTGATGAATTACGAGTCCAGGCAATGTTGTGGCTATGTATTCATGCGATGATAGTCTATCCCTTATTATGACTTTCGAGTCCAGGCGATGTTGTGGTTGCGTATTCATGCGATGATAGTCTAACCCTTATTATGATTTACGAGTCCAGGCGATGTTGTGGCTGTGTAATCATGCGATGATACCCTAACCCTTATTAGACATATATTGAGGGAGTGATCCCCGAATTAGTATTATCTATATGATACGTGCAATGATCCTTAGGAAAAGTTCTTAGGAACAAGCATATAAGGATATAAGATGTAAGGAGATGAGCGGTAAATATGATATAGGAGATGACCCTTAGGATAATATCTTTAGGGAAGATTAAAAGAAGATAATGGGGATGGGTATTTGGGTTGATTGTTTGATGATTGAGTATAATAATTATATTATTATGGGTTGAAAACCCTATATGGTCACCAGGCTCCCAAGCCTGACCCACTCAGTTTAATTGTATCATAGGTATCGATACGAAGCTGCTTTGCACTTTGAGATTAAAGGAGATGTAAATCATTAGTGTAATTGAATGTAAGTTCTGTTTATGCTTATATGTCTGTATCAGAACATGACATCCTGAGGTTTTATTATTAAATGAAAATACATTCTCTTTGAGAAATGTTTTGATAAGTTATTATCATATCTTGTTTTGGGAACAAATTCCGCAACCGTTTTCTTTAAAAGATTACTATGATTTTATAAAACAAAGCATAAACAAATCGGTTTTTCTGGGCGTGAAAATGGGGATGTCACAGTGTAGGTTCAGTGGCAGCATCGAAAAGGGTCCGAGCTGACGTGGGAACCGGAGATCGAGATGCGAGAGGAGTATCCAGAGTTATTTGCAGAGCAAGACTTCGAGGGCAAAGTGTGATTCTAGTGGGGGAGAATTGTAACAGCCAGAGTTTGGGTATGTAATTTTATTATCTTGAATTATAATTTTGTTGGGGGAACTCAACGAGTTGGTGCCTCAACTCGTCAAGTAGAGTCTTAACTGTTGACAAGGTTTATCAACCGGACTCAACGAGTCTGGTACCTAACTCGCCGAGTCGGTGCTGATTACGAAAACCTTAATCCCCGGGTTTGGGAGCCTATTTAAAGACCTTTATAGCCTTCATTTGCATCCACCTTCTTCCAGAGAAACCCTAGAGAGTAGAGATAGTGAACTTTAAGGAGAGAGGAGGCTATTTCTTCATCTTTTGTGTGATTTTACTAGAGGAAGAAGAGAGGATCCATCTAGAACGTGAAGGGAGCTTGGATTGGAGCTAATCATCTTGAGATATTGACTTTGGAGGTATAATTCTTTCCATTTCACGTTCACATGGTAGATTTTATAGTTTTAGGGTTTTTCCCTCATAATTTTATGAGATCTAGTGAGTGTCAGGTCCTCTTTGGAATTATGACATCAGATCTGGACCATAAGAGGTCCCTAGAGTCATTATTTTCCAACTTTTTGCAAGCAAATAAGAAATTGGAGACTAGGTTGCCATTCCAAGTGTTATTTCTCCATTTGAGGCTAGATATGGGTTGCATGCACATAAAGGTTGCACCTTTACATGAATTTTAAGTGTTTGAGGATTAGATCTATGTTTTGGTTAAGGAGATCTAACCTCAGGAGGTTGTTTGAGCGAGTCCATGGAGGAAAATCGCCGAGTCCATATGTGAACTCGACGAGTCGGACCAGGTTGCCATGGGGTCTGACTTCAGTGGTGATCCAGTGAGTTGGGGGGGGGGGGGTGAATCAGTGAGTTGAGTGAGGCTTAGAAAGAAAAGAGTCTGTGGGACAATGGGACTCGTTGAGTCGTCGTATGCACTCGACGAGTCTGGTCAAATTGGACAATTGACTTTTGGTTGACTTTTAAGGTTTGTCAACAAATGAACCTTTGGGCATGTAGAGGGGTAGAATGGTCTTTTACCCTTCTAAGCATTTGCATAAGATAATATTCAATTTGTGAAAAGACATTTATTTGGTGTAATTTATTTTTTTTACTAAACGGAGGCTAGGGCAGTATTTCTGATATCAAGATTTACCGAGATTCCCGAGGTGAGTCTTCTCACTATACTTTACCTAGAGTGGTAATCAGAGTTATGTGAAAGTGTATCTTGTATGCTATTTATGTGTGGTAATTTCTATGTGATATGTGATATGCATGATTCAGAGTTTACTGAGTTAGGACCAGTGGGTGCACAGATTTTTGGGACCAAGAGGGTTCCATAGAGATATTCGGCCAGAGGGTCATCAAAGTTACTGCCTTGAGTGGCTGATACGTGTCTATGTGGTATTTTCGGGGAACTCACTAAGCATTTATGCTTACAGTGTTTTGTGTATGTGTTTCAGGTACCAGTAATGATCACAGGAAGGCGCTGACATGATCTGTACAGACTCGCGAAGTTTTTGTTTATGTGATTTGGGACATGTTTTTACTATGATGTCATTGGATACATTATATTTGGTATTAATTTATGAATGAAAGTATGTTTTAAAAATGAAAATTTTGTTTCAAAAAATCTAGTGTTACATCATCTCCACAGGTTTCAAAACCAAAGGATTTTCAAAAATCCTCGTTTTCAAAACAAGCGAAACCTTCGTAGAAGACAACACCTAATGTTATTCCAAAACCCAATATTTCAAAATCCGTCAACATATCAAAAGATATAAAGGGCAAAGGAAAAGTAGTTTCGGAGTCTAAAATTTGGTTAGAAAATTCCGGAACACTCTTGAAAAAGCAGCAAAAGAAGTTTGAGAAAAAGGTTGTCAAGCAATAAATGAATGATAAACAAAGAAATACTTCTTTTAAAAGGAATCCTAAAGACAAAAGGATTATTGTTTTTAAAATAAAAAAGAAGAGCATACAACTTTGGTGAAAAGATCCCACTTGGTTGATGAAGCAATTACATTTCCTGTTTCTATGAAAACCTCACGAGGACGCAAACAACTTTGGGTTCCTAAATCTCTTTAAATTTTGTAGGTGATTCGTGACGAGCAGTTTGACTCCGAATGGTATATTGATAGTGTCTGCTCGCATCGCATAACCATAAGGAAGGAAGAATTGAGGGAATATAGATCATTGAAGGATGGGAGAAGAGTCAAATACGGAAATAAATCTCTCAGAGAAATCAAGGGATACAACATGATTACGAATGGGGAATTCTCCATTCAGAAGGCAGCCTATGTGGAAGGCCTACACCGTAACCTAATAAGTGTATCTCAATTGGTTGTAGGCACCAGATTGAAAGTGTCGTTTGATGATTAGGGATCGTAGATCATAGAAAAGAAGAAAAAAATAGTGCTTCTAAAGTCCACAAGAAAATGAGAGATGTATCCATTGAATCTAAATCCTATCAAAGGAAAGCTGACTATATGCCTTCTTACGAAAGCACCTTCAGACGATAGTTGGCTTTGGCAACGAAGGCTCTTGCACTTAAAACTCAAGGATATCAACAAACTCGTGCTAGGTGATCATGTGCGAGGCTTTCCCCTTCTAAAGTTTGAGAAATATCATCTCTGTGTGGCCTGTGAACTTGGAAAGTAAAGCAAGAAGAGTCATTAAACACCAAAGTGATCGAGCCACTTGAGCTTTTACATATAGATCTCTGTGGTCCATCTGCCATCAAGAGCATTGGTGGTCACATGTACACCTTAGTTATTGTTGATGATTTTTCCAGATTTATGTGGGTTTATTTTCTTAAACAGAAATCTGAAGCTACTTCCAAGATCAAGGACTTTATCAAGCAGATTAAGCTTGAAATGCGAAAGCTAGTTCGAAAAGATATTGGTTTGGAGTTCAAAAACCATATGTTCGAATAATTTCTGACTAAAAATGGAGTTGCTCACAACTTCTCTGCTCCTTACACTCCATAACATAACAGAGTTGTTGAAAGATGAAACCATTCTCCATGTAAAACTGCGAGGACCATGCTATCGTTTGCGAAATCTACCACTTTACTTCTGGGCTGAAGCTATCGGCACAACCTGTTTTACTCAAAATCGATCTCTCCAAAACAAAAGATTTTCCATCACCCCTATGAAGTTCTTAATAAAAGAAAACCTAACATTAAGTTCCTTCATGTCTTCGGTTTCAGTTTTTTCATTTTCAATTCAAAGGAGCAAAGGAACAAGTTTGATGTGAAAGCAGACAAAGGAATCTTCTTGGGGTACTCTCTAACTTCAAAGGCATATAGGGTTCTTAACAAAAAGTCCAAAAAGATAAAAGAAACCTACTATGTCACCTTTGATGACTCTTATCTAAAGAAGTTCCAAACATCAGAGCGTCAATCTGAGGAGATATTTCGAGCAAAGAATCTGATGATCGTTCCTCTCTTAAACCTTTATGATGAACTTCTAAACTTGTTTGATGAGCTATAGAAGGCGATCTCTTCAGAATCCAAAGCAGCTGATAACAAGGAGGATGAGCTAAAGAACATTGTCGATGACACACCGAAGAATCTTGAAAACGAGCCACCCATTCCGAACGTCTCTGACATTCCATTTCAACCACAAGTTATGAGTGTTCCAATTCAGGGGAGAGTTTCACATCAACCTCCACATTTAGCTCACATGTTCAGGGGGAGGATTGAAATCCTTAAGTAAACCACGAAAGTCCACTACAGGGAGAAAATCCTATTCCAAACAAAGAGACAAATCCATCGTTTGAGGTGGAGAATGTGAATGAAAATGATGATTTGGATGCTCATTCAGAATTTGAAGATGTGAATGTTAAACTGGATCCATCCTATGATCCGAACTACCCTACGCTGAAAAAATGGACTAGGGATAATCCTAAAACGCAAGTAATCGGAGAAGCATCTTCAGGAGTTCTTACGAGAGCACAAAAAAAAGGCGAAGCATACTATATTATTGTCCAAAATGGAATTTTGCATGTTAAATTTATTTATCTCCAAGATTGAACCTAAAAATGTTAAGATTGCTCTTGATCATTCCTATTGGGTGCAAGCAATGCAAGAGGAGCTCAATGAGTTTAAATGTAAAAAGGTCTGGAGGCTAATTCCAACTCTGAAGGATGCAGCTGTTGTTGGTCTTAAATGGGTGTTCCATAATAAGCTTAATAAAAAGGGCAATGTGGTATGAAACAAGGCTCGATTAGTTGTAAAAGGGTATTGCCAAGAGGAATGTATAGACTTTAAGGAAACTTTTGCACCAATAGCGAGGCTGGAGTTTGTTCGCATCTTTTTGGCATATGCAGCACACAAGAGCTTTGAAATCTATCAAATGGATGTCAAGTGTGCCTTTCTAAACGAAGAACTAGAAGGAACAGTCTATATGGAACAACCACATGGTTTCGTAAACAGGAAATATCCAAACTATTTCTATATTATGGATCTTTGGTCTAAAGCAAGCTCCATGAGCATGGTATGAAACTCTCACTAGATTCTTAAAACAATATAAATTTAAACAAGGTTCGGTCGACCCAACCTTCTTTCGCAAGAAAGATGATGACCATCTAATGATCGTCCAGATTTATGTTGATGATATCATCTTCGGATTTACTAATCCCAGATTAACCGCAGAGTTCCGAAAAGTCATGGAGACTAAGTTTGAGATGAGCTTAATGGGTCCAATTAATTTTTTCCTTAGTTTAAATATTAGACAGAGTCAAGAGGGTATATTCATAAATTAGGAGGCTTATATGAAGACTTTACTTGCGAAGCTCAGAATGGTTGGAGATTCGAAAGTGAAGGTTCGAATGACATTCGGAACGAAGTTAACACCATCTTTGGACAAGCCAGCTACTGATATGACTCTCTATCAAAAAATGATAGGTTCATTTACGTATCTAACTGCTAGTCATCCAGACATCATGTTTTCTGTTTGCTATTGTGACAGGTTTCACGAAACTTCTTGTGAACCTCATATGACAGTTGTAAAGAATATCTTCGGATATCTTAAACGAACCACTTCGCTTAGAATATGGTACCCTTCGAACTCAGGGTTCTTTGTGCAAGCATTCTTAGATGTTGATCTTGGCGTATGTGGTCTTGATCGCAAAAGTGCCACGGGAGGATGTCAATTTCTTGACGGCAAACTTGTCAGTTGGCAATCTAAAAAGAAAACCTGTGTCTCACTATCGACTGCGGAAGCTGAGTATATTGCAGCCGCCTCATGCACCTCACAAGTCATTTGGAATCAATGTCAGCCAAAGGACTATGGGATTAATATGAAGTGAATCCCCTTTTACTGCGATTTTGAAAGTGCAATTCATATTTTCCACAACCTATGCAGCAATCCAAGACTAAAAATATTGCACTAAGGTATCATTTCATTAAGGATCACATAGAGGATGGCAATGTTGAAATTCACTTTGTGAGATCTGCTGATCAACTGGCTGATAACTTCACGAATGTATTACCTGAACAAACCTTTAGTAGAATAATTCAAGTCTTAGGAATGATTGAAGCTGAATCAGTTTCGAAACTACCTTCGTAGTTGGTAAGAATTTGTTTCAAATGCGTCCGAACACTCGGAGTGGTTCGGAGTCAACTATTTACGGTGCGAATTGGTCCGAACGCTCAGAGCAATGTAGCTTTACTAAGTCTTTGTACACTTATGTTTTCGATTTTATTATTTTCTGTTTTGATTTCTTTTTCAGAAAATTAAAAACTCAAAAATATTTTCTTTATTTTATGTTTTTATTTCGTTTTCAAAAAATCCAAAACTCAAAAATATTTTATTTATTTTATGTTTTTATTTCTTTTTCAAAAAATACAAAACTCAAAAATATCTTCTTTATTTCTATTTTTCTTTCTTTTTCAAAAGAAATCAAAAATTACAAAAGTATTTTCTTCATTTTCGGTTTTATTTGTTTTCATAAAAACATTAAAAATACAAAAAAATAATAGATCATTAAGCAGGATTGAAGGAACATATCATGATACTCTTAATTACGATTGATGGGGCAGGTATTTAATTTCCAATCTGTGCAATAGTTAAGTGTCCCTAGAAGCATGTTGTTGCATGTTGTTTGAAGACTCTAAGACTCTATATTCGAAGCCTTAGTGAATCGATAATACCAATTGTTTTTTCCAATCAGGATAATATTCACAAGTCATTGAGTTACCTTACTCTTCTCTTATTGAGTTAAGAGTTGACTGCTTTCTCATTCGCAATGTAGCAGAGGTACATTTATGTCTTTGAAACCACCTTTAATATTTCTCCCCATCACATTCGCTTTCACATTCGTAACCCTTGAGAATCTCGTAGATTACCACTTAGGTTTCAGGTTACACAACTTTTGTTTCATGATCTTAAATTTGTTATCACCATGAATTGAGTGAAACCCAAAATCCAAAACCACTTTCTGAATTGATGGTGAACAATTGATATGTTCTAGCTTTTCACCATGGAATTGATGTGAATCCACCTTTGTGGCTTGTACCATGAAATCTCATTATTTTATTTTTATGAGATCTTAATGAAATGTTGTAGACCCAAGACATTTCTTCTCATAAGATCCAATTTTTATTTTTCTTGAGATTTCTATATTATCCATCTACTCAGAAAATTCCAAAGCACACTTGTTCTTATGGCTACACTAGTCAGACAAGTACTTCTTCCAAACATTCAGACTTATGTTGATTTTCAGAGTTTGGTTGAAGATGAAGCCACCCTTCAAGCCTTATGAAAAGAAGCCCTTCACTATTTCTCAATAAACAGATGATCGTAATTCAACGGGATACCACACAGACACTTTCGAGTCTCTCTTGACTCCGAAGGAAGAGATCGTTGCATGGGATCCAAATGTTTCATGCCTTTATTGACATCACTAGAATCACTTAGATTACTTGCTTTATTTCTTAATCTTTGACACACTGTTGCACGAATGTCACACCCCCGAACTGGAACGGCGGAAACGCCTGGGAGCGAATGACTTCATCTTGTAATATCATAAAAAGTGTATATAAATGACACATAGACAATCATCGTCACCGTATATAAATATAACAACACACATGGTTTGCATCATTGTATCCATTAATAAATTACATCCTAAAAATTAATAAGTGTATGGTGAGAACAAAAATATAGCAAATTCCCAAAAGTCCAAACCTGCCAACCTGCTAAATCAGTTCCTGAGAATACACGTTATTTTGAAAAGCGTCAACGTATAAAATGTTGGTGAGTCCATAAGCATGTTTATATGAAAACTTTACATTTGTTTGAAAACTCCAGAAAATCCTAAATTTTTTTTTAAAACTAGTTTGTGAGTTTTGTTTCAAATCTTGTATTATAGCATGTGTATCCTTGTTTTTTCTTGTTTGAAAAATGTATAGAGAGTGATTCCCAGAAAATCCTGTATTTTCTGTTTCATGAGAAATCATGGTCTTAAGCCCTAAGACCGGAGTGAGATGAATAATACAAATATCAACACAATGTTTTTACTTTGCAAAACTGAGTGATGTGTATATTTAGCGTAAATCTTATATTAGTTTTGTTATTTTGTATGTGAGTCATTATAACCATACTAATGCGACGGAGGGTCTGTCTTGGTGTTCTTCAGGCGTTGGTTTCGGAGAAGACATTTGTCACCCTAGACTGACCTGTCTAGCTGTAGCGAGTAGCTCAGGTGTGGGATGTCAACCCCGTATAGATTTATACACAAATTCACGTTCTCCCTCCATGATACTCTGATTATAACTACAAGACTTACGGTGTACACTAAGGTAGGTACGGTGAATGTGCGTCTCAGAAGAGTCATAATGAAATTTTTATATGAATAGTGTGTTTCATTATTTAGCGTTAAAATAATGTTACGAGTGTATTTTTTTTACTATAACGCATAAATAGTAAAAATGTAATCATTTTTATCGAGAGTGTCGGAATGGCTCGTTGTTTCATCATTGTTATCTAAATAGTCAATTGTCAACGATATGTTCACGAGAGCCTAATTTACATAAAATTGACACTAAGGCCGAATTAGAATAGAATTGGTCATATAAGGCCTATTTTGACCTAAGTATTCAAGAATAGCTGGTAATAGTTTATTTGTTAACTTTCGACACATTTTAATTTAAAATAAAATGTCATAAATGACCCATTTTTATCATGAATTATCATTTTGGCCCAAAAATACCGAAAATACCATATAAGCCCACTTTAAATAAAAAATGAGATTTTTGGCCATATAAAACCATGAATGTCAAATAAAGCCCATTTTTATCAAAAATGATACTTTTGGCCCAATAAACCGTGAATGTCAAATAAATCTTATTTTTATAAAAAATGACACTTTTGGCGCAATAAAACTGTGAATGTCACGTACCGCCCATTTTTATAAAAAATGACACTTTTGGCCCAAAAATAGCTTGAATGTCAAATAAAGCCTATTTTTATCCAAAATGACACTTTTGGCCCAAATAAACTATAAATGTCAAATAAATTCCATTTTTATAAAAAATGACACTTTTGGCCAAAAATTCCGTGAATGTCAAATAAAGCCCATTTTTATGAAAAATAACACTTTTGGCCGAAATAAACTGTGAATGTCAAATAAAGACCATCTTTATTATTTCTTTAGTTTTATTGTGACTAGTCAAGCTTAATTAGCATCTTTAACCAACATAAGAAGTTACATAATGTAAGTTATTCCAACAACTTCAAGACTTGGGTAAATCTAGAAATTTTGGAGCTTTAAGCATAATATCACAACATAATAACACATATATCATACAAAACATACACATGCAAGCATACATAACATGATTTTTACACAAAACTAGCTTGTATTCTCCTCCAAAAGATAGTAAATCACAAAAACTAGTGGTATGAAGCTCATATTGGGGCTTTTTCGGTTTTGAAAAGGAAGGAGTATGTTTTCGGCCTAGATAGCTTTCTTGAGGAGAGTTTCGAAGTTGGGATGGTTCTAAGAAGCTTGAACACAAAATAAAGTTGCATAATGAGGAGTTCTTAGTGTAACATGGAACTAAATACTTGAAAGTTATATAATTTACCAAAAGTGTAAAGCTTGAAGTGAGCTTCTTGATGTATACACCTAAAACCCATGGTTTTTGGAGTATAAAGTGAAGATAGTCCTTGAAAGCTAGAGAGGAAGGATGATGTATGTGAAGTTTTGAACTGGATGGGAGGGTGAATGAGGGAGGATCGGCCGATTATGAAGAAGTTTGTGTGTGCGAGAGAGAGAGAGAGAGAGAGAGAGAGAGAGTGAGACTTGTCATGATATATGGTGGACAAACTGTCCTTTCCTTGAGATATATTAGTTCAAACCTAGATATATTCTAAGTAAATATGAGGTGTCACAATTTGAATTAATACCATCCTTTTTTGTCTCTGTCTTTTATTATCTAGAACCGATCGATTATGCGGAGGGGATAATAGAGAAGTGTTGGGCTCGTGTTTGAAGTATAACTGAGAACCATAAGCCCAGTGGGTGTTCTTGGTTTGAAGGCCCAAAATAAATGGCTCTCGGCCCATTAAATGATCTATGAAGGGTATTAACCCAATTAATTCTTAAATTAATTCCTCATGGCCCAATAAGGCTCATTAGGAGATTTAGGGCCCAATACTATGTTGATGAAGAGTTTTAAGCCCAACTGTGGCCCAAATAGAAATGGAAGTGTTTTCGGCCCATAAAGGGGGTTTGGGCTGAGAGAACCTGAGTTAAGGCCCAAAGTCGAGTTATTATAGCTTATTAGGTTAGGTTTAGCATTTTCCCAAGGAAGTTTCGACTAGAGACAATTTGTAGATGTATAAACTGATATAACATTTGAAGTTTGGTTCACTTTTAACGTAGTGTCATGTAATTACGCACAAAACTATCTTGTACATGGATAGGAAATCATGGCCCTAAAATGCAAGTTGTGACATCATCCTCCCGTTAGAGGGAATTTCGTCCCAAAATGTTTTCATGAGTATTCTTAAGGGCTAGAAAAGAGGTGAGGGTACTTTTGCGTCATTGGATCCTTGCGTTCCCATGTGAATTCAGGTCCGCGTTTTGCACTGCATCGTACTTTTACAATCGGAATTTGGATTTGCTTCGTATACTTCATTTCCCTACCCATGATTTCGACTGGTTCTTCAACAACATGAGATTCTCATTCACCTCAATCTCATCGAGTAAAACAATGAGGGTTTCATCCGATAGGCACTTCTTGAGGTTTGATACGTGAAAGATAGGGTGTACGTAGCTGTAACTTGTAGGACACCGGACCGATCCTGGCAAGAATCTCAAATGATCCGATGTATCGTGGATTTAGCTTTCCTCGCTTTCCAAACCGTATCATCCCTTTCCATGGAGAGACTTTTAGTATCATGTGATCTCCCACTTGAAACTCTAGCGGCTTTCGTATTTTATTTGCATAGCTCTTCTGTCTATCCCGGGATACTTCGATTCGTGCCTTGATTTGGATGATTTTCTCAGTTTCCCGGATGACCTCGGGTCCACTAAGAGTGATGTTCGATTTTTGCTCTCTTTCCAGCTAGGTGTCTCCCATCTCAGCCAATAGAGAGGTGGTCTTCATTTCCGACCGTACAAGGCCTCAAAGGGACCGACTTTAATGCTTGTGTGGTAGCTGTTGTTGTATGATAATTCAATTAACAGCAAGCGAATATCCCATGCCTTGCCAAAATCTATCACACAAGCTCGGAGAATATCTTCCAGCGTTTGAATGGTTTGCTCACTTTGACTGTCGGTTTGGGGGTGGTAGGCAGTACTCATATCAAGTTGGGTCTCCTTTGCTTTCTAGAGTGACTGCCAAAATCCTGAAGTGAATCTACTATCTCTGTCGGAGATGATAGATATCAGCACTCCATTAAGTCTCACCAGCTCTTTATATAAATTCATGTTAATCTCTCCATTTTTATGTTTCTTTTATTGGTAGGAATGATGGGTTTTGAGCATTCTAACACTTCCTAAGTGTACATGCAACCCTAATAACCTTGGATCTATGTTTGTCTAATTATCATGCAAAGTTGAATTCCAAGGCTATATTCCTATCTAGCATACATGGGGAACAATTTTAACTTGAATGATAGATAGAATAACTTACCTTGTTGTTGCTTGTGTTCTTTTAAACCTTATGAGCCTAGCACCCCAAGTGTGATGCCTCAAATGCTTCACACAACACCAAATGCTCTTGGAAAAACTTATGAGAGAACACACACTTCTTGAAATCGGCCAAGCCCTCTTGTTTCCTTAGTGTAACTGATTTTGGTGGAGAATATGATTCTTATATAGTGTTGACACATCTAGGGTTACACCATGTAAACCCTAATGTGTCATGACTCTTCATTTCCATGACCCATGGGTTTGTAACTCCCATGGAGCATCCATGGAGCATCTTATGGGTGGAACCCAACTTGATAATCCATGGAGCCTCATAGCCTACTATACAAGATATGGATGATTTACATAATCAACCCATATATTTAATTAGTTATCTTTTGATCACTTAATTAATTCTAAATTAATTCTTGATCAAACTAATCAAATAATATTATTAATATATTAGAACTTATAATATATTAATAATCTCCAAGTGTTATTTCTCTCATTTAGTCTATCCAATTGCATGGTGCCATGCAACCCAAATGGACCGTGCCGGATCGGGTCAAGTACATACCAGAAATAGTTATAGACTTAGACACCTTATCCAACAGTCTCCCACTTGGATAAGTCTAATAACTATTACTGCAAGTATGACTTCAGGAACCGATCGGCAATCGTAGCTCTTTTCAAGGTTTCTCGGAACTGAGAAGATGATGGTACACCATTTAAGATAAGTGATCATATAATCCTCTATTCTAGATATCAGTCGGACAAATACATGGAACATTGTCCATACTTATTGTCCAACAGTTTGTTTCCCGATTTTCGATTTGTTTGACAAAGAACTTAATTGAACACATCAACTTAGTTCTGACCGGGCCCGGTACATGGGTCAAAACAAAATCATCGAGGGGCCCGGATATCAGCTTCTAATCCAAGAAGGAATAGATAAACTTCGACTCATATGTTTGTTCTACCACTCATTGAATTACACACAAGAGCACGATTTATAACATCGAGTTACCAATGCGTTTTCGTACAATCAATGCATAACCAACTTGTAAGTCACAAATCATATCTCTAGGTTTGAAGACTTATATGATATTACCATCTCACGATCACTCGAGATAGAATTCCATGAAGTGATTCCAGTGAGCGTGGGTTGAGTCCAATGCTCAGAACTTATGAGCACTCATGATTGTTGTAGCCCTTGTCTAACACCTTAGACCTCTGCAACCAATCATGACAGTCTTGATTCATACCTACTTCCGACATATGACCGACTGTGGAGGTTTGAATAATATGTTATACCAAACAAAATTATTCTGGAATTCAAAACATGCAAAAGAAATATAGTAAACGATTGACAAGAGATAGCAACACTTTACTCATAAATAAAACACCTTTTATTCATCATCTAATGTCAATTACACTTTACAAATTTCGAGGTTATCTAACTACTAAATCTAATATCATCCTTCACCCCTATGCTCCGAGCATGATGGAGATGCTTAACCCGAGTCAGTCCCTTCGTGAGGGGATCTGCTGGGTTCTCATCCGATGATACCCTCTTTGCCACGAGGAGTCCTTCTTCTATTCGATGTCTAATAAAATGGTATTTTCTGTCGATGTGTCTGGATCTCCCGTGATCCCTTGGTTCCTTGGCTAAGGCAACAGCGCTTTCACTATCACAGAAAATTTCCATTGGCTCTTTAATAGCTGGTACAACTCCAAGGTCTCCGATGAAGTTCTGTAGCCATATAGCCTCCTTTGCCGCCTTGCTCGCTGCAATATACTCTGATTCACAAGTGGAATCTGCCACTGTCTCTTGCTTGGAACTCTTCCAAGAAATTGCTCCTCCATTTAGGGTAAAGACCCAGCCTGACTGAGAGCGGAAATTATCCTTATCAGTCCGGAAGCTAGCATCACTATACCCTACAACTCTCAAGTCATCACTCCCACCGAGGGTAAGGACCCAGTCCTTAGTCCTTCGTAGGTACTTGAGAATATTCTTTACCGCAGTCCAGTGTGCCTTGCCAGGGTTCTCCTGAAACCTGCTAACCATGCTCAGGGCAAAGGCTACATCAGGTCGAGTCCACGTCATAGCATACATGATCGAACCTACAGCCGAAGCATAAGGTATTCGACTCATTTCTGCTATCTCAGCCTCAATGCTAGGGCTTTGTGTCTTACTCAATTTGGCGTTACTCTGGATGGGTAACTCTCCTTTCTTGGAGTCCTGCATGCTGAATCTTTTCAGCACCTTATCCAAGTAGGTACTCTGACTAAGTCCAATTAGTCTTTTACTCCGATCTCTCAAGATCCGTATCCCTAAAATATAGGCAGCTTCACCAAGGTCCTTCATAGCGAAACACTTTCCAAGCCAGGACTTTACTTCCTGCAGGGTTGGAATATCGTTTCCTATGAGTAGTATGTCATCCACATACAATACCAAGAAGCTAACTATACTCCCACTAGCCTTGACATACACACAAGATTCATCTTCACTCGTGGAAAAGCCAAATTCCTTGACCTTTTCATCAAAGCAAAGATTCCATCTGCGAGGTGCTTGCTTTAATCCATAGATGGATTTCTCAAGCTTACACACTCTATTAGGGTACTCGTTGCTGACAAAACCCTCTGGCTGACTCATGTAAAATCTTCAGCCAACTTCCCATTAAGGAAAGCGGTTTTGACATCCATTTTCCATATTTCATAGTCATGAAATGCGGCTATAGCAATCAGAACCCGAATAGACTTAATCTTGGCTACCAGAGAAAAGGTCTCATCATAATCCACTCCAGGAATTTGAGAGAAGCCCTTTGCAACCAGTCTAGCCTTATAAGTGTGTACTTTTCCATCCATGTCGGTCTTCTTCTTGAAGACCCATTTGCACCCTACAGTCTTACGACCTGGTACATTCTCAACCAAGTTTCAAACTTGATTGTCATACATGGATTGTATCTCGCTATCCATAGCCTCTTTCCATTTAGCAGACTCGGGGCCTGCCATGGCTTCCTCGTAGCTGTTAGGGTCATCTTGACTTACTAGTGTCCCATCACTAATAAGTGTCTCACCTTCTGCAGTAATATGGAATCCATAGTAATGCTCAGGTGCACTCCTAACTCTCGTGGAACGTCTCAGAGGTACAAATTCATCAATTGGCTCAACAGGAGTTTCCTCCTCAAGTTGAGGGCTAGAGTTTGAAGTTCCTTCACCACTTGACTCTTGAATTTCTTCAAGATCAATTTGCCTCCCACTATCTCCTTAGCTTATAAACTCTCTTTCTCGAAAGACTCCTCTTCTTGCTACAAAGACCACATTGTCACTAGGTCTGTAGAAGAGGTAACCAAATGATTGCTGTGGGTAGCCGATGAAAATACACCTCTCGCTTCGAGGTTTGAGCTTATCATGAGTCTCGCGTCTCACGAAAGCCTCGCAACCCCAAATCTTGGTGTGGTCTAGTTTAGGTACTTTACCAGTCCACATCTCGTGAGGAGTTTTGGCAACTTTCTTTGTAGGGACTAGATTAAGGATATGGGCGGTAGTCTCTAAGGCATACCCCCAGAATGAGATTGGTAGAGATGCTCGACTCATCATGGAATGAACCATGTCCAACAAGGTTCGATTACGCCTCTCAGCCACACCATTCAACTGCGGTGTCCTGGGAGGTGTCAATTATGAGACAATCCCACATTCCCTTAGATAGTCGAGGAACTCTGAACTAAGATACTTACCACCTCGATCGGATCGAAGCATCTTAGTGTTTCTGCCCAATTGATTCTTGACTTCCTGTTTAAATTCCTTAAACTTCTTGAGAGTCTCTGACTTATGCTTGATTAAGTAGACATATCCATATCTACTGTAATCATCAGTAAAAGTTAAATAATAACGATTAGCATCCCTTGTGGCATGTTTGAATGGTCCACACACATCCGTGTGTATAAGGTCCAACAAACCTTCACCCCTTTCACACGAGCCTGTGAAGGGTGACTTTGTCATTTTTCCAAGTAAGCATGATTCGCAACTATCATCTAACTTTAGGTCAAACGACTCCAAGACTCCATCCTTTTGGAGTTGGCCTATGCGTTTCTTGCTTATATGTCCAAGACGACAATGCCATAATGATGTTTTATCCAAGTTATTATTATTAGGAGAATCAATACACAAAACATTATTTCCTGAGTTATCTACAATAGATACAGCTTCATACACACCATCACAAGGTAATGCTTGAAAATAAAGAACATTATTAAAGAAAGTGTTGGGCTTTGTAGATTGCGTCTTTTGGGCTCGACTGATTATGCTATTTTGTATTCCGGTTTGGGCCTGTCCAACTGTGAACCTTTTATGTTTTGTATATAAGTTTACGCTTGCATGCATATTAGGTTAAGGTTTTTAGAGATTTGAGTATAGCGATACATCTAGACAACAACAGGTTGCTTTGATCGTTCTTGTAACCTTCCAATCCTCTACAGTTGATGTTCTTAATCGAGCTCTTCTGAGGATTTTGTTTAATCATTCAACACATTTGATTCCATCTTGTCTTGTTCTTATAATTGTGTTTATATAGTCTTTGTTTTCTTACTTGTTCAAGATCTAATCGATCTTTATAGATTAAAAGATTGTTTAATCACATCAATTGGTATCAGAGCAGGAGGCTGTGTAATTGATACACATCTTTTCTGTGAAAAAGATTTCCATTAGGGTTTTTCCGCAATCATCAATATTTACTGAGCCGTTATCTCTTTATTGACGTATCTTGATATTTATTGTTTTTGCCCTAATCTGCTTTATTACAAGTCTGATCTTTGAACAGGTTTTTACGATCATAATGGACGCGACACAATCAAACCTTATTAATATTTCCAACAGCATTGGTTCGACGACAAAGATTCCGATCTTATATACCCATGACTATGAAGTATGGGCACATCACTTCGAAGACTACGTTATTGGATCGGAGGATAATGGGTATCTCATTTGGGAAGCCATCACCAATGGACCATTTTCTCATTCTGCAACGTCCAGAATCATCAAGACACAAACAGAGTACAATGATCTGCTAAAGGACGTGAAAGATATTGCACAAGATGAAAAGGATAAGTTCCAGTGCAATATCAAGGCATTAAGGTTGATCAGGTTCACCCTTCAGTCCGATACATTCAGATTGGTTAGCTCATGTACGACAGCAAAGGATGTTTGGGATAGACTTCGCGAACTATATTCTACAGACGAGGATCTTGAACATTCTATTCAAACTTTGCTCTTATCTGAGTTTGGAGAATTCAGGCAAGGGGTTGAAGAAACTGTGACCTAGACGTTCGATCGCTTCAATCATCTTCTCAGCAAGATGATCAAACACGATATTGAAAGGAAGCTTATCGAACAGAAGGTTACTTTCCTGAATGGTCTGAGGTCTGAATGGAGAGCAGTGGTTTCCACAGTTAAAGCCCATGAGCAGTTTAAATCATTTTCTTTGGCGAAACTGGTGGGTATTCTCAAGTCCCAAGAGAAGATTGTGCTGCAAGAAAAGAATGTCGTTTCCAATCTCGGTTCGTTGGCTCTCCTGTCAAAAAGTAAAGTTGTTATGGAGGATGAAGACCTCAACCAAGAGGAATATGATCTCACATCAGAGGATTATGCCATGATGGTGTCCAATCCCAAGAGGTTCATAAAGAAGAGATTCCCCAGCAACAAAAACCGAAACTGGCAGGGGAGTTACAGCTCTGAAAAAGTGATTAAAGAACCGAAAGCTGAGGAGCACAAGAAGGAACCGAAGGTGGATGGTGATTCTGGAGTAAGCTGTTTCTACTGTGGTGGGAAAAATCATTATGCTAAGGACTGTGTCCTTAAGAAAATGGCTGAAAAAGATGATGGGAATGACGAGGAAGCCATGTTGCAGAAAAGACTGGACGAGTTGAGAAAGAAGAAGTCTACCGCTAACCCTCCTGTTAATGCTCTTATTGTGCAGGGTTCGGTTCAAGGTGATGAGTTCGGTAGCACGGAAGTTTGGTCTACCGACTCAGAAGACGAGGAAGTGAGGCAGCCTACCCATGGAAAGGCCTACATATCTAGGGAAGAAAGCAGTGGTGGAAGATGCTTCATGGTAACTGAAGTATCTCATATGAGAGGATATAACACCGATGAAGGCAATGATGGATCGAAGGCAAAGGAGGACATGTTCTTTACGGCCAAACCGCTCAGCCAGCAGTTCAATGAGCTCGATGAACTGATAAAGATGGTACAATCTATTTTTATTTCATGCAAAGTACCATCATCCTCTTATGAGAAAGAACTAAAAAATGTCAATACAAGAATTTCTCATCTAGATAGTAGCTTAACTCAAACTCGAGTCACAAATTCTAACCTAACTGATCAATTGAGCAGGGCGGCGTCGAAGAGTGAGGAGCGGAGAATGTGGATAGAATTAAAGGAGTCAGAATTAATCAAAGTTAAAGATGAAAACATTTATTTGCAAAGAGACAATTTAAAATTGTTGAAACAACGAAATGTTTTTTGTTTAATTACTAAACGTCTGTATTCTAATATTACTCAGCTTCATTTGGATTGTGAAATAGGCCAAAAGATCCACCGCATGATCTTGCCCTTCCTAGAGTTTAAGGAAGATGAAATCGATGCCGAAGCCTATAATTGTGAGAGTGTGATATCGTCTGATGATGTCAATCCAACCTACATGTATGGACTGGACAAAATTGAGTCCTTCATTAAATCCAAAGACCACAAGAACATGCTTAAAAATCTTTTGGATGAAAATGACAGACTTAAACTAAGAACCGAAACCATGCAAAAATTTGACTCTTTAAACGCCAACGTAAGCTCAGAAAACAAAATTGATGTTGAAAATGCATCTGAGCTTAACGAGGATGATAACTTGAGCGAAATTTCTGTAGAGGACACGGTTGACTGCTCAGAATTTATTAACACCGAACCTGAAAACCACAAGAATCTTATATCTGAAAATTCTGTGGAGTTCGCTCGGTTGTCCCATCAAAAGTCCCCAAAATTAGTTGAGAAAGCTGTTGTGTATCAAAAGGTCAGGACCACTCCAAATCAAGTATACAAGGTAACAGGAGTAATCGAACATCAAACAACTGAACTTGTAGCCATTGTAAACGAAGACAATGCTGATGGCTGTGATGAGTACTTCTGGGAAGCTCCAATTGATAATGCAGACGAAACCATTGGTTTATCTGAAAGAACTTCCTGGAAGAGCAAAGGAAGATACATACCTGAACCCTTGAATAAGCCGAACAACTTCGATGAGCCGAGCACCAGTGGTACAAAAGATATCCCTCAGAAGAATGATCACTCTGCAAAAGAAGACATTTCCTCGGCTCCTTCGGCTCAAAGTAAAACTCCTGCAGTTCAAAAGAAACAAGCCAAGGAGTCACCAAAAACGAAAGCAAATGTTCATCATCAACCTTCTCAGATGAGGAATAGGAAAATAAAAAGGAACAATAGATACAGGAAGAACCTTTCTGAAAGGAAACAATTCTGGCATTCCCAGAATGCATATTTCTCGCATCAAGACAAGATTCTGAAGCATGAAAACAATCCTGTAGGAAAGCCTGAAAGTCACAAAAACCGAAAGCCAAGGTTCGGTTCACAAGAAGATTTCAACCGAAAGCCAAGGTTCGGTTCACAAGAAAAGGACTTCAACCGAAAGCCAAGGTTCGGTTCACAAGAAGATTTCAACCGAAAGCCAAGGTTCGGTTCACAAGAAAAGGACTTCAACCGAAAGCCAAGGTTCGGTTCACAAGAAAAGGACTTCAACCGAAAGCCAAGGTTCGGTTCATAAGAAAAGGAATTCAACCGAAACCAAAGGTTCGGTTCCAAAGACAGTTCCAACCGAACGCAAAGGTTCGGTTCTGAAGTCAAAAGAGATCAAAACTCTAAGGTCATTCCCTCCAATGATCAAAAGCAAAAGGGTCACCTAGAGTCTCAAGCCCGGAACTTCTCTCAATCCAAACCCTCTTGTTCAAATTCTTCTCGTTCTTCTAATTCCTCTTCACGGTCTCCTAATTCTTCTACTCCCACCGATTCGTCTCCGTCTTACTCTAAAGCTCATTTCTCTTGCTTTCAAAAATCTCATTCGTCAACTGACCAAAAGTGGAAGAAAAAGGTCAATGAATCCCAACCAGAATCCAAACCTAACTCACCCAATCCTAATAAAATAAAAGTTTTTACCATTAAAAGGAAAGATGCAACAACTCTTATAAAATGAACTTATCTTGTTGATGTCTCTCTTATTGTTCCCGTTCCCATGCAAAGCTCACGTGGACCCAAGAAATTTTGGGTTCCTAAATCTGTCTAATTTTTGCAGGTTAAAAGTGACGAGCAGTTCGACGAAGAATGGTACATCGATAGTGGCTACTCTCGTCACATGACAGGGAGGAAAGAGGAGCTTAGGGAATACAGATCTCTTGCAAATGGTGGCAACGTCAAGTTTGGAAATAATTCATTTGGCACCATAAAGGGATACGAGATGATAATAAATGGGGACTTTACTATAAGGAAGGTGGCTTATGTGGAAGGACTCCAACACAACCTAATTAGTGTATCTCAGCTTGTTGGAGGTACAGGTCTCAAAGTCTTGTTCGATGATGAAGGTTATGAAATCATAGAGAAAAAGTCAAAGAAAGTGATTCTCAAGTCAGAGCGAAAGGGTGAAATGTTTCCCTTAAACCTTAAACCCATCAAAGGAAACCCAGCTATATGCTAGTTGTCAAAAGCTCAATCTGATGAAAGCTGGTTGTGGCACCGAAGATTATCTCATCTTAATTTTAAAGATATCAACCGTCTTGTTACTGGAGGTCATGTGAGGGGCCTTCCATTGCTCAAGTTCGACAGGGATCATCTGTGTGCTGCATGCGAAATGGGGAAGCATAGTCGTCAAAGTCACCCATCTATAATCAACAAAAAAGTTGTTGAACCACTCGAATTACTTCATATCGATTTGTGTGGTCCTTCATCTATCGAAAGCATCGGTGGTAGCAAGTATATTCTTGTTATTGTTGATGACTTTTCACGATTTACATGGGTGTTCTTTCTAAAGCTCAAATCTGAAGCAACTCAAAAGCTGAAAGTGTTTATCAAGCAAATTGAAGTACAGCTCAAGAAGGTTGTTCGCAACATCAGAAGCGACAATGGTCTCGAATTCAAGAACAGGGAGTTTGAAGAGTTTCTTGCAGAAAAGGGAATAAGTCACAATTTCTCAGCTCCATAAACACCGCAACAGAACGGGATAGTCGAAAGACGAAACCGATCTTTGTGTGAAGCTGCCCGAACTATGCTAAGTTTCACTTCCTTACCTCTTTATTTTTGGGCTGACGCTATTTCGGCTGCTTGTTTTACACAGAACAGGTCATATCTCAACAAGAGGTTCACGCTCACTCCATATGAGATACTGAACAACAGAAAGCCAAATGTGAAATTTTTCCATGTGTTCGGCTCAAGGTGTTTCATCTTTAATTCTAAAGATCAACGCAACAAGTTTGATGTCAAAGCCGACGAGGGAATATTTCTGGGTTACTCGCTCACATCCAAGGCATATAGGGTCCTAAACAAGCGTTCGAGAAAGATTGAAGAGACATACTATGTGACCTTTGACGACAACTATGTCAAGAAACTACAGGCTAAAGAAGACACCGTTGGGGAAATCTTTCCTCTAACTGGCCAGGTCACAGTCTCAGTCGCCAACTTATATGACACATTTCTGGAGCTCTTTGACGAACCGGAGAATGCTTCACTCTCTGAAGCAGGTGCAGCAGACAACAAAGTTGATCACATGAAGCAGATTGTCGAAGATGCTACAAGAAGAATGCATGAAGAAACATCAACCTCTAACGACTCTCCTTCCAACATCGCTCAAGTCGAGGGGGAGCCAAGAGCTCAAGTCCAGGGGGAGACAAATTCTACAACTTCAACAGAAGAGCTCTCAACACCAGGAAGCTCAGAACCACAAGAAACACCTGAACCTCATGTCTTACAAAGCTCATCAACTGAGGGGGAACATAATGATATGACACTCGGTTACGATAGCCAATCTGAGCTAGACAAAATAATTGATGCTGAACTAGACCCAACCATTGATCCAAATTACCATCCTCTTATCAAATGGACCAGAGATCATCCCGTCTCTCAAGTAGTTGGAGATGTCTCTGAACAGGTTTTGACCCGATCACAACTGAAGGCAAAACAGACTTCCTTATTTTCAAAGGTTGAGTTTTGTATGTTCAACTCCTTCGTATCAAAAGTTGAACCGAAGACAGTTAATACTGCCCTCGATCACTCTGATTGGGTTCAAGCAATGCAAGATGAGCTGAACGAATTTGAAAGGAACAAAGTCTGGCGCCTAATTCCAACTCCTCCTGATGCTTCGGTTGTTGGTCTCAAATGGGTATTTAGGAACAAAATGGACAAGGAAGGTAATGTTATACGGAACAAGGATTGACTGGTGGTAAAGGGATACTGTCAGGAGGAAGGAATAGACTATGAAGAGACTTTCGCTCCAGTAGCTCGGCTAGAATCTGTTAGGATATTTCTGGCTTATGCTGCTCACAAGAACTTTGAGATTTTCCAAATGGACGTCAAGTGTGCATTTCTCAATGGAGAACTCAAAGAAACGGTGTATGTGGAGCAACCTCCTGGGTTCGTGAACGAAAGACATCCAAATCATTGCTATATTCTGGACAAAGCTATGTACGGCCTTAAGCAAGCTCCGAGAGCCTGGTATGAAACGCTTACAAAATTTTTAAAGATGTCTAAATTCAAACAAGGTTCGGTTGACCCAACCTTCTTTCGCAAAAAGGAAGGTAACCACCTCATAATAGTTCAAATTTATGTCGATGACATCATCTTTGGCTCCACGAATCCTAGCTTAACAGCTGAATTCAGAAAGCTGATGGAGACTAAGTTTGAAATGAGCTCAATGGGTCCTATTAATTTTTTCCTTGGTTTAAACATAAGACAGGGACCCGAAGGAATCTTTATTAATCAGGAAGCTTACACGAAGACTCTCCTAGCAAAGTTTGGAATGATGGGAGACTAAAAAGTCAAAGTCCCAATGGCATTCGGCACCAAGCTTACCCTATCCCTAGACAAACCGGCTGTCGATATCATGCTCTATCGTCAAATGATTGGCTCATTAATGTATCTTACTGCTAGCAGACCAGATATCATGTTTTCTGTGTGTTATTGTGCTCGATTTCAGGCAAACCCACGTGAACCTCATATGCTTGCAGTGAAGAACATCTTACGATATCTCAAGCTAACCACTTCCTTAGGTCTATGGTATCCATCCAACTCAGGCTTCTTTGTTCAAGCCTATTCTGATGCTGACCTCGGAGGATGTGGACTCGACCGTAAAAGCACAACTGGTGGTTGTCAATTTCTTGATGGTAAGTTAGTCAGCTGGCAATCCAAGAAACAAACGTGCGTGTCGTTGTCTACCGCCGAAGCGGAATATATTGCAGTTGCATCCTGTACATCACAAGTGATTTGGATCCAAAGTCAACTTCGAGACTACGGACTCAATATGAAGAAGATCCCACTATATTGTGACTCTGAAAGTGCAATTAGCATCTGTCATAACCCAGTGCAACACTCCAAAACCAAACACATAGCACTGAGGTATCACTTCATCAAAGATCACGTGGAAGATGGAAACGTCGAAGTTCACTTCGTAAGAACCATTGATCAACTGGCTGATGTATTTACAAAAGCTCTTCCTAAAGCATCATTCAATAAAATATTACAAGGCTTAGGAATGATGGTTGCAGAATCGGTCCCAAATCCTCAAATCTCTATTTAATAAAACAAAAAAAAAAAAAAATCCAAAATCCAAAATTCTTATGGTTGCACAACATCTGTGTTTATGATCTTAGATTCGTTTACCACGTTCTAAGTGAAACCCAAAATCCAACACCTAAAATGAATTGACGGTGAGTTATTAACTCAAGCTATTACTTGGAAATCTCTTTTTCCTTGTGCGTGATCTTTTATGAAATTGTCTCGTCCTAAGACATTTCTTCCCAAAGAGGTCCAGTTTATTTTTTTTTTGAGATTTCTGTATATATCATTCTTGTCACGAAATACTTCCCACCTACCTGTTCAACAGATCTCATCGGTCTCACAGGTAACTCTACCAACACTCAGTTTTATGTCAAGACTTAATGCTTGGTTTGAGTTCAGCAACCCTTCAGCCATTATCAAAAGATGCTTTTCATTGTTTCTCTAAAGACAACTGATCGCATTTCTCGGGAAACCACACAATCACTTCAGGTCTCTCTTGGCTTTGAAGGAAGCGATTCTTGCCCGGAATCTTCCTCTTTCTGTCTTCTTTCTAGACAACACCCACTTCCAAACACATTTGATTTATTTCTTTGTCTTTCACACTCTTATGCACGAAATTTTTTTTATTCTGATTGCTGTTTGGTACATAGTTCTCAGTTTCAGTTGTAACAAAACAAGTGCACAAGGAATTTCAAACGGTACGAAAAAGATTTGGGCGCGTGCAAATGATTCGTTTCAAACCCACGTGTGCTAACGTTTTCATGGGATACACCATAACTTCCAATCGCGCTTTTTCAGGCGACGTTTTGGTTTCTTCATCATTACGATTTTCTCTCTCCTGTGAACGGTATATATAAGACGTGATCGTGTTCTTTGGCAGTTACCTCTCAAGCATTCTCTCTCTGAAAAAGTTACCACTGTTCATCTTCTTCCACAACTCAACAATGGCGACTTCTTCTTCTGCTCACGATCAATCTGCATCTTCTTCTTTGCTCTCAATCAAACCAAATCAGAATTTGATCATAGAGATGTCCCCATTCCTCTATGACTCATACATGCTATACGTGGTGGAATGCCTCAAATATTCCCCACTGGTGTTGGCACTTACGTAAGTGGAGGCCGTTCCCATGTCCCTGCTCTCCCAAGTCTACACCACGGCCAGCTACGAAAAACATAAAGAACGCATCTTCTTCACCATTCACGACAAGAAGACTTCAGTGTCCAAAACACGGTTTTGCTCTCTTCTAGGGCTTGCCGTCAACTCCTCTGTCATTTCACCGGAATTCATCACCACCGCACAACTATTTACGATGATGTATGAGATGGGGTATACAGATGTTCTTACCTCCATTGCCAAAGTCAAGAAATCCTGTCTTCCATCTCAATGGAACGGATTGCTTACCCTTCTGATTAAGGGTTTAGCGGAGAGATGTGGTGGTTCCGACACCACAAGCAAAGGGTTTCTAACAATCATGTACGGTCTTTACAATGGCATTAATCTTGATTATGGGTCCATCATCTGGGCTCAAGTTGTTCAGAGTCTCAACACTACTGCCAGGCACTCCGAGATTTCCTGCGGCAGGTTTTGGACCCTTATCACCAGAAGGGCTATTGATTCTCTTGACATCCCGGTAATGAAGGATGTTCTTACGGCTTCAATTGCCACTTACCACACCAAGAAGATCATAGTCTCCGATCCAACTAAGTTTCTGCACTATGGACTAATCCCTGAGTCCATGTATAGGTGTGTCACACCCCACAGCACGATCATGGCGGACTACAGCACCAGAACCCCCTTGCCTCCTAGGGTTCTTTCTGAGGAACAACGTGCTGCTCTTGAGGCCTTGGATCAGCCTGCCATCCGAGGCAAGAGGGTGAGAAAAAAGGAGAAGGCGGAGAAGAAAGAAACCGCACCACAAAAGGAGAGAAAGAGAAGGTCCTCCAAACGCAAATCCGAGGCAGAGGCACCCCCTCAGTCCAAATTGACAAAGGTAAAGAAGATGGCTAAAAGAGCCAAAGGGTCTCCTTCTTCTGAATCAGAACCGAGTGCACCATCAGACACAGAAGCTGCTGATCCTCAAACCGAAACTACACCCGTTCAATCTCCACAACAACCATCCTCACCAGTATCTCCTCATATTCCCAAATCACCCTCCCCACTTAAATCTCCCCAAATTACCAAATCACCTTCTCCTCCTAATTCCCCAAAACTTCCAACCCCAACCCAATCGCCTAAACAGAAGGTCACACTTTCTGTTCCAATATCTATCCCCCAAACCACAACAGAACCTAATATTCCCTTCTCTGTTTCTCAACCTTCATCCTCTATCTCTACGCCCATTATCACCGAATCTGCTACCATCACCACTTCCCAACCACCAGTAACGGTCAATGTATCTGATACGAGGGCTGCTACTGTGGTTGAAACCCCGGTCATCAACCTTCCCTCATCTCCTTCTCCATCCTCCAACTCCGGTGCTACCTTAGGGGGTGATGATGAAGACTTCGATTCCATCTATTATAGCCCCTACCGGATTCCTACAGATACCGATGCAGATACCCCTGTGTCAAATCAGCAGCTTCAGGAAATTCACGCCAAACTTGACAGTCTGCTAGCTGACAGTAAAGCTTACGGGGGTGCTGTGCTGAAAGCTTTCATAGAGTCTGCGATCCAGACTTACATTGAAGCCTTGGATCGTTCAACTGACGCCGTAAATAATTCAGCAACTTCATGCTCCAAAGCCACTCAGGAAGTTTCTGAGGTTGTTCATACAACTCAGATCTTTCTTGATTCCCTCAAGGCTCATGCTGACACTAATGCATCCAAATTTCAAGCGTCAGTAGACTCTTTTTCAGCTACCCTTCAGGGAGAAACCACCAAATTTGAGGCTCTGCGTGCTGACCTCAAAACTGAATCCACCTCATTCCTCAAATCTTTGGATTCACGTTTTGCCTCTCTGGCAGCCGAGAGCACCCTGAAGGAAGATCTTGTAAAACACCAGGCAACCATTGACTTACAAAAGATCCAACTGGCCTAGGCACAACAGGAAATAACTTTGCTACAAACTCAGCGGGCAGTTCTTCAAAGTTGCGCTGGTGACGTTAAGAATATGTTAACAAGTGTTCTTGACACCCATGATCCCTTCCTGACCCTCACTATTCGTCAGCATCTCCAGACAAAACTCCTTCCTGCAATTAATATCTTAAGTGAAATGAAGGGTGTCTCGGAGAAACTTGTTCTTCCGAGACAAGGGGGAGAGGATGGTGTGTCCAAGACAGAACCGAAGGGTAATGTAGCTTCGGGTTCTGGTAAACAAGTCCTAGTTGAGAGCGAATCAGAATCAGACGAAACCATCACTGAAGCTCTTCAACGCAAGAAAAGGGACAAAGAGCTGGATGAAACTTTAAGGATAGCTCGTGAGGCCGAGGCCAAGGAAAGAAAAATCAGGGAGGATGAGGAGGCCATTCAAGCCAAAAAGACTCTGTTCCCAGATTGGGACAGAGACACACTCATCACTCAAGCGATTGAGTTTCCTTCTATTTATTGGTTGGAACCGATTGCGTCTTTTGAGTGTGAAAATTCAAAAGACTCGCAGTTCGACATGCCCATAACGCGCAAAGCTTTCACATTTCATTGCTTTGATGTCACTGCCAATGTCCCTCATTCGAACCTGAAGGTTGACCGAGAGCTCATCGATTTCTATCTGAAATACGGTCAACCGCAGTACTTGACATGGAGTGCTCAGAAAATTGTTAAACTCAAGGTACTGAAACCGATACAGACTGGGAAATTTGTAAACGTCAATTTCAAAATCAACAGAGGAACGGCCAACACCGAACATCTTATTTCTCTGGCAGATCTTCCCAGTCTGAACCTGCATGATTTGATCTTGCTATACAACATTCTTCTCTCCAACCAGAGAGAATATGAACCAATTCTTTCTCATCTTAAAAGAATGTTGGCTTCCTACGTTCATGAGCTCGCCACTATGGATCAGGAAATAGAAAAAGTAATGAACAAGAAACCGACTGTCAAGCCCACTTCCAAGACTGGAGATGTTCATAAAATGAAGTTAGGGCAAATTGATTCTTCCAATCTGACGGTTATGTTCACCAGGGGTGACAGGCATAAGTTTCTGTTTGCTTTGGTAGACAAGCATCTGTTTTCTACAGAGTGTCTGGAGCATATCATCAATATCATTCACCGATGCAAACAGAACTCAACAGCAGACAAGAAGAACTTTACTGACATGCTTCGTTGGTATATTACCTTCAGGCATCATATTCTGGCTTTAATACCAAAGATTTTTGAAACGGTAAAGAAGCCCTCTGCTGTGAAAAGAGAGTGAAGGTCTCGCTCCAAATTGACGCAAAGGGGGAGATTGTTGGGCTTTGTAGATTGCGTCTTTTGGGCTCGACTGATTATGCTATTTTGTATTCCGGTTTGGGCCTGTCCAACCGTGAACCTTTTATGTTTTGTATATAAGTTTACGCTTGCATGCATATTAGGTTAAGGTTTTTAGAGATCTGAGTATAGCGATACATCTAGACAACAACAGGTTGCTTTGATCATTCTTATAACCTTCCAATCCTCTACAGTTGATGTTCTTAATCGAGCTCTTCTGAGGATTTTGTTTAATCATTCAACACATTTGATTCCATCTTGTCTTGTTCTTATAATTGTGTTTATATCGTCTTTGTTTTCTTACTTGTTCAAGATCTAATCGATCTTTATAGATTAAAAGATTGTTTAATCACATCAGAAAGCATTAATCGAACCAACTTCATTATCAAATGAAAAGGTGAAACCTTGTTTGTACAATGCATGAAAGGAAATAGTATTTCTTGCCATTTCTGGCGAATAACAACATTTATTCAAATCTAAATTTAACCCACTACTTAGCGATAAAGTATAAACTCCAATCTTGGTGACAGGTGTAACTTTCCTATTCCCCATGATTAAGTTTATTCTTCCTTGCTCCACATTCTCACTTCTTCCTAGTCCCTGCAAGTCACAACAAATGTGAATTCCACAACCGGTATCAAGGACCCAAGATTTCGAATGGGGTGAGTTATTAGAAATGATAGTGTAAATACCTGCATGGTTGGGTTTAACTTTCCCATCCTTCACATCTTGCTAGTATTTTGGGCAGTTCCGCTTCCAATGTGATTTTTCATGGCAATAGAAGCATTCAGCCTCTTTTTGGTCAGAAGAAGGAGTGACAAAACCTTTCTTGGTTCCACTTGAAGAAGAGCCATCAAGGGTCCTAACCTTGGTACCCTTCGAAGAACTCTTTCTCTTCTTCCCTCGACTTTTCCCGATTGCCAAAACCGGAGTGGAGTTTGGAGTAGGAGTGTTAACAACCGACTTCCCCTTAAGACCTGATTCTGCGGTCTTGAGAAGTCCCTGAAGTTTGCTGAGTGTGACCTCTTGCTTATTCATCTGATATGTCATGCGGAATTGATCATAGCACGATGGTAAGGAGCGCAAAATTATATATATTGTAAGCTCCTCAGGGAAGTTCACATTAAGCTTCAGTAATCGATCCACATACCTTTGCATTTTCTGCATGTGGCTCGTGACGGAATCACCGTCCTTCATCATGGTTGTTATCATGGAGCAGATGATTTCGTACCTCTCTTGTCGTGCACTTTGATGGTATCTTTCCATCAAATCTTGGTGCATTTCATAAGGGTAGAAATCCTCATAGGACTTTTGGAGTTCTGCTATCATTGTGGCCATCATGATGCATGCTACTTTCGTAGCATCCCTTTCATGTGCCTGAAAGTCAGCGATCTCCTGAGGAGTTGCAGTGGTCTCATCAATCACCTTAAGCTCCTTGTCGAGGACATATTCTTTGTGTTGGGCTAGAAATTATTTTTGAAGATTGCGTCTTTTAGGCTCGTTAAGCATAAGCCTTTTAGTATTCCGGTTGGGGCCTGTCCAGCCGTGAACCTTTTATGTTTTGTATATAAGTTTACGCTTGCATGCATATTAGGTTAAGGTTTTTAGAGATCTGAAAATAGCGATATATCTAGACGATAACAGGTTTCTTTGATCGTTCCTGTAACCTTCCAATCCTCTACAGTTGATGTTCATAATCGAGCTCTTCTGAGGATTTTGTTTAATCATTCGACACGTTTGATTCCATCTTGACTTATTCTTTTTATTGCATTCATATTGTTTATGTTTATATACTTGTTCAAGATCTAATCGATCTTTATAGATTAAAGTTAAGTTTAATCTCATCAATTGGTATCAGAGCAGGAGGCTGTGTAATCAATACACATCTTTTCTGTGAAAAAGATTTCCATTAGGGTTTTTCCGCAATTATCAATATTTATTGAGCCGTCATCTCTTTATTCACGTATCTTGATATTTATTGTTTTGCCCTAATCTGCTTTATTACAAGTCTGATCTTTGAACAGGTTGTTACAATCATAATGGACGCGACGCAATCAAATCCTATTAATATTTCCAACAGCATCGGTTCGACGACAAAGATTCCAATCTTATACACCCATGACTATGAAGTATGGGCACATCACTTTGAAGACTACGTGATTGGATCGGAGGATAATGGGTACCTCATATGGGAAGCTATCATCAATGGACCATTCTCTCATTCTGCATCGTCCAGAGTCATTAAGACACAAAAGGAGTACAATGATCTGCTAAAGGACGTGAAGGATATTGCACAAGATGAAAAGGACAAATTCCAGTGCAATATTAAGGCGTTAAGCTTGATCAGATTCGCCTATCAGTCCGACACATTCAGATTGGTCAACTCATGCACAACGGCAAAGGAAGTTTGGGATAGACTTCGTGAACTGTATTCTACAGACGAGGATCTTGAACATTCTATTCAAACTTTGCTTTTATCTGAGTTTGGAGAATTCAGGCAAGGGGTCGAAGAAACCGTGACCCAGACATTTGATTGCTTTAATCATCTACTCAGCAAGATGATCAAACACGATATTGAAAGGAAGCTTATCGAACAGAAGGTTACTTTCTTGAATGGTCTGAGGTCTGAATGGAGAGCAGTGGTTTCCACAGTCAAAGCCCATGAGCAATTTAAATCATACTCTTTGACGAAACTGGTGGGTATTCTCAAGTCCCAAGAGAAGATTGTGCTGCAAGAAAAGAACGTCGTCTCTAGTCTTGGTTCGATGGCCCTCCTATCTAAAAGTAAAGTTGTGATGGAAGATGAAGATCTCAACTTGGAGGAATATGATCTCACGTCTGAGGATTATGCCATGATGGTGTCCAATCCCAAGAGGTTCATAAAGAAGAGATTCCCCAGCAGCAAAAACCGAAACTGGCAGGGGAGTTACAGCTCTGAAAAAGTGAACAATGAACCGAAGGCTGAGGAGCACAAGAAGGAACCAAAGGTGGATGGCGATTCCGGAGTAAGCTGTTTCTACTGTGGTGGGAAAAACCACTATGCTAAGGACTGTGTTCTTAAGAAGATGGCTAAAAAGGATGATGGAAATGATGAGGAAGGTGTGTTGCAGAAAAGATTGGACGAGTTAAGAAAGAAGAAGTCTACCGCTAACCCTTCTATTAATGCTCTCATTGTGCAGGGTTCTGTTAATGATGACGAGTTCGGTAGCACGAAAGTTTGGTCTACCGACTCAGAAGACGAGGAAGTGAGGAAGCCTACCCATGGACAGGCTTATGTGGCTAAGGAGGAAAGAAGTGGAGGAAGATGCTTCATGGTAACTGATGTATCTCAAATGCGGGGATACAACACCGATGGAGGAAGTGATGGACCGAAGGTAAAGGAGGACACATGCTTTACGGCCAAACCTCTTAGCCAGCAATTCAATGAGCTCGATGAACTGATAAAGAAGGTACAATCTGTTTTTATTTCATGCAAAGTACCATCATCCTCATATGAGAAAGAACTAAAAAATGTTAATACAAGAATTTCTCATCTAGATAGTAGCTTAACTCAAACTCGAGTCACCAATTCTAACCTAACTGATCAATTGAGCAGGGTGGCGTCGAAAAGTGAGGAGCGGAGAATGTGGATCGAGTTAAAGGAGTCAGAATTAGTTAAAGTTAAAGACGAAAACATTTATTTGCAAAGAGACAATTTAAAATTGTTAAAACAATGGAATGTTTTTTGTTTAATTGCTAAACGTTTGTACTCTAATATTACTCAGCTTCACTTGGATTGTGAAATAGGCCAAAAGATCCATCGCATGATTTTGCCCTTCCTAGAGTTTAAGGAGGATGAAATCGATGCCGAAGCCTACAATTGTGAGAGTGTGATATCGTCTGATGATGTCAATCCGACCTACATGTATGGACTGGACAAAATTGAGTCCTTCATTAAATCCAAAGACCACAACGACATGCTTAAAAATTTTTTGGATGAAAATGATAGACTTAAACTAAGAACCGAAACCATGCAAAAATTTGACTCTTTAAACGCCAACGTAAGCTCAGAAAACAAAACTGATGTTGAAAATGCATCTGAGCTTAACGAGGACGAAAACATGAGTGAAATTTCTGTAGAGGACACGGTTGACTGCTCAGAATTTATTAAAACCGAACCTGAAAACCACAAGAATCTTATTTCTGAAAATTCAGTGGAGTTCGCTCGGTTGTCCCATCAAAAGTCCCCATTATTAGTTGAGAAAGCGATTGTGTATCAAAAGGTCAGGACCACTCCGAATCAAGTATACAAGGTGACAGGAGTTACCGAACATCAAACAGCTGAACTCACAGCTATTGTAAACGAAGACAATGCTGATGGCTGCGATTAGTACTTCTGGGAAGCTCCAATAGATAATGCAAACGAAACTATTGGTTTATCTGAAAGAACCTCCTGGAAGAGCAAAGGAAGATACATACCTGAACCCTTGAATAAGCCGGACAATTTCGATGAGCCAAATACCAGTGGTACAAAAGATATTCCTCGGAAGGATGATCGTTCGGCAAAGGAAGACATTCCCTCTACTTCCTCAGCTCAAAGTAAAACTCCTGCAGTTCAAAAGGAACCAGCCAAGGAGACACCGAAACCGAAAGCAAATGTTCATCATCAGCCTACACAGATGAGGAATAGGAAGAGAGAAAGGAACAATAGATACAGGAAGAACCTTTCTGAAAGGAAACAATTCTGGCATTCCCAGAATGCATATTTCTCACACCAAGACAAGAATCTGAAGTATGAAAACAATCCTGTAGGAAAGCTTGAAAGTCACAAAAACCGAAAGCCAAGGATCGATTCACAAGAAGATATCAACCGAAGGCAAAGGTTCGGTTCTGAAAAAGACTTCAACCGAAACCAAAGGTTCGGTTCCAAAGACAGCTCCAACCGAACGCAAAGGTTCGGTTCTGATGTCAAAAGAGAACAAAACTCTAAGGTCAGTCCCTCCAACGATCAAAAGCAAAAGGGTCACCTAGAGTCTCCAGCCAGGAAATCCTCTCAATCCAAACCCTCTCATTCTAATTCTTCTCGTTCTTCTAATTCTTCTACTTCCATCGATTTATCTCCATCTTATTCTAAAACTGATTCCTCTTGTTCTCAAAAATCTCATTCATCAGCTGAAAAAAAGGGAAAGCAGAAGGTCAATGAATCCAAACCAGAGTCTAAACCGAACACACCTAATCCTAACAAAATAAAAGTTTTTACCATTAAAAGGAAAGATGAAACAACTCTTATAAAACGAACTTATCTTGTTGACGTCTCTCTTACTGTTCCCGTTCCCATGCAAAGCTCACATGGACCCAAGAAACTTTGGGTTCCTAAATCTGCCTAATTTTTGCAGGTTATAAGTGACGAGCAGTTCGACGAAGAATGGTACATCGATAGTGGCTGCTCACATCACATGACAGGGAGGAAAGATGAGCTTAGGGAATACAGATCTCTTGCAAATGGTGGCAACGTCAAGTTTGGAAATAATTCTTTCGGCACCATAAAGGGATACGGGATGATAACAAATGGGGATTTTACTATAAGGAAGGTGGCTTATGTGGAAGGACTCCAACACAACCTCATTAGTGTATCTCAGCTTGTTGGAGGTACAGGTCTCAAAGTCTCGTTCGATGATGAAGGTTCTGAAATCATAGAGAAAAGGGCAAAGAAAGTGATTCTCAAGTCAGAGCGAAAGGGTGAAATGTTTCCCCTAAACCTTAAACCCATCAAAGGAAACCCAGCTATATGCTTGTTGTCAAAAGCTCAATCCGACGAAAGCTGGTTGTGGCACCGAAGATTATCTCATCTCAATTTTAAAGATATCAACTGACTTGTCACTGGAGGTCATGTTAGGGGTCTTCCATTGCTCAAGTTCGACAAAGATCATTTGTGTGCTGCATGCGAAATGGGGAAGCAGAGTCGTCAAAGTCACCCATCTATAATCAACACAAAAGTTGTTGAACCACTCGAATTACTTCATATCGATTTGTGTGGTCCTTCATCTATCGAAAGCATCGGTGGTAGCAAGTATATTCTTGTTATTGCTGATGACTTTTCACGATTTACATGGGTGTTCTTTCTAAAGCTCAAATCTGAAGCGACTCAAACGCTGAAAGTATTTATCAAGAAAATTGAAGTACAGCTCAAGAAGGT
The DNA here is from genome assembly GCF_052625555.1 of Lactuca saligna. Taxonomy (NCBI): domain Eukaryota; kingdom Viridiplantae; phylum Streptophyta; class Magnoliopsida; order Asterales; family Asteraceae; genus Lactuca; species Lactuca saligna. The sequence goes on along the minus strand of NC_136421.1, from coordinate 277,228,345 downwards.
TGTTCGCAACATCAGAAGCGACAATGGTCTCGAATTCAAGAACAGGGAGTTTGAAGAGTTTCTTGCAGAAAAGGGAATAAGTCACAATTTCTTAGCTCCCTACACACCGCAACAGAACGGAATAGTCGAAAGACAAAACCGATCTTTGTGTGAAGCTGTCCGAACCATGCTAAGTTTCGCTTCCTTACCTCTTTATTTTTGGGCTGATGCTATTTCGGCTGCTTGTTTTACACAGAACAGGTCCTATCTCAACAAGCGTTTCCCACCGCCGAAGAGGAGGAAGACCCAACCGAAGCGAAAGCTTGTAATTCCCTCTTCTTCGAGTGACTCTGAGGGTGAGAGTTCGGGTTCTGATGACTCTCAAGGAGACGCATCTCCTCAACGAGGCAACACACCACCTCGGTCCCCTACCCCAGAGATGGAACTTCCAATTTCCCCAATTCCTTCCCCTCCACCAATCTTTACAACTACAATCGAATCACCACACGTAACTGAACCACCTCAAACCAAAACCCAAACAACCGAAACTACCCATACTCAACCACCAACCAAAATTCTACCAACACCCACTCAACCTGATCCTTCCAAACCCACAACACCCCCAACTTCACCACCCCCTTCATCTCCTGAAAATGCCTCTGAGGGCGAAAACCCTTATCTTGGTGGTGAAAATATGATCTTTGATTCGGTCTACTATAGTCCGTTTCAAGTTCAAAGTGACGAGGAGGATGATGCTCCAGTAACAAAGAAGCATCTCAAAGAGCTCAATGAGAAGATTGACCTACTTCTCGCCTCCTCTTCCAACCAGCAGTCCTCTCTTTCTGAAGCTGCCCTTCAGAAAATTGTTGATGCCTTCTCCAGGGCTCAACATGATTCGGTGGCCTCAGCAACTGCTGCGATTGAAGCCTCTACCACAGCCTGTGAGGCTGTGACCGAAAAAGTCGATAAACTATTTCCTGACGCTTCTACCCTGCTGCAGTCCCTGCAGGAAAGTGCCAATGCCACCAAGACATCTTTGGAACCAATTGTACAATTGGCCAACTTTGTCTCATCGGAGTTGCCTTCATTCGCTACTCTCCGCCAAAACATATGCGACGACAACTCGGCCCTTCGTGCCTCCATTGATGCTCGCCTTGCCAAGCTACAAGAGGATCTTGCAACCGAGCATTTTTCAATGGACGATCTGGCAACCAAAACAACCGCCCTTGAGGTCAAGACAACTCAACTCTCCCAATCCCAACAACAACTGGAAGATCTTCGATCCGAAAGGGAGGTGATCAAGATGTGTGTTTCGGATGTCCACGCTGCTATATCCAACATTTTGGAAGCACACGATCCCATCTTAAACTTTTCGGTGAGGCGTTCCCTTGCTGAAAAACTCTCTCCAGCCATCGATCTTCTTAACAAAGTAGAAGGGCTCCCAAGTTTCATGTCCATTCCGAAACAAGGGGGAGATGAGAAGACAGGATCAAAACCACCTCCTTCCTCTAAAGCTACTCACACGACCGAACCATCTCCGACTGATCAAGCTTTAGGCTCGGGTGTGAAGGACAAAGGTAAAAACATAGCTGACGAAGAAGATGAAGAAGGCGACAAGGAGACCATTGCTGACATTTTAAAAAGAAAGAACAGTCGCAAGGTTGATGAAAATGCCAATCGTGTGGCGCAAGAGGCTGAAGAAGCCGAACGCAAACAAAAAGAAGCCCACGATCTCCTTGAGAGCCGAAAGACTCTCTTCCCTGCCTGGACCAGGGAACGTTTGATTAAAGAGGCCATTGAAACTCCTAGCATTTTATGGCTCGAGCCGGTTATCTCGTTCGACTGCAACAACACTGTCGATTCGCAGTTCGATATGCCGCTGACTCGAAAGGCGTTCATCTTCCACGTCTTCTCAAACATCTTTGAAGTCCCTCACCCGAACGCTGAGCTTGAGAGGGAGCTCATTGACTTCTATCTGGCGGCTGCTCGTCCACAATTCCTTACTTGGAGCGCCCAGAAGATTGTAAACGTTCGGGTGCTGAAACCTTATACTGAAGGTCGTTTTATAAATGTTCGGTTCAAGTTGATTCGGGGATCTGCAAGAACTGCTCATCTTATCTCCCTGGAAGATCTACCGAATCTAAATCCTCATGATTGGATTGTCCTGTATAATATCCTTTTGACTAATGAAGCTGAATATGGTCCCATTCTAGACCATGTCAAAAGGATGTTAGCCTGCTACATCATGGAGGTTGCCTTAATGGATCAGGAGGTCGCCACAGTCTTCAAGAAGAAACCAAAGATTGCTCCTGTGGGATCGGCCAGTGATCTCAACCAAATGCTATTGGGCAGGATCGACCCGAGACACAACTCGGTTATGTTCACTAGAGCGGAAGGACAGCAATGTCTCTTCGCTTTAGCTGACAAGCATCTTTACACCACAACTTGTTTGGAGCATGTGCTGTTCATTATCAAACGGTGTAAAGAGAACTCGGCTGATGACATCAAGTACTTTAAAGATATGATTAATTGGCACATCCGGTTTAGACAGACCATTCTCTCCATCACCAAATGTCTGTTTAGTATCGTGAAGAAGAAGGTACCTGCTTCAGTTGCTGGCCCAAGTAACTAGTGAAGGTCTCGCTCCAAATTGACGCAAAGGGGGAGATTGTTGGGCTAGAAATTATTTTTGAAGATTGCGTCTTTTGGGCTCGTTAAGCATAAGCCTTTTAGTATTCCGGTTGGGGCCTGTCCAGCCGTGAACCTTTTATGTTTTGTATATAAGTTTACGCTTGCATGCATATTAGGTTAAAGTTTTTAGAGATTTGAAAATAGCGATACATCTAGACGATAACAGGTTTCTTTGATCGTTCCTGTAACCTTCCAATCCTCTACAGTTGATGTTCATAATCGAGCTCTTCTGAGGATTTTGTTTAATCATTCGACACGTTTGATTCCATCTTGACTTATTCTTTTTATTGCATTCATATTGTTTATGTTTATATACTTGTTCAAGATCTAATCGATCTTTATAGATTAAAGTTAAGTTTAATCTCATCACTTTGTCCTCGTAGCGGGTAATCATCCTGATGTTTCTGATCCACTCATTGAAGTTGGATCCATCAAAAGTGACTTTCCCACACAAGCTCATAAGAGTAAAGGAGCCATTAGGATTCGAGCCAGAAGCAGCATTGTTTGAAGACATCTGAAGGAAGAGGACAAGATTAGTTTAGATATTAGGAGAGTCCTTAATAAAACACCCAAATGTAATATTAAGGCTAGGATCCAATCACAATATATTATAACTTAGAAGAGGTATGCCGTAATCCAAGCTAGAACATATTTGAAAGGTAGGTGAATGATGATTCACCAATTTCCACCACGAAAACCGAAATATTAGATATTAGGTTTTATGATTGGTTCTTAGAAATTCCTAGATTCTTTGAGATTCAATGAACTTTTCAAAGGCATGTTTCAATCTCGAGTGTGCCCTCCAAGTTTTGTGACTAGGATACCGAGGATCACAAAACGAGGTGTGAAGTAACCATGCAAATCACTTGGTACCCTTAAAGTTTATCACTCAATCGATGTGCCGGTAAACCACACACACTGCACCGATACTATAATAAACCTTAAGTCACCCTTTACCTACCTTGTTAAGTCCAAGTTAGTGTGCCGGTTAACCGCACACGCTCCATCAACGACTTAGACAAAGTGTAAAGTGTAATTTCATGGATTAGCACCTTATTCACATTTTTCCTAAAGTAACTAAGATTGGGAATTTAATAAAACATTTAGTTACTTTATAATATTCATCATACTTTGAATGAGAATTTATAAGTCCTTGTCTTACCCGTTCGGCTAACGACCATCCACCAGTCAAGCAAGCGGTAGGTGAGAGTAGACACCCATTAAGTCACCATTTTATAGGCAACAACCTTATACCCACCTTATAGACCGGCTTTGTGAATGAGGCGTACTAGCAGTAAGACGACTTTGTTCTTATACACACACACACACACACACATATATATATATATATATATATATATATATAATTATTAAATCATTATAATATAAGTATAAGGGTTGAATTTTAACTTTTAAAATTCTAGGGGTTGGAACTAAAGTTTTAACTTAACTTTACTTGTTCCAAAACATGAGGGCAAGTTTTGTAACTTTCAAAACTTTTCATTTCTTGTAACTTACGAGTTTAATAGAGTAATAAAATGAAGACTCTTCATTTTCTAACTCTTGTGTTCTTTTAATGGTTTTAATTCAAGTGTGACTCTTGGTTTTCCATAACTTGAGGACAAGTTATGGACTCCATTAAAACACATTATGATCAAGAATTAATCTACCACATAGGTTACAAATAATTCCTATGATCATCTAAAACATCATAAGAACAAGAACATGAATATGAACACATCATAAATCAAAATTACACTTAAAACTTTGTAATTTGATAACTAGTTGTTGTAAATGAATTAGCAAAGACATTACACCATCTAAAACAAGTTTTCAAGTACCAAAACAGTTTAGGGTAATGTTTCTAATTCATTTCACACAACTAAAGTCGAAATTCTGCAACCTGTCGACCCTACTCGCCGAGTTGGTTGAAGATACACGTGAACTCGACGAGTCCCCCCTATGGACTCGACGAGTCCATTCGTAGACAGCAAGATTTTCGACTTTTTTTTCAACTTTTAAGCACAAATAAAAAGCAAACAAGCCTAGGCTCTGATACCACTGATGGGTTTTGAGCATTCTAACACTTCCTAAGTGTACATGCAACCCTAATAACCTTGGATCTATGTTTGTCTAATTATCATGCAAAGTTGAATTCCAAGGCTATATTCCTATCTAGCATACATGGGGAACAATTTTAACTTGAATGATAGATAGAATAACTTACCTTGTTGTTGCTTGTGTTCCTTGAAACCTTATGAGCCTAGCACCCCAAGTGTGATGCCTCAAATGCTTCACACAACACCAAATGCTCTTGGAAAAACTTATGAGAGAACACACACTTCTTGAAATCGGCCAAGCCCTCTTGTTTCCTTAGTGTAACCGGTTTTTGTGGAGAATATGATTCTTATATAGTGTTGACACATCTAGGGTTACACCATGTAAACCCTAATGTGTCATGACTCTTCATTTCCATGACCCATGGGTTTGTAACTCCCATGGAGCATCCTATGGGTGGAACCCAACTTGATAATCCATGGAGCCTCTTAGCCCACTATACAAGATATGGATGATTTACATAATCAACCCATATATTTAATTAGTTATCTTTTGATCACTTAATTAATTCTTGATCAAACTAATCAAATAATATCATTAATATATTAGAACTTATAATATATTAATAATCTCCAAGTGTTATTTCTCTCATTTAGTCTATCCAATTGCATGGTGCCATGCAACCCAAATGGACCATGCCGAGTCGGGTCAAGTACATACCAGAAATAGTTATGGACTTAGACACTTTATCCAACAAGGAAATGGGTGGATTTAGTCAATCGCTCAACAATCACCCAACTGGCATCTGGTCCGTCAGCCGATTTAGGCAATTTGGTTATAAAATCAATCGTTATTCATTCCCATTTTCACTTGGGTATCACTGGATGTTGTAATAATCCCAAGGGATTCTGATATTCTACCTTAACCCTTGTGCAAGTCAGGCACTTGATCACATAGGTAGTGATCTCCGCTTTCATGTTTGGTCACCATTATTGTTGTTTGATATCCAGGTACATATTATCTAAACCCGGATGGACAGAGTATCGTGTCATGTGTGCTACATTCATGACCACGTCTCTGAAAACTCCAAATTTTGGATCCAGATTTAGTTCATGAGATAGTTGCTCCATCCTCCCTGATTACGAGATTCTTGTCCATCCCACGTAAGGCTTCGTTTGCATTGTTTTCCGGCTTCAAGGCTTCTAATTGAGCCTTTTTGATTTGTGAAGACAAGTGGGAACGGACACTCATTGTTAGTGTTTTTACTCGGCGACCCGAGTATTCCTTTCTGCTCAAGGAATCGACCACCATGCTAGCCTTGCTAGGATGATACTTGATCTCGCATTCATAGTCGTTTAGCAGCTCAACCCATCGCTACTGCCTAATGTTTAGCTCTTTCTTATTCAAGATGTGTTGGAGGATTTTGTGGTTTGTGAAAATGGTGCACTTTGTTCCATAAAGGTAGTGCCTCCAAATTTGTAGGGTGCAGACCATATCTCCCAGTTCGAGGTCATGCATGGTATAGTTTACCTCATGGGTCTTTAGTTTCCTGGATACATAGGCTATCACTTTTCCACGCTGCATAAGTACACTACCCAAGCATTGATTGGAACCGTCACAATACACTACAAAATTTTTCGTTCCCTCTGGCAGAGATAACATCGGAGCACTGCAGAGGGCTTGTTTTAAGGTTTGAAAGGCAGCTTCTTATTTTGCATCCCATTTGAAGGGTATGCCTTTTTGAGTGAGACCGGTGAGGGGCTTGGCGATCTTGGAGAAATTCTGAATGAACCTTCTGTAATAACCAGCAAGGTCCAAGAATTTCCTGATCTCCGTTGGCGTCTTTGGGGTTATCCATCCCTCAATAGCTTTGATCATAGATGGGTCTACATGTATCCCTTCTTCACTGGCTACGTGTCCCAAGAAATCCACCCTACGAATCCAAAATCACATTTGGAGAATTGTACATACAATTTCTCCGCCCTTAAAGTTTACATGACCTGCCTTAGATGTTGATTGTTTGTTCTGTTGTGGAGGCTCTCTGCAATACCAGGTAGTGTGCCCTTTTCTATTATATTTGGTACATTGGAAATCTTTTCATTCACCAACATGATGGAAACTACACTTGTTACACTTTGGATGAGAATCTGGATAGGGTCTCGCAGGTGCTGGGGTGGTTTTCGTGGTTGTAGTGGTTGCAGTTGGAGCTTGTATGGTCCTAGTGGTACAAGCATGAACTGCTACTATTTTCTACTTCTTATAAGGATCTAAAGTTCGTCCCCCTTTACTTTTATTTCCCAAATTCTTCTTGTTGCCTCTTTCCTTCTTGGCTTCTGTCTCTATAGCCTTGGTGCCATTCTTGTTTCCATGATCATACAACTTTTGAGCTAGACGTTTTGCACTATCAAACGTTTCAAGTTTGGCGGCAATCACATTTCCTTGAATTGGGGAAGTTAACCCTAAATGAAACATTCGATTTTCTTGCCTTCTAAGGTTATCATTCCCGGGAAAAAAGTGCTAGCTCGTTGAACCTAGCGATATATGCTTCAACATCCGAGTTTTGTACAATAAGATTCCATGATTCTTGTTCCATGTTTTGTATTTCCCCATGGGAACAATATTAATCCAACATCATTTCTTTAACTTCCTCCCATGGCATATCATTAGAAATGGGGAGTGTTAAGGCTTTAACATGACCATTCCACCATGATAGTGCTTGATCGACAAACGTGGAAGCTGCGAATTTCACTTTACTTTCTTCCGGGCATTCACATATTTCGAAGACGAACTCTATCTTCTCAATCCAACATTTTAGAGTTATCACTCCACCGATTCCATTGAATGTTATAGGATTCGCATTAGAAAAGTCTTTATAGGTACAAGTTTTTGGAGGTCCTTGATTCATTTCATGGTTAGAGCTTCCTATTCCCAGACCATTTCCGCCTCCACTATTTCCATTGTGGATGTGAGCCAATGCTGCAGTGACTGCAGCCAAAACTGCTGCCTAGAAAGCAACATATTTTATATTCGGCTAGGGTGGCGGTGGTGCAGCCGTGAATTGGTGTTCTAGGCATCTTCTGTCACGGATCAGAAAGATGATCAGTACATAGTAGTTTTTGGTTTCAAATTCCTTTATTATTTAGCGGCCTGGTGGTTCGGTTATACTTATAAGTGAATTCATACAATATCAAGAAATAATAGGAATAGAAAACATACTAGATAACAACATCACAAATAAAACACAAAACCGTTTCATTAATGGTAAACTTCGTAGTACAATACATGAAGATTTACCCTTGAAAAGGGCATATAGTACATAGAGGAAGTAAAATTTACTAGCATAACGACTCTACGAGTAGTATTGGCACTTAATTGTAGATTATGTCCTACGAAAAGTGAGTCCTATCGATAGTGGCGGTGAGTAGGGCAGATCCTACCCACGATGGAGGGAATCTGGTGGTGCTGTTGTCGAGATGGATGTGCCCTTAATCCTGGCCAACTAGTGCTCAGTGACGCGTAACCGGGCCTCCAATGCCGCATGTCTTTCATGTTATTCCCTCATCACTTCCTGTGTCTGTCTCTCGGATCGCTCTACGGCGACTCGCATCTGGTCTATTTGATTGGCGGTGGCATGTGTCTGATTTCCGATGTCTCGTGTACCTCTGACCATGATCAGAAGTGCTCAATCAGCCGACCCTCCATGGCTGAGGTCGTAGAATCTTCGATCAATACCAAAAGGTGGTCGTATCGCTTGGTGTCAGCTCGACCTCCAAACGTTATGTGCCCAGAGGGGTGTGGGGCCATTAGGGCCCATCCTGTGAGCAGGCACCCTTTCCATGTATGGCGGGTTGATGACTTGGGCTCCGCGCCCGAGTCATGTTCATCACTCTCGTCGAGCTCCTCCTCATCAGAATCTATCACTGGTTCTGCAGGTTCCTCTTCCAGTTCTTCGAGGTCCTCCATGGGTTCCTCTTTCGACTCTTCCTCTGGCTCTGGCTCGATCCATCCACCGTTCCCCTGATTGGGAATGTATGGGCAAGGATGAAAATTGGCCATGGTGTCTGTACGAGAATGTATCAGTAAAAGATTATATTGCATAACAAAATACTTATATAGTATCTTATTTGTTTATGTTTGGTTCCTTATCACTTTTTGGATTTAAAGTTGGTATGTTTTAGATTCATTGTCCACCACGATCACTTCCAAGCACATGTGGATCGTATTTTTAATAAATATAGTTGATTAGGCTATATTTACCCCGAATATGATTACATACCTGCTCGGGTTTAAACACAATGCTCAACTGCTCTAAAGACCTTTTTTGTTTTCTTATAGTGACATTACTCTAATATGCACACATAGGTATGTATATTATTTTTTGTTTAGAGTATTTTAGTCCCAATTTATTTATAGTTGCATATCTTGTATGATTAGATACGCTAGTACACTATAAACATTGCTCTGATACCCATCTGTCACACCCCCGAACCGGAACACCAGAAACGTCTGGGGGATAATGACTTCATCTTGTAATATCAAAACAAGTGCATATAAATGAAACATAGACAATCATCATCACCATACATAAAAATATAAAAAACATACATGGTTTGCATCATTGTATCCATTCATAAATTACATCCTAAAAATTAACAGGTGTATGGTGAAAACAAAATACAGCAAATTCCCAAAAGTCTAAAGCTGCCAACCTGCTTAATGAGTTTCTGAGAATACAAGTTATTTTGAAAAACGTCAACATATAAAATGTTGGTGAGTTCATAAGCATGTTTATATGAAAACTTTACATTTGTTTGAAAACTCCAGAAAATCCTAAATTTTCTATAAAAATCGTTTGTGAGTTTTGATTTAATTATTGTATTATAGCATTTGTATCCTTTTTTTATCTTGTTTGAAAAACATGTAGAGAGTGATTCCCAGAAAATACTGTATTTTTTGTGTCATGAGAAATTGTGGTCTTAAATCCTAAGACCGGAGTGAGATGGATAATAAAAATATCAACACAGTGTTTGTAATTTGCAGAACTGAGTGGTGTGTATATTCAACGTAAATCTTATATTAGTTTTTTTATTCTCTATATCAGTCGTTATAACCATACTAATGTGACAGAGTGTCTGTCTTGACATTCTTCAGGCGTCGGTGTCTAAGAAGACAGTTTTCACCCTAGACTGACATGTCTAGCTGTAGCGAGCAGCTCAGGTGTGGAGTGTCAACCCCGTACAGATCTGTTCACAAATTCCCGTTCTCCCTTTAGGAGACTCTGGTTATAACTACAGGAAATACGGTGTACACTAAGGTAGGTATGGTAAATGTGCATCTCACAGGAGCCTTAACGAAATTTTTACCTGAATAGTGTGTTTTACTATTCAGCGTTAAAATAATGTTACGAATGTATATTTTTTTTACTATAACTCATAAATAGTAAAAATGTAATCATTTTTATCGAGAGTGACAAAATAGTTCATTGTTTCATCGTTGTTATCCAAATAGTCGATTGTCAACGATATGTTCACGAGAGCCCAATTTACATAAAATTGACACTAAGGCCCAATTAGAATAGAATTGGTCATATAAGGCCCATTTTGACCTAATTATTTAAGAATGGCTGATATATGTTTATTTGTTTACTTTCGGCACATTTTAATTTAAAATGCCATAAATGGCCCATTTTAAACATGCATAACCATTTTGGCCCAAAATACCGAAAATGCCATAGAAGCCCATTTTAAATAAAAAATGACACTTTTGGCCCAATAAAACGGTGGATGACAAATAAACCCATTTTTATCAAAAATGACACTTTTGGCCCAATAAAACCATGAATGTAAAATAAAGCCCATATTTTTTTTTATCAAAAATGACACTTTTGGCCCAATAAAACTGTGAATGTCAAATAATGCCCATTTTTATCAAAAATGACACTTTTAGCCCTAAAAGACCGTGAATTTCAAATAAAGCCTATTTTTATTAAAAAGGACACTTTTGGCCCAAATAAATCGTAACTGTTAAATAAAGCCCATTTTTATAAACAATGACACCTTTGGCCCGATAATACCGTGAATGTCTTATAAAGCCCATTTTTATAAGAAAGGACACTTTTGGCCTAAATAAACCGTAGATGTCAAATAAAGGCCCTCTTTATTATTTGTTTACTTTTATTGTGAATATTCAAGCTTACTTAGCATCTTTAACCAACATAAGAAGTTACATAATGTAAGTTATTCCAACAACTTCAAGGTTTGGGTAAATCTTAAAATTTTGGAGCTTTTAGCATAATATCGCAACATAATACCTTCTGCAAGAAATGAGGAGGATTTAGACTCATGCACCATCTCTGATGTTTGTATAGCAGTGCAAGACCACCAAGAGATTGATGATACTACTGTGTTTTCACAACCAATGATTTCAGAGCCTTTAACAACAAATCTTGAGGTAACTTTCTATGTGTCAACTTTTATTCCTATAACTGTTGATTTTTTCCAGGATTTTACTCCGCCTTCTCCTACTGCTTCTACAACACTTATCACCATATCTCCCTATCCGAATGTCTCTATGAGGGTTTCGTAATCTCAGGTATCTGCTGCACAATCAGTTCCTCTCTTCACGGACTCAACAACAACCACTAGTTCACCATAGGTTACTGCCAACGTATCTGATACGGGGGCAAGGGGTTCTGGTTTTTCTTTTGGTGCTGAGTTCACTCCTATCTCACATATTTGACATGATGATCCTGATACCATTTTTGGTGATGATCGGGATGCTTTTGAAAACTTCCACTATAACCCCTTCTTACAATTCTGAGTTCCAAACATTCATCTCCTCTAAAATTGAAAAACTTCAGGATGATTTGGCTCTTGAGAATAAAATAATGGATGAGCTCACCATTAAAACTGAGAAGGTGAAGGTTCTCTCAGTGAAGTTATCACATGCTAATTCCCATATTATCGAACTAAAATCCGAGAAAGCTATTATCAAATGTTACGTTGTTGATGTGAATGCCGATTTGCATAGTCTAATCGACACTCACGATTCTCTCTTCACAGTATCTGTTCTTCATCATCTGGAAGAGAAATTGTAGCATATCCTCTCCATGCTAGACAGAATTCAAGGTGTTTCAGAATCTTCTATTCCAAAACAAGGAGGAGAATCGGCGAGAACTTCAGGTGCTGGTAAAGGAACTGAAGGAGAAGATGATCATGAACAAAAACCCATGTCTAATGATCTAAAGGATAATGTCGCTTCGATATCAAGAGGAAAAGATAAAATGGTTGATGATGATGAGGAAGAAGATGAAAATGAAAAGTTCAAGCGTAAATCTTGCGATGTTGAACTTGATGAAAACCAGCGAGTTGCTTAAGAGGTTGAAGAGAGAGAGAGAGAGAGAGAGAGAGAGAGAGAGAGAAGGTATCATGTAAAGATGAGGAATCCTTGAAGACTCAGAGAACTCTTTTTTCCTTTATGGACATTAGAAGGCATTCTGAATGAATCCATTGATAACCCTAACATTTATTGGTTAGAGTTTGTTACGTCTTTTGAATTGGAGAACTCTCCAGATTTGCAACTTGATCTGCCAATGACACTGAAGGCCTTTTGGTTTCGTAGTTTTGATAAGATTGCAAGTGTTCCTCTCTCTGAAAAAGGTGTTGATCAGGTGCTATTCTTGTTTTATCTTGTGATAACCCGATACTTTTTAGTCAACAAAAGTCAATTTCCGTTAAATTAAATTTGAATTTTATTTATTTCACTGAGTTCGTAAGGGTTAGAAAACAAATTAGATTATAAAATTTATATAAGTTTCGGAACCAAAAACACTCGAAAAATAAACTTTTCCCTTGAGAAATCGAAAAAATTGATCGGCACCTCGTTTTCGGCCGAAAACGCTCTAGCCGAAAATAGCTTTCGGCCGAGAACCCAACTCCGACCGAAAACCCAACAGTATATATTCATTTCATCTGAAAACTTAGTCATTTTCCTACATTTTCACTCGAAAACACTACAAAATCTCTCCCAATGATCATCCAAGGACACTTACATCTTCAAGAGGAAATCGTCAAATCTTCATATTTTCCTCAAGAACTCCAAAAACACCAAGAACATCCATCATATATTCAAAGGGACGAAAACACCAACAGAATGAAACACCTCATTTCGGATGAAAACCAGTTCTCGGTCGAAAACCAATTCCAGGCCGAAAACAACACTGAACCAAGAACCTTGTTCTCGTGTTGAACTTGACTGAAAACCTTCCTTTCACTTCAAACAACTCTCAGTAACTATTCCTAACACAAAACAAGTGTTTTTAGCACCTTAAATTCATGGTTTCACTAATTTAAATACAAATATGTGTTTAATTATCATTAGGATTCCGTTAATCCCGCGTACATCAACTCGAGGGTCACCTTTCCAGTCTTATACAAAGGATTTCAAACGTATTTAAAACTTATGCAATTGATACAAATAAGATATCACTACATTTTATAAAAATATTCATATATTTTTATCTCTTTTGTAACATGCTGACCATAAGGGGAGTTTTCAACATTCAACTATAATTGAAGAATTTTCAGTACAAAACATAACATACAATCAAACTAATGGCAATATAATTTGGGAACATTATAGAACTTTTACTGAATTCAATACAAGAGAAAAGAACATATATACAAACTATAATAGGTATAGTTTGAGATACTTTACATGATTTTATTGATACAAGAAGACTATATAGAAACGAACATATATAGAATATAATAGATATACTTTATGATTTACCATACTATTTATCCGAATACAGGAGTACATTACTAAATAATTATTCAAGTATACATACAATTTCAAGTACAAGGGAACCCTACAACACTACATGTAAACTAGTTAATACATGGTTATGAATCACTACTTCAATTGTACCCTCCGGGGTGAGGAACTAAATCCTACCACAGTATAACCAGAGTCTCTTGGAGAGAGAGCGTGAGATTTTTGTATAGATCTATACAAGACTGACAAACCCACACCTGAACTGCTAGCTATAGTTAGGCAGGCATGCCTGGGGTGACAAATATCATACCATTCCGACGCTTAAAGAATGTCGTAGAGGTCACTAGGTCATATCAAGCATGGTTATACCGAACTGACAACAACAAAAACTAAGCTTTGTTTACGGGATTTCAATTCTTCAAGTAGTTTTATTTTAATTAATAGAACTACCATACACTAGAAGTTAAGGATTCTATGGAAAACAAACTCACGGTTTTATTTTTCAGTAATAAAATTACTATACATTACTGGTGGCAATCGGGGTTTTCATACAGAACAATACTATACATACTGGTGGTAGCCAGGGTTTTCATACAGAACAATACTTTACGTACTGGTGGTAGCAAGGGTTTTCATACAGAACAATACTATACATACTGGTGGTAGCCAGGGTTTTCATACAGAACAATACTATACATATTGGTGGTAGCCAGGGTTTTCATGCAAAACAATAGTATACATACTGGTGGTAGCCAACGTTTTCATACAAAACAATACTATACATACTGGTGGTAGCTAGGGTTTTCATACAATATATTACTATTCATAACTACTTGTGGTATCTAGGGATTTCATATAAGAGTTTTCATACAAAACATTACTTTCATACATAACTACAGAATATAATAATAAACATACATTTTGAGTCTTGAGGTTTAAGTCTACTTTTCATTACTAAAGAAAATATTGGATTTTCTTGAGAAACATTCAAACATTTCACAGATTCAAAGACAAGTTTTGATTACAAAAACATTCTTATAAACTTACCAACTTAAATATTGATACACTTTCAAAACCGCTTATATTCTCAGGGAACCAATAGACAGGTACATCCATAGATTTTGAGAAGACGGCGCTTAAAGATTTATGTCTTTTATACTTTTTTTATACATTTTGTTTTCATACAAATTATGTATCGAACTGATGTAATTACCTTATCTATTTTCAATGTAATGGTTGTGTTTACTTTGACTACAATGATGCAATTATTGTGATACTATATATGACATCCTTCACCCTCGAACATTTCCGCCGTCTTAGTTTTGGTTTGTGATAGATTGGTATCATAGCATTGTTTATAGTGAACTAAGTATATCAAACCTTACATGATATACAACTATAAATGCTCAGGGGCCAAAGTGCTCTGAACTAAAAAAGTATACTTTTAAAATCGAAGTATTTTATAAGAAGTATAATAACGCTACATACATACCAGAAGCAGTATCACAAGAAGAACAAAACAAAAGTATTTAGATGTTGAACACTACGGTCAAACATGGACAGTTATGTAATCATATCTAGGATAAATATAGTCTGATCAACTATATTTATTTGAGATATAACCAACACGTGTTTGGGAGTCGTAGTAGTGTTGCAACAAGTCTAAAACTTACCAACACTTCATAATAGAGAAGCAATTGAGTAGAACTTACAAAGTAAAAAACTATAGGAGTATTTTGTAGCCTACTGTAACAGCCGGAGTTTGGGTATGTAATTTTATTATTTTGAATTATTATTTTTGGGGGAACTCGACGAGTTGGTGCCTCAACTCATCAAGTAGAGTCTTATCTGTTGACGCAGTTTTGCAACTGGACTCGATGAGTCGGGTATCTGACTCGCCAAGTCGGTGCTGATTAGGAAAACCCTAATCCCCGAGTTGGGAGCCTATTTAAAGGCCTTTATGGCCTTCATTTGCGGCCACCCTATTCCAGAGAAACCCTAGGGAGAGTGAGGAGGGCTAGAGTGCAAAGGAAGGCTTATAATCTTCATTTTATGGGGTGATTTTGCTAAAGGAAGAAGAGAGGATCTATCTAGAATGCGAAGGGAGCCTGGATTGGAGCTAAACATCTTGAGATATTGTCTTTGGAGGTGTAACTCTTTCCATTTCACGTTCACATGGTGGATTTCATAGTTTTAGGGTTTTTCCCTCATAATTTTATGAGATCTAGTGAGTATGAGGTCTCCTTGGTATGAATAACATTAGATCTGGACCATGAGAGGTCCTTAGAGCCATTATCTTCCAGCTTTTTTGCAAGCAAATAAGGATTTGGAGACTAGGTTCCCATTTCTATTGTTAGTTCTCCATTTGAGGCTTGTTATGGGTTGCATGCACATAAAGGTTGAACCTTTACATGAATTTTGAGTGTTTAAGGGTTAGATCTAAGATTTGGTTAAGCAAATCTGACCTCAGGAGGTTGTTTGAGCGAGTCCATGGAGGAAACTCGTTGAGTCCATATGTGAACTCGACAAGTCGGACCAGGTTGCCCCAGGGTCTGACTTTAGTGGTGACCCGGTGACCTGAGGGGGGGTGACTCAGTGAGTCGAGTGAGGCTTAGAAAGGGAGGAGTCTGTGGGGACAATGGGACTTGCCGAGTCATCGTATGCACTAGATGAGTCTGGTCAAAATATACAGTTGACTTTTAGGGTTTGTCAACAAGTGGGCCTTTTGGCCTGTAGAGGGGTAGAATCGTCTTTTACCCTTCTAGGGATTTTTATTAGAGAATATCCAAGTTGATGGAGAGACATTTATTTAGTGTAATTTATTATTGTGACTAGGTGGAGGCTAGGTTAATATTTCTGAGTTCGCGATTTTACCGAGATACCCGAGGCGAGTCTTCTCACTATATCTTATGTAGAGTGGTAATCAAAGATATGTGATGAGGTATTTTGCATGCTAATTGTGTGATATTTATTTCAATGTGATTTGTGTTATGTATGATTCGGAGTTCACAGAGTTAGAACCGGAAGGTTCACTGAGTTAGGACCAGAAGGTCCATAGATCTAGGACTAGAGGGTCCACATAGTTATAGCCTTGAGTGGCTAATATGTGTTATATGTGGTATTTTGGGGAACTCACTAAGTATTTATGCTTACAGTGTTTTGTGTATGTGTTTCAGGTACCAATGATGATCGCGGGAAGGCGTCGACATGATCTGTACACACTCGTGGAGTTTCGTTTATGTGATTCTGGGACATGTTTTCTTTTTATGATGACAGTGGATACATTATATTTGATATTAATTTATCAATGAAAATATGTTTTAAAAATGAAAATTTTGTTTTGAAAAATCCGGTGTTACAAATTGGTATCAGAGCCTTGGTTTGAGGGATTCAGATTCGCCTTCGGGTGTATTTGAACTCAAACTGAGGATTTGAGAAAGTTTTCATAAACAAATGATTTCCAAGAATAAAAGCATTGAGAATAAAATAGAGGAAAGCAGTGTGTACAATCAACCAGCGCCCGAACGGTGATTTCCCAAAAATACCCTCACATTATGTGTTATGAGATATGTTATGATATGATATGCATGCTAGAGTAGGCTAAGTATTCTTATTATGACTAGAGTTGCCTGATTTGCGATGCCTTAGCCTAGGGAGATTACTGCTATGAGATGCTTGAGAGTGAGTAGTTTAGCAGTGAGGAGCTTATGAGAGCCTACCGAAGGGTAGTTGTGTGTGCAGCAAGAGATAGAGTACATGTGATATGAGATCCATGGAGGGGGACTTGGAATAAATATTGATACAGTGTGGAACGTAGTATAGGGCCCGTACTACTGGAAACATCAGATCAGTGAACAGTCCAAGTAGGAATCCTTAGGATACTGGGGAACAAGTACGGTTGAGTTATCGAGTGTGAGTATGCTCAAGAGAGTCTTTGATAATTTTTATGTTGTATTTCAGAGACATCATGGTTGGGACACGCCACTGGCCAGGGACTAGCGAGGGGGTGCAAGCAATGAGGAGCTCCGCCAAATGATTCATGATGAGGTGACTGCTGCCATCCGAGCTGAGATTCCATAGATGTTAGGGTCTATCAAGACCACTATGATTGAGACTTTTGATGAGCGGTATGCTGCTCTTACTGAATCTGTTGTTTCTACAGCCACTGTAGCCGTTGCTGTTGCCCGGCCTCAAGGGGTGACGCGTTGTTGTACTGGGAGTTCAGCAACACGAAGCCACCAGAGTTCGACGAGACTCAGGATCCGATAGTCGTGATGAGGTGGATCTCTGACATTGAGGGGTGCTTCTACACATGTTCATGTCCGGAGCATCTGAGGGTATGGTTCGCTTTGAACCAGCTTCGCTTGGGAGCGAAGGATTGGTGGAAGTTCGCGACAGAACACTTCACATCTGCATATCTTGTTGTGGTGACCGGGGAAAGGTTTACTGCTATGTTTCGAGATGAGTACGTTCCTCCGGTGGAAAGGGCACTGCTAGCCCGGGAGTTCTTGACCCTCAAGCAGGATACTGAGTCTGTTACCACGATTACCAGGATGTTTCACGAGAGGGCGATGTTTTGCCATGAGCAGGTGTCTAGGGAGCAGGCACACGTGAGTCGATATCTGAGTATTCTGAGGAGGGACATTCGCGAGTTCGTGGCGAACTCGACTTACCGGAAATTTACTGAGCTTCAGGAAAATGCTCGTAAGAGGGAGATCGAGCTCGAGACACAAGCCAGGAGGAGGTCGAGTCTTAGAGGATGGAGAGGCGACCGACTCAGTCTCAGCCGACAGCCAAGCGGGCAAAGCCCACTGATGCGAGGTCGGGGAGCCAGAAGGTCTGCACTTGTGGTAAGTGCGACAAGGGTCTGTGGTGGTATGTAGATCTGGATCTTGCTACAAGTGTGACAAGGAGGGGCATATGGCGAAGGACTGCCCCAAGGGATTTGTAGTGTGTTTCCACTACAACCAGACTGGCCATCGAAAGGCGGAGTGCCGACAGCTGCGGAGGTTAGCGTAGGGAGCACCATAGGGATCTGCCCCTGCTACGGTGCGAGCTACAGAGAGTCAGCCAGTGAAGGCTGAGGTGCCCAAGGCTCGCGGGTGAGCCTTTCAGTTGACAGCAGAGGAGGTCTACGCAACGCCTTATGTTGTGGTTGGTATGTATACTTCCATTTATTTATGCTATGCTTGAGATATTGTGTTTATATTATGATATGTGTAGGTACTTTTCTTGTGAATTTTAAACCTACTTTGGTGTTATTTGACTCGGGTACGAGTCGGTCATTTGTGTCTTTTGCATTTAGTCAGCACATGAGTATTCAGCGGGAGGCGATGAGTCGACCTCTGCGGGTTTCTATAGCCGACGAGTGACCGGTGTATATCAGGGATGTGATTCGGGGATGTATGCTTGATATTTTTGGTGTTGAGTTTCCGATAGAACTAGTTCCGATATCGATGGGGGACGTGTGCGTTATAGTAGGCATGGATTGGTTTAGTCGCTTCGGGGCTGTTATTGACTGCGAGCGACAGTTGGTGACGATACGAGGCCCCAGTGGGGGAGTGTTGACGGTATATGGCGAGGGTACTCGAAGTGAGTCAGAGTTTTGTTTAGCCGCCATATCCAGGCAGAGTCTTCAGCAGGGTTGCAAGGGGTTTGTAGCCTATGTGTTGGATACCCGAGCAGCTACAAGTAGGCCGAGTTTAGTTGATGATGTTCCGGTAGTGCGCGAGTTTCCGGATGTTTTTCCTGAGGAATTTTCGGGTGTGCCTCCCGAAAGGAAGGTTGAGTTTCACATTGATTTGGTTCCGGGAGCAACGCCTATCGCCAAGGAGCCTTATCGTCTTGCGCCGCCAGAGATGCGAGAGTTATCCTCGCAGCTTCAGGAGCTGTTGGGGAAAGGGATTATTTGACCGAGTAGCTTGCCTTGGGGAGCTCCATTCCTTTTTGTCAAGAAAAAGGATGGTTCGCACCGTATGTGCATTGATTACCGGGATCTAAACAAGTTGACGGTCAAGAACCGTTATTTATTGCCGAGGATCCATGATTTGTTTGATCAGTTGCAGGGCGCGTCGTGGTTTTCCAAAATAGAGTTGAGATCTGGATATCACTCGATGAGGGTACTTGATGAGGATATCCAGAAGACGAAATTCAGGACGCGTTATGGGCATTATGAGTTCGTGGTGATGCCCTTTGGGCTCACCAATGTACCAGCAACATTCATGGATCTCATGAACACGGTATGCAGGCCGATGCTGGATCGATCGGTGATTGCGTTTATTTATGATATTCTAGTGTATTCTAGATCCCGAGAGCAGCATGAGGAGCATTTGAGGGAGGTCCTCAGGGTGTTGAGATCGGATAGGCTTTATGCCAAATTCTCCAATTGCGATTTCTGGTTACGAGAGGTCCAGTTCTTGGGGCATCTTGTTAATCAGAAAGGTATATTGGTCGACCTGGCCAAGATTGAGACGGTGATGAGTTGGAAGGTGCCAAAATTCGCTACCGAGATCAGAAGTTTTCTGGGATTGGCTGGTTATTATCGGAGATTCATCAAGGATTTCTCCAAGATTGCAGTGCCACTTACCCGGGTGACCCGGAAAGGAGTTAATTTCTCATGGGGTCCAGAGCAGCAGACTTCGTTTGAGACCCTTCGCCAGAGATTGTGCGAAGCCCCGGAGTTACCTCTTGCAGAGGGAGTGGAGGATTTTGTGGTACACTGTGATGCATCAATTTTAATGTTGGGCACGGTGCTTATGCAGAGAGGACATGTGATAGCATATGCATCAAGGAAGCTGAGGCCTCATGAGGCAATGTATCCCACTCATGATCTGGAGTTAGGCGTAGTGGTGTTCACTCTCAAGATCTGGCGTCACTACCTATATGGGGTTCAGTGTAATATACACAAACCACAAGAGTTTGAAGTACTTAATGGATCAGCCTAACCTGAATGTGCGCTAGAGGAGATGGTTGGATGTAGTGAAGGATTATGATTGTGAGATCTTTTACCACTCGGGCAACGCGAATGTGGTAGCTGATGCACTGAGTCGTAGGGCGGAAAATGCCCCGATTTGAGATATGTGTATTAGGACGACGGTGATAACCCCGGTATTAGACACCATCCGAGGGGCTCAAGCAGAGGCGGCGAGACCAGAGAACCGCAAGAAGGATCAAGTGATTGGGTAGATATTTGGGTTTGTGACCGATAGTCGGGGGCTTATGACTTATCACGGTCAGCTTTGGGTGCCTTATATAGGCGGGGCACATTGTATTTTGATGGAGGAGATGCATAGATCGAGATTTTCGATCCATCCTGGGGCCACCAAGATGTATTTGGATTTGAAGAAAGATTATTGGTGGCCTTGCATGAATAGGGATGTTACGTGGGTTGTTGAAAGGAGTTTGACATGTCGCCGGGTTAAGGCCGAGCACCAGCAGCCGCATGGCACGTTGCAGCCACTTGAGGTTCCCCAATGGAAGTGGGAACATATTACTATGGATTTTATCACCAAGTTACCACGAACCTCAAGAGGTGTCGATGCAATCTGGGTGATTGTAGATTGGTTGACGAAGAGCGCTCACTTCCCTGCCATCAGTGAGAGTTCTTCTGCAGAGAAGTTGGCAAAGGTATACATGAGAGAGGTGGTGTCATGGCATGGGGTGTCGATCTTGATTGTGTCCGATAGAGATGTGTGTTTCACTTCCAGGTTTTGGAAGAAGTTTCACAAGGAGTTGGTACAAGATTGCATTTCAGCACTGCTTACCACCCTCAGACCGACGGTCAGAGTGAGCGGACTATTCAGACGCTCAAGTACATGCTTTGTGCATGTGTATTGGATTTCGGAGTGAGTTGGGACACGTATTTGCCATTGGCTGAGTTTTCCTATAACAACAGCCATCATTTGAGTATTGGTATGCCTCCCTTCGAGATGTTGTATGGAAGGAGGTATCAGACAACCATTTGTTGGGGAGAGGTAGGGCAACGGGTGATGGGTAATACAGAGATTGTGCTTCATACTACTGAGCAGATTCAATAGGTCAGGCAGAGGTTGCTGACGACTCAGAGTCATCAGAAGAACTACGTGGATAAGCGTCGCTCAGAACTTGAGTTCCACTTTGGTGATTTCGTTCTCTTGAAGGTATCACCTTGGAGAGGTGTGATTCGGTTCAGGAAGAGAGGAAAGTTGGGGCCTTGGTATATTGGTCCATTCAGAGTGATCGTGAGGGTAACCAGGGTAGCGTATCGTTTGGAGTTACCTGCAGAGTTGGGTCAGATTCATGATACCTTCCACATGTCTCAGTTTAGGAAGTGTATTGCCGAGGAATCGGCATTGGTACCATTGGAGGATATTCAAGTGGATGCGAGCCTGAATTATGTTGAAAGGCCAATTGCGATACGGGATCGAAGGATCAAGGTTTTGAGAAACAAGGAGGTGTCCTTGGTGCAGGTTTAGTGGCAGCATCGGAAAGGGTCCGAGCTGACATGGGAATTGGAGATCGAGATGCATGAGCAGTACCCAGAGTTATTTGCAAAGTGAGACTTCGAGGGAGAAGTGTGAGTCTGGTGGGGGAGAATTGTAACAGCTGGAGTTTGGGTATACAATTTTATTATTTTGAATTATTATTTTTAGGGGAACTCGACGAGTTAGTGCCTCAACTCATCGAGTAGAGTCTTATCTATCTTGGAAGTAGGCTTGACGGTCGGTTTCTTGTTCATAATCTTTGCTATTTCCTGATCCATAGTGGCGAGCTCATGGATGTAGGAAGCTAACATTCATTTGAGATGTTTGAGAATCGGTTCATACTCTCTATGATTGGAGAGAAGAATGTTGTATAGCAGAATCCAATCATGCGGATTCAGACTGGGAAGATCTGCCAGAGAAATGAGATATTCTGTGTTGGCCGTTCCTCTGTTGATTTTGAAATTAACGTTCACAAATTTCCCAGCCTGTGTCGGTTTCAGTACCTTGACTTTAATTATCTTCTGAGCACTCCATGTCAAGTACTACGGTTGACCATACTTCAGATAGAAATCTATTAACTCTCTGCCAACCTTCAAGTTTGGACGAGGGACATCGGCAGTGACATCAAAGCAATGAAATGTAAAAGCTTTTCGCATGATTGGCATGTCAAACTGCGAGTCTTTGGTATTTTCACACTCGAAGGATGCAATTGGTTCCAACCAATATATGGAGGGAAACTCAATTGCTTGATTGATGAGTGTGTCTCTGTCCCATTCTGGGAACAGAGTCTTCTTGGCTTGTATAGCATCCTCGTCCTCCTTGATCTTTCTTTCCATAGCCTCGGCCTCTCGAGCTAGTTTAAGAGTTTCATCTAGCTCTTTGTCCCTTTTCTTCCGTTGAAGAGCTTCAGTGATAGTTTCATCTGTATCTGACTCGCTCTCAACAAGGAACTATTTCCCAGAACCCGAAGCTACATTAACCTTCGGTTCTGTCTTTGATACACCTTCCTCTCCCCCTTGTCGCGGAAGAACAAGCTTCTCCGAGACACCCTTCATTTCGCTCAAGATGTTAATTGCATAAAGGAGTTTAGCCTGGAGATGTTGTCTGATAGTAAGGGTAAGCAAGGGATCATGAGTGTCAAGAACATTTGTCAACATATTCTTGACATCACCAGTGCAACCTTGAAGAACTGCCCGCTGAGTCTTTAGCAAAGAAATTTCTTGTTGTGCTTGGGCCAGTTGTATCTTTTGTAGGTTGATAGTTGCCTGATTGTCACAACTGGAAATTTTGTGTTATGTAATCTATACACTCAAGTTAATGTGAATGCAAAACTTAAGAACATGATTGACACCTACTATTATGACATCAAAAACTCCAATCAAAGGCATCATACAAGTACTACAAATAGTCATCAAACAATTGGAGACCCTAGAAGTCCTTGTTTAAGTCCATTTTGGACTAGGACTTCCTTATTGGATCCAAATGGACCAATAAGCTTCCAATTAGACTATCATGGGCTTAGAACCCTAATTGGGCTCTAATTGGACCCACACTAATTTATTTCAACATTTTGGGCCATGTTGGGCCTAGAATGAAGTGAATTAAAAGCCTTGATACATGAATAACCTAAACTAGTCCAATAAAAATATAAAAATCCTACCACATTCTTTTAGACTTAAAACATACCCGAATTAACTCTAACATTGGGCTTAGAAGCAAGGGCCCAAAATTTTCCTTTTCCCTTCCAAAAATCTCGGCCCAAGGCCCAAACCCAAGAAAAGGATGAGAGTTGACTTTGTTTTGCCACTTCATTATTGTCTTTTGGATATCCATGCAACTTATCCCATATCTCCATGCATATCACTTCAAAGGTCATCTCTTCTTCCTCCCTCTCACTCTCGGCCGAGGATACACACACACATCACAAAAATTCAATTCCAATCTCTCTAAGTCTTGAAGAGCATTCCTCCCTCCTCCTTCAAAATTTTCGTGAATCAAGAGCTTCACAAGGAGAATCCATCACCAAAATCACTATCTAGGTAAGTTAATGCTTGGATCCATGCTTTGGACTCTTTCTTGTCTTCAAAAATCTCCTCTTAACTCTCATGAAATCATAAACTTGTGTCTTAGAACTCCATAAACTCAAATTCATCATCAAAGGGTGCTAGAGTGAAACATCACTTCATTTCTTCCATTCTTTCTTCAAAAACCAAATCAACACCCAAGGTGAGCTTCATACCCCCTATTTTCTATTTTTATGAGTTTTTTGGGGGGAATACAAGTGAAAGTGTATATCTATATGCGTTTTGTATGCTTTGTATGATTTCCATGCTTATATGTGTGCTTTTGTGAGTTATAATGTTGGATTTAGCCATAAAACCCCTCAAAACCGAGATATACCTCATGTTAAATGATTTTAGCCTCTACTATATTTCTACATACTAAGTGTTTCTAGAAAAATAGCTAAGTGGTTTAGTAATAATTTCTTTGGGCTAAAAACACAATTTTTGGACCTAAAATGTGAAAAATACAAAATTAAGGGCCCAAATTGACATATCACGAATTCTAATGGATAAGGTGTGTCAAAACAGTTTCAATAAAACCATTTCTGGAAATATACTCATTTAGAGAATTAAAAACATAAATTTCAAGCTTAATGGGCTAAAAATGACATTTTCGGCCCAATGAGGCCCATTATGCGAAATTTTCTGTTTTGGAGGGCCAAAACTGTGTTTTTCTGTAAAACAGTGGACTATAAGTGTTCCAAGTCCTTTTCAAAGGTTTAAAATGCTTTTTAAATTTAAAAAGGACCAAAGTTGCAAAATTTTACAATTTGGGCCAAAATTGTCAAAATTGCGAAAAAGAAGGGTTATAACCGAGAAAACTGAAGTTTCAGGGACTTAAGCTGTTTTCTATGAAAAATATGCTGAAAAATATTAATTTCAATAATTTTTGGTGTTAAAATGTTAAGAAAATTGATTTAAGGACCAAACCGGAAAGTATTTAAATAAAGGGTTGAAAAAGTAAATTTAACAAACAATGAGGGGCTGAAAACAGAAAACTTTCAAGGCTAATTCAATACATGCAATTTGATCAAATGATGGCACCGCGACTATCGATGAAATACAATACATTACAACACCAAAAGTCGTTGTTAAACGAATTGGTTCGGTCTCGAACCAATAAAAATCCGAAACTACTAACACGACGACACTATGACACTACGACACTACGATTCATACTAATGACGTTTGGGAATTCAACATACATGCGAGTGTGCACGGACGTCTACGCACCATCTTTGGGCCCCAAAAGTGTAAAATCTTGTTTGTTGAGCCTAGCTAGCCCAATGACCTGATCTTAAGGCCCGAAGACCTCTATCTTACGAAGTGTTGGGTTTTACCGATCCGACACAACGTAAAAGGACTTTCAATGGCTTGTATACTACTGGTCCCCAAGGGTCCTTTGGTATTGCTAGTAGAGTCTACCTTTTTATGCGAGGCGGGTCTGGGACCCCTCGTACCTTTTTATCCCCAACCGGCTAATGGAGTCATCGAGGCCTTCGTGTCCTCTTTCTCTTCGGATGTGGGACTACACGTAGTCAGGGCGGTTGGATAACGTGATTAGTACGGACGACGCCTACGGGATCGTTAGTATTGCTATAGACTAGTCGTTTGTGTAACGCGTGTTTGTAGCAAATAATCATGCTCAAAAATAATCCAACGTCGCCTGGTATTGATAACTTCACGCGTTGCAATGGTTTGAATGTAAATTCATGTAATTCAAAGAATTAGGAAAACATCGGGTTTTCCTAGGGTTTTTCAATACATACGGATTCGGAATGCATACAATTTTAATGAACAATTTTTACAAGTATAGAAACAAACAAGCATATCTATGGATCTTCACACCTTTTTGACTATACTATTTTCAGAAAATATCGGATTTTCTGGTGGTTTTCAAACAATACAAAACATTGGATTTCAAACACTACTTATGAACTCACCAACATTTCATATGTTGACGTTTTTCAAAATACTTGTATTCTCAGGGAACCAGTGAATCAAAGGAAATCATATTCAGTGATGGCTTGCAGTTTATTTATGTACGAAACGAACAATTTATTTTTGGGAATGTAATGTTTAAACAATGTACTTCATGTAAACTTTACTGGTTGTACTATATTAATGCATGGTGACGAATGTTGTTACGTTTCATATATATATTCAATGTTATGGTATTCAATTGAGTCACGACAGCCCCCGGATGTTTCCGCCATCTGGTTCGGGGGTGTGACACTGATGCTTGACAAGATCTTCCTTTAGGGTGCTCTCTGCTGCTAGAGAAGCAAAACGCGAATCCAAAGATTTGAGAAAGGAGGTGGATTCAGTTTTGAGGTCAGCACGCAGAGCCTCAAACTTGGAGGTTTCACCCTGAAGGGTAGCCGAGAAAGAGTCGACGGACGTCAGAAACTTTGCCGCACTGGAATTAGCATGTGCTTTTAGAGAATCAAGAAAGATCCGAGTTGTGTGAACAACCTCAGTAACTTCCTTTGTGGCTTTGGAGCATGAAGCAGCTGAGTTGTCGATGGCATCAGTTGAACGATCCAGAGCGTCAGTGTACGTCTTGATCGCAGACTCAATGAAGGCTTTCAGTACGACACCCCCGTAGGCTTTATTATCAGCCAGCAGACTATCGAGTTTGTCGTGAATTTCTTGAATCTGCTGACTAGTAACAGGGGTATCGGGATCAGTGTCTGTGGGAATCCGGTATGGGCTATAATAAAGAGAGTCGTACTCTTCATCATCACCGCCCAAGGTAGCACCGTAGTTGGAGGATGGAAAAGGAGATGGGGGAATGTTGATGACAGGGGTTTCAACCACAGTAGTAGCCCCTGTATCAGATACATTGACTGTTACTGGTGGTTGGGAAGAGGTGATAGTAACTGATTCGGTGATAATTGGTATGGGGATAGAGGATGAAGGTTGAGTAATAGAGAAGGGAATGATTGGTTCTATTGTAGTGGGAGGGATGGTTATAGGAACAGAAAGTGGGACCTCCTGTGTTGGTGATTGGGGTGGGGTAGGATTTTTAGGAGAAGTGGGATGGGTGGGTGATTTGGTAATTTTGGGAGATGCTGGTGGAGAGGGTGATTTGGGAATTTTGGGAGATGCTGGTGGAGAGGGAAGATGAGTGGCTGCAGGAGAAGAGGGTTGTTGAGGAGACTGAGCAATGGTTGTCTCGGTTGGAGGAGCAGCAGCCTCTGTGTCGGATGGGTCATTAGGAGTAGAGCCAGGAGAAGGAGACCCTTTGGCTCTTTTAGCCATCTTCTTGACCTTCTTGGATTTGGACTGAGAAGGTTCCTCCGCATCAGATTTGCATTTGGAGGATCTTCGCTTTCTCTCCTTTTTCGGTTCAAATTCTTTCTTCTCTGGTTTCTCCTTTTTGCTGGCCCTCTTGCCACGGTTGGCAGGTTGATCAAGGGCGTCTAGTGCAGCTCTCTGTTCATCGGATAGAACGCTTGGAGGCAAGGGTGTTCTGGTGCTATAGTCAGCCATGATTTTGCTGTGAGGCGTGACACACCTATACATGGATTCAGGGATCAATCCATAATGGAGAAACTTACTTGGATCAGAGACGATGATCTTCTTGGTGTGGTAAGAGGCAATTGAAGCCATAAGAGCATCCTTCATCACCGGGATTTCAAGGGAATCCATGGCCTTTTTTGTAATAAGCGTCCAGAAACGGCCACATGATATCTCAGAGTACCGTGTAGTGGTGTTGAGACTCTGAACGACTTGAGATCAGATTATGGAGCCATAATCTAGATTGATGCCGTTGTAAAGACCATACAGGATGGTGAGAAACCCTTTACTCGTGGTGTCAGAACCACCACACCTCTCCGCTAAACCCTTAATCAAAAGGGTAAGCAATCCATTCCACTGAGACGGAAGACAGGATTTCTTGACCTTCGCGATAGTAGTAAGAACATCCGTATACCCCATCTCATACATCATTGAGAAGAGTTGAGTAGTGGTGATAAAATCCGGTGAGATGACGGAAGAATCAACTGCAAGCCCTAGAAGAGAGCAAAACCTTGTTTTGGACACAGAGGTTTTCTTGTCGTGGATGGTGAAGTAGATGCGATCTTTGTGTTTGTCGTATTTTGTCGTTGTGTAGACTTGAGAGAGCAGGGACATTGGAACGGCTTCCACCTGCGTGAGTGCCAACAGCAATGGGGAATATTTTAGGCATTCCACCACGTGTAGCATGTATGAATCATATAAGAACGGGGTCATCTCTATAATCATATTTTGATTAGGTTTGATGGAGAGCAAAGATGAAGATGCAGTTTGATCTTGTGCAGAAGATGAAGTCGCCATTGTTGAGTTGTGGAAGAAGATGAACAGTGGAAACTTTTCAGAGAGAGAGAATTCGTGGGAGGTAAATGCCAAAGAACACGATCACCCCTTATTTATACCGTTCACTGGAGAGAGAAAATCGTGATGATGAGGAAACCAAAACGTCGCCTGAAAAAGCGCGATTGGAAGTTATGGTGTATCCCAGGAATACGTCAGCACACGTGGGTGTGAAACGAATCAATTGCACGCGCCCAAATCATTTTTGTACCGTTTGAAATTCCTTGTGCCCTTGTTTGGTTACAACTGAAACTTAAAACCATATTCCAAACAGCAATCAGAATGTTGGAAAAAATTAATTTTCGTGCATAAGAGTGTGAAAGATAAAGAAATAAATCAAAGGTGTTTGGGATGTGAGTGTTGTCTATTAAGAAGACAGAAAGCGGAAGATTCCGGGCAAGAATCGCTTCCTTCAAAGCCAAGAAAAACTTGAAGTGCTTATGTGGTTTCCCAAGAAATACGATCAGTTGTCTATTAATAAACAATGAAAGACATCTTTTGATCATGGGCTGAAGGGTGGCTGACCTCTAACCGAACATCAAGTCTTAACATAAAACTGAGTGTTGGCAGAGATACCTGTGAGACCGATGTGATCTGTTGAACAGGTAGGTGGGAATTATCGCGTGACAAGCATGGGATAGACAGAAATCTCAAAGAAAAATAACCTGG
The DNA here is from genome assembly GCF_052625555.1 of Lactuca saligna. Lineage (NCBI taxonomy): Eukaryota > Viridiplantae > Streptophyta > Magnoliopsida > Asterales > Asteraceae > Lactuca > Lactuca saligna. The sequence continues at coordinate 277,199,292 of NC_136421.1, read as the reverse complement.
ACCTCTTTGGGAAGAAATGTCTTAGGTGGAGACGATTTCATAAAAGATCACACAAAAAGAAAATGAGATTTCCAAGTAATAGCTTGAGTATATCACTCACCGTCAATTCATTTCAGGTATTGGATTTTGGGTTTCACTTAGAACGTGGTAATCGAATCCAAGATCATAAACACAGAGGTTGTGTAACCATAAGCTTCAGTGGTAAAGACCAAAAGCATCAAGGGTTACTTTAGGGAATGGAAGGTAAATGTAGAATTTTGAGGAGGTGGTTAAGAGACCAAACGTACCTTCTGCTACAGAATAGGGACAAAGCAGAGCAACTCATGTATCAAATGAGTAGAGTAAGGTAGCTCTAGACCGAGTGTGAGAGAATAGCCTGATTGGGAAGAGACGATAGGTATAGATCGAATCATTAAGGCGTGCTCGAGGTCATAGAGGCTTGCGACAACATACAGCAGCATGCTTCTAGGGACGTCTAACTAGTCTAAGAAAGATAAAACATACCTGGGTAAACACTACAGAAGGTGATGCTTGTATTCACCTGTGCAAAACGTACACCGACCAGGACTTGCAAGTAGTGGAAGTAAGTAAGAAAACGGAATAAAACAGAAGAATAAAATGTTTTTGTAATTTTGGGATTTTTCTGAAAAATAAATAAAAACAGAAAGATAAAATGTTTTTGTAATTTTTGGATTTTTTCTGAAAAATAAATAAAAACAGAAAGATAAAATGTTTTTGTAATTTTGGGATTTTTCTGAAAAATAACTAAAAACAGAAAGATAAAATGTTTTTGTAATTTTGAGATTTTCTGAAAAATAAATAAAACAGAAAGATAAAATTGTACAACATAAAAAAAATAATGAAGCAGAGATAGGCCGAGCGATCTGTGTATTTCGGTGACAATTTCAGAACAGAGATGAACCGAGCGGTCTGTCTAGTTCAGTTCAGTAAATCATTAGTGCAGAGAGAGACCGAGCGGTCTGTTTGCTTCGGTTCCTTTAAATCTCCAGAGCAGAGAGAGACCGAGCGGTCTGTTTGCTTCGGTTCCTTTAAATCTCCAGAGCAGAGAGAGACCGAGCGGTCTGTTTGCTTCGGTTCCTTTAAATCTCCAGAGCAGAGAGAGACCGAGCGGTCTGTTTGCTTCGGTTCCTTTAAATCTCCAGAGCAGAGAGCAACCGAGCGGTCTGTCTCTTTCGGTTCTTGATTCTTAGATGGAGATTTGAGGATTTGGGACCGACTCTCCAACCATCATACCCAAGCCTTGTAGAATTTTGTTGAAAGTTGTTTCAGGAAGAGCTTTGTTAAAGACATCGGCCAATTGATCAGTGGTTCTAACATAGTGTACTTCAACGTTTCCGTCTTCCACGTGATCTTTGATGAAGTGATACCTCAGTGCGATGTGTTTGGTCTTGGAGTGTTGCACTGGGTTATGACAGATCCTAATTGCACTTTAAGAGTCACAATATAGTGGGATCTTTTTCATATTGAGTCCATAGTCTTGGAGTTGACTCTGCATCCAAATCACTTGAGAGGTACAGGAAGCAACGGCAATGTATTCTGCTTCAGCGGTAGACAGTGACACGCAGGTTTGTTTCTTTGACTGCCAGCTAACCAATTTCCCATCGAGGAATTGGCAACCGCCAGTGGTGCTTTTCCTGTCGAGACCACAACCACCAAGGTCTGCATCTGAGTATGCTTGAACGAAGAAGCCTGAGTTAGAAGGGTACCACAGACCTAAAGAGGTAGTTCGCTTGAGATAACGGAATATGTTTTTCACTGCAAGCATATGAGGTTCCCTTGGATTTGCCTGTAACCGAGCACAGTAACAAACAGAAAACATTATGTCAGGTCTGCTAGCAGTAAGATACACTAGAGAGCCTATCATTTGACGATAAAGTGTAAGATCAACAGCTGGTTTGTCTAGGGATGGAGTGAGCTTAGTGCCGAATGCCATTGGGACTTTGACTTTTGAATCTCCCATCATGCCAAATTTTTCTAAGAGATTCTTGGTGTAAGCTTCCTGGTTGATAAAGATGCCTTCAGGTCCCTGTCTGATATTTAAACCAAGGAAAAAGTTAATGGGACCCATTGAGCTCATTTCAAATTTAGTCTCCATCAGCTTTCTGAATTCAGCTGTTAGGCTTGGATTCGTGGAGCCGAAGATGATATCATCGACGTAAATTTGAACTATCATAAGGTGGTTGCCTTCCTTTTTGCGAAATAAGGTTGAGTCAACCGAACCTTGTTTGAACTTGGACATCTTTAAAAATTTCGTCAGCGTTTCATACCAGGCCCTCGGTGCTTGTTTCAGACCATACACGGCTTTATCCAAAATGTAACAGTGATCGGGATACTTTTCATTCACGAATCCAGGAGGTTGCTCCACATACACAGTCTCTTTGAGATCTCCATTGAGAAATGCACACTTGACGTCCATTTGAAAGACCTCAAAGGTTTTGTGAGCAGCATAAGCAAGAAATATTCTCACTGATTCCAGCCTAGCTAACGGAGCGAATGTCTCTTCATAGTCAATGCCTTCCTCCTGACATTATCCTTTGACGACCAGATGAGCTTTGTTTCTGATAACATTCCCCTCCTTGTCGAGTTTGTTCCTAAAGACCCATTTGAGACCAACAACCGAGGCATGTGGAGGAGTTGGAATAAGACGCCAAACCTTGTTCCTTTCAAATTCATTCAGTTTGTCTTGCATTGCTTGAACCCAATCAGAGTGATCAAGAGCAGTTTTAACTGTCTTTGGTTCAACTTTGGATACGAATGAGTTAAACATGCAGAATTCAACTTTTGAGTACAAGGATGCTTGTTTTGCCTTGAGTTGTGATCGGGTCAGAATTGTTTCTAAGATATTACCGACAACTTGAGAAATAGGATGATTTCTGGTCCATTTGGTGAGAGGAGGGAAGTTTGGATCAAAGGATGGATCCAATTTAGCATTTATTATTTCTTCTGGTTCGGATAGACTGTCGAAGTCGGATGCCATATCAGCATGCTCCCCCTCGACATGTGATCTTGCAGGAATGTCTTGTGAATCTTGAGCTATAGTGGTTTCTAGAGGTGATGATCGTTCGGGTGTTGATGAACCTACGGTTGGTGGGACATTTTCGGTTGGTGAAGCACTCTCGGTTGGTGAAGCACTCTCGGTTGGAGGTTGAGACCTTAGCTCCCCCTCAACTTGTGAACTTGGCTGGGATGCAGGTGGATCCTCCCCCTCTACTGATGCATTGTGTTCGGGAGGGTCTTGTGAACTCGATTCTTCTTCATTCATTCTTCTTGCAGCATCGTCAATAAGTTGCTTCAAGTTATCTACCCTGTTGTCTGCTGCACTGGCTTCAGAAAGAGTGGCCTTCTCTGGTTCATCAAAAAGCTCCATGAATTTCTCGAATAGATTAGCGACCGAGGCTATGACTTGGCCAGTTTGAGGAAAGATTTCTCCAGCTGTGTCTTCGTTGGCCTGTAGCTTCTTAACATAGCTATCATCAAAAGACACGTAGTAAGTTTCTTCGATCTTCTTTGAACGCTTGTTTAACACTCTATATGCTTTGGAAGTAAGAGAATAACCCAGAAATATCCCTTCGTCAGCTTTGACATCAAACTTGTTGCGGTGTTCTTTGGAATTGAAAATGAAGCATCTGGAACCGAACACATGGAAAAACTTCACATTAGGCTTCCTGTTGTTGATGATCTCATAAGGAGTGAGAGTGAAGCGTTTGTTAAGATACGACCTGTTCTGTGTAAAACAAGCAACAAAAATAGCATCAGCCCAAAAATATAAAGGTAAGGAAGCAAAACTTAGCATTGTTCGGGCAGCTTCACATAAGGATCGGTTTCGTCTTTCGACAATTCCATTCTGTTGAGGTGTGTAGGGAGTTGAGAAGTTGTGACTGATCCCCTTTTCTTCTAGGAATTCTTCAAATTCTTTAGTTTTGAACTCCAAACCATTGTCACTTCTGATGTTGCGAATGACCTTCTTCAGCTGTACTTCAATCTGCTTGATGAACACTTTTAGCTTGTGAGTCGCTTCAGATTTAAGCTTCAGAAAGAACACCCATGTAAAACGTGAAAAGTCATCAACAATAACAAGAATATACTTGCTACCACAAATGCTTTCTACAGAATATGGACCACATAAATCAATATGAAGTACTTCCAGTGGTTCTACGACTTTAGTGTTTATTATGGATGGATGACTTTGACGACTCTGCTTTCCCATTTCACATGCAGCACACAGATGATCTCTGTCATATTTGAGCAATAGGAGACCCCTCACATGACTTCCAGTGACAAGTTTGTTGATATCTTTGAAGTTGAGATGAGAGAGTCTTCTGTGCCACAGCCAAATTTCGTCAGATGGTGCCTTGGATAACAGACAGATTGCTGGGTTTCCTTTGATTGGTTTGAGATTAAGGGGAAACATTTCACCTTTGCGCTCTGACTAGAGAATAACTTTGTTCGTCTTTTTGTCGATAATTTCCGAACCTTCATCATCGAATGAGACTTTGAGACCAGTACCTCCAACAAGCTGAGATACACTGATAAGATTGTGTTGTAATCCCTCTACGTATGCAACTTTCTTGATTGAGAAATCACCGTTTGTAATCATTCCGTAGCCTTTGATTGTTCCGAAGGAATTGTTCCCAAATTTGACATTTCCACCATTGGAAAGAGATCTGAATTCCCTAAGTTCTTCCTTCCTTCCTGTCATGTGACGCGAGCAGCCACTATCAATGTACCATTCTTCGTCATACTGCTCGTCAGTGATAACCTGCAAAAATTAAGCAGATTTAGGAACCCAGAGCTGTTTGGGTCCTCGTGAGTTGTTTGCGGGAATAGTAAGAGAGATGTCAACAACATATGTTCTTTTTATTAGTGTTGTATCATCTTTTCTTTTGATGGTGAAAACTTTGATTTTATTTGGATTTAATGGTTTTGGTATTGATTTTGATTCAGTATCTGAAACCTTGTGGTTTCCTTTTTGATCAGCTGATGACTGAGATTTTTGAGTAGAAACAGAGTGGACTCTAGGACGAGAAGAGACAGAGGATTTTGAATAGTTAGAAGAGTTAGAATGAGATGACTTAGAACGGTATGACTTCTTGATTGAAGATTTCGGGTGACTCTTTTGCTTTTGGTTAACGGAAGGACCATCTTTAGAGTTTTGACCTCTTTTAATTCCCGAACCGAACCTGTGCTTTTGGTTGAAATCATTCTCTGAACCGAATCTATACGTTCGGTTGTTGTTGTGCTCTGGGCCAAACCTCTGCTTTTGGTTGTTGTTCTGCTCAGAACCGAACCTCTGCTTTCGGTTGTTGTTCTGCTCAGAACCGAACCTCTTCTTTCGGTTGTTGTTCTGCTCAGAACTGAGACTCTGCGTTCGGTTGTCGTTTCTCTTCGTCGATCCATCAAGATTTTTCGCTGGTTTTAAATTCCTGTCTTGATGCGAGAAATAGGCATTTTGCGATCGCCAAAACTGTTTTCTTTCGGAGAGATTTTTCCTGTATCTCTGATTCCTTTCCCGTTTTTGACTTCTCATCTGCTTCGGTCGATGATGGACGTTAGCTTTATGTTTTTGATTTTCATTGGTTGAACCACTCTGAACCGATGTTGTTTTGCTTGGAGATGCGACTTCCTTTACAGGAATTTCTTTCTCTTGAGGGACATCTTTTGTTCCACTGGTACTTGCCACGTTGAAGCAATTAGGTTTATTTAAAGGTTCTGGAACGTACCTGCCTTTCCTTTTCCATGAAGTCCTTTCAGACAGACCTACCATTTCATCAGCATTGTCAATGGGAGCCGACCAGAAGAACTCATCACAGCCATCAGCATTGTCTTCATTCACAATAGCTGTTAGTTCAGCAGTCTGATGTTCAGTTACACCTGTGACTTTGTATACCTGATTCGGAGTGGTCCTAACTTTTTGGTATACAACTGCCTTCTCTACAAGAATCGGGGACTTTTGTTGGGACAACCGAGCGAATTCCACAGAATTTTCTGAGATGAGATTTTTATGGTTCTCGGGTTCATTTTTGACAAATTCTGAGCAATCAACCGTGTCCTCTACAGAAATTTCACTCATGTTATCGTCCCCATTAAGCTCAGATGCATTTTCAACATCAATTTTATTTTCCGAGCTTATGTTGACATTCAGTGAGTCAAATTTTTGTATAGTTTCGGTTCTAAGCTTCAATTTATCATTTTCATCCAAAAGATTTTTTAGCATATTCTTGTGGTCCTTGGATTTTATGAAAGATTCAATTTTGTCCAGTCCATATAAATATGTTGGATTAACATCCTCAGACGAAATAATACTCTCACAATTATATGCGTCAGCATCAATTTCATCTTCCTTGAACTCAAGAAAGGGTAAAATCATGCGATGAATCTTTTGCCCTATTTCACAATTTAAATGAAGCTGAGTAATATTAGTATAAAGACGTTTGGCAATCAGACAAAAAACATTTTGCTGTTTCAAAAGCTTCAAATTGTCTCTTTGCAAATAAATGTTTTCATCTTTTATTTTGATTAACTTTGACTCCTTCAGTTCGATCCACATCCGCCGTTCCTCACTCTTCGAAGACACCCTGCTTAATTGATCAGTTAGGTTAGAGTTGGTGACCCGAGTTTGAGTTAAACTACTATCTAGATGAGAGATTCTTGAATTAACACTTTTTAATTCCTTTTCATATGAGCATTGTGGGACTTTAAATGAGACAAAAACTGATTGTACCTTCTTGATTAGTTCATCAAGTTCGCTGAACTGCTCGCTGAGTGGTTCGGCGGTAAAGCATAGATTCTGCTGTTCTTTGTCATCATTCCCACCATCAGTGTTGTATCCTCTCATCTGAGAAACGTCGGACACCATCAAGCATCTTCCTCCACTGCTTTCTTCTTTCGCTACATAGGCCTTTCCACGTGAAGGCTTCCTCACTTCATCATCTTCAGAGTCGGTTGACCAAACCTCCACACCACCGAACTCATCATCAGCTGCCGAGCCCTGCACAATTAAAGCATTCATGGAAGGGTTAGCAGCAGATTTCTTCTTCCTTAACTCATCAAGCTTTTTCATCAACACAACTTCTTCATCATTTTCTTCGTTCTTTTCTGCCATCTTTTTGAGGACGCAATCTTTTGCATAATGGTTCTTTCCTCCACAATAATAGCAGCTCACTCCAGAATCTCCTTCAGCCTTCTGTTCCTTCTTTGCTTCTTCAGCTTTCAGTTCATCTTTGACTTTTTCAGTGCTATAGCTTCCTTGCCAATTTCGGTTCCTATTGGTGGGGAATCTCTTAGGGTTTGACACCATCATAGCATAGTCTTCAGATGTGAGATCATAATCATCCAAGTTGAGATCTTCGTCCTCTACCACATCTTTGCTTTTCGACAGGAGTGCTAATGAACCCAGACTTGAAACCACGGTCTTCTCCTGCAGCACGATCTTTTCCTGAGATTTTAGGATGCCCACCAGTTTCACCAAAGAATAGGATTTGAATTGCTCGTGTGCTTTGACTGTGGACACAATTGCTCTCCACTCAGACCTGAGTCCATTTAAAAAAGTAACCTTCTATTCAATAAGCTTCCTTTCGATGTCATGTTTGATCATCTTGCTAAGAAGATGATTGAAGCGATCAAACGTTTGTGTCACTGTTTCTTCAGTTCCATGCTTGAACTCACCAAACTCAGACAAGAGCAAAGTTTGAATGGAGTGTTCAAGATCTTCATCTGTAGAGTACAATTCACGTAGCCTGTCCCATATCTCTTTAGCAGTTGTGCATGAACTTACCAGCCTAAAGGTATCGGATTGAAGAGCAAATCTAATCAATCTTAGCGCTTTGATATTGCACTGAAATTTAACTTTTTCATCTTGCGCTACATCTTTAACATCTTTCAGGAGATCATTATACTCCTTTTGAATTTTAATAATCCTTGAAGTTGCTGAATGAGAAAATGGTCCAGAGATAATTGCTTCCCAGATGAGGTATCCATTATCCTCAGATCCTATGACATAATCTTCAAAGTGATTTGCCCAGACTTCATAATCATGGGTGTACAGGATGGGAATCTTTGTTGTTGATCCAATGCTTTTTGAAATATTGATGGGATTGGATTGTGACTCGTCCATAATTGATCGAATAACCTGTTCAAAGATCAGACTTGTAATATATCGAATTAGGGCAAAGATAATAAATCTTGAGTTACGTCAATTATGAGATGACGGCTCAATAAATATCAATGAATGCGGAATAACCCTAATCGAAGCTTTTTCACAGAAAAGAAGTGTATGGATTACACAGCCTCCTGCTCTGATACCAATTGATGAGTTTAAAATAAACTTAAAGATCGATTAGATATATGAAACAGGACATGACTAAATTAACAATAAAGAACAAGCTAATGAATCAAAAGGTGTCGAATGATTCAATAAACAATCCTCAGAAGAGCTCGATAAAGAACGTCAACTGTAGAGGATTTTAGGGTTTACAATATTCAATGAGAGTGACGACCGTTGTTATACGCATACATGCATGCATATATTTATAATAAAACCCTAAAAGCCTTTCTAAAAAAAAGAAGGCTAATCTAGTAGAACACGGATTGACAAGCCCAATCCGGTTGTAAAACAAACGGGCCCAAGACGCAACTCTATTATCTTCAACATATGATTTGGTTAAGCAGATCTGACCTCAGGAGGTTGTTTGAGCGAGTTTATGAAGGAAACTCGTCGAGTCCATATGTGAACTCGAATTGTCAGACCAGGTTGCCCCAGGGTCTGACTTCAGTGGTGACCCGGTGAGTTAGGGGGGTGACTCAGTGAGTCGAGTGAGGCTTAGAAAGGGAAGAGTATATGGTGACAATGGGACTCTCCTAGTTATCGTATGCACCCGATGAGTCTGGTCAAAATGGACAGTTGACTTTTAGGGTTTGTCAACAAGTAGACCTTTAGGCATGTAGAGGGGTAGAATGGTCTTTTACCCTTCTAGGGATTTTTATGAGAGAATATCCAAGTTGGTGGAGAGACATTTCTTTAGTTTAATTTATTATTGTGACTAGGCGGAGGCTAGGCTAGTATTTCTAAGTTCGAGATTTTACCGAGATTCCAGAGGTGAGTCTTCTCACTATACCTTACCTAGAGTGGTAATTAGAGATATGTAATGAAGTATTTTACATGCTAATTATGTGATGTGATTTCTATGTGATTTGTGTTATGTATGATTCGGAGTTCACAGAGTTAGAACCCGAAGGTTCATAGAGTGAGGACCAGAGGGTCCATAGAGCTAGGACTAGAGGGTCCACAAAGTTATAGCCTCGAGTGGATAATATGTGTTATGTGTGGTATTTTGGGGAACTCACTAAGCATTTATGCTTACAGTGTTTTGTGTATGTGTTTCAGGTACCAGTGATGATCGCGGGAAGGCGCCGACATGATCTGTACACACTCGTGAAGTTTTGTTTATGTGATTATGGGACATGTTTTCTTTCTATGATGACAGTTGATACATTATATTTGATATTAATTTAGGAATGAAAGTATGTTTTAAAAATGAAAATTTTGGTTTAAAAAATCCGGTGTTACAACTACGATACTAGAGCCAAACATACAATATATATATTTCATTCCAAGTCTTGCTATTCTGGCAATTGTTTACTCGTATTAGCAGACTTCCGCTGTAAATCACTTAACATAACACTATAAATGTCAGGATAAGATATACACTGTTCAATATCACCTGAGGACTTATCTTTGTTTTTCTCTTGAATTCTTTTAAAGAAAGATGCATCCAAAGAAGTCCAACTGAAAGAATAACAATCCACCACCACTGCCACCTCCTCAGTACGATGCTGCTGTCTTTCAAGTAGCAGTTACAGCTGCCGTGGCTGTCGCAATGTCATAGATCAACGCAAGTGGCACAATGATGGGTTTTGGTCATAAGACATCCTATGTGCTCATACAAACCCTAATGCTTGGATCTAGGTTACTCTATTGTACATGCAAGTTATCCAAGACTATAAACCCTAATTCTAGCATTCAAGTGATCATATTAGCCATAAGAATAAGTTTATAATGTTACCTTGATTGTTATGTAGCAATAACAATCCTAAATCTCCTTGAATTGACTTTTGAAGGCTTAGAGTCACAAGTGTCACTCTTCTAATGGTTCACAAACACCATAAGCAAAAGGATGAAGAGGAGAGAGGTTGGAGGCTGCCCAAAACCGTATGAAACCCTAGAAAGATCATTAGCCACGTTTTTGGGTCATAAGGGTCTTATATATAGTAAGGCTATTAGGGTTATCTGACAAGGAAACCCTAAATTGGATGCTTAAGCCCTAAGCAACCCATGGAGCCTTTTCTTTAAGGCCTTGGACGATTTCATATGGGCTTCCCCATAGAATTCATCCACCTTATAATATAAGACAATCCATGGCCCAAATTATAATTATCTTATAATTACAATTCCAGTCCCTTAAGTTTAATTATTCTCTTTCAGTCACAAAACTAATTACCAATTAATTATTGACTAATATTAATTAAACAATATGATTTCTCCTTTAATATATTATTCCCATAATATATTAATAAATAATATTTAATCCTTTCTCTCCATAATTCATCCTATCAAGTTGCTTTGGTGAAGGCAACCCAAAAGGACCATGCACCATCGGGTCAAGTACATACCAAAATAGTTATGGACTTAGACACTAATCCAACACCCAAATGGGGCGGGTAGTGGTGCCAATCCATATAACTAGGGAGACGATTTAGGACACCTGAGAGAGTGTTCCTACAAGGACTTTACAAATGATAAACCTTGGTCTTTCGATGGCATTGGAGGTGTCATTGCACTGACTCGTTGATTCGAGAAAACCGAACCAATTTTTGAGATCTATGCATGCTTCGAAATGAGCAAAGTAAAATTTGCGACATGAACCTTCACTGACAGAGCACTAACTTAGTGGAACAGCCAAGTCAAATCCCTAACTCTTCTGATGGCTAATGCTATGAGTTCGGAGGATTTGAAGGAAACGATGCTCACTGAATACTGCCCGCAGAGCAAAATGCAAATGCTGCAGCAGGAGCTCTAGAATTTGAAGATGAAAGGTTCTAACATTGCTGCTGATACCGCTCGTTTTAGTGACCTAGCTCTTCTGTGTCTCGAGTTGGTCACCTCGGAAAGCGAGAAAGTTGAAGATACGTATGGGGATTGACACCCCCAACTCAAGGGAATGTCTTAGCTGCTAAACCACTCACATTTGATAGTGCCAAGCACCTGACATAAGGCTTAGTGGATCACGGGGATAGCTACTACCCTGTAGCAGTTGCTTCCAACCCACTTAAAGAGGGTGGTGGGAAGAAAAAGTTCTTGAACAAATGCAAGGACCAGTCTTCGCAGTAGCCCTCCAAGAAGCAGAAAACAGAGGTGGTTAATGCCGCTACCATTCCTGTTGTTGTTCCCACTAATCAAGCACCTACAGTAGATATTTTGGAAACCTCCCAAGGTGCGAAAAGTGTAATTTCCATTGTCACGGAACATGTCATGACATGAAATCCACCAACTGTAGCAGAAAAAGGTGCACAACTTGTTTCTACAAAGCACGAGTCCAACGAACCAATCATGCCCCTGGAGCTGGAATAGGTCAAGCCTTCTATGGTTGTGGTGAAACCAGGCATTACAATAGGAATGGACCTAAAGCAATGTGTAGAGACAAAGAACATGGTTTGGCATGCGGAATTATAGTTTGCACAATTGAACATGGTGATATGGGTGCTAAAAGATGTATTCGATCATAGTAAAACGAGTACAGAAAGGGATCTAGTCTAGAGCTTCATAAATATCTCACTCACTAATCACTATGACTACATGTCTCAAGCACACCTCTACAAGTGGAAAACCCCACTATTTATAGAGGTGTTTACATGTCTCTCTCTCTCACTCTCTATCTCTCATGAGTCTAAAGGCTAATGCACCACATGCAAGTGGGTCTACACAAGTCAACCCATTACAAAGTCATACATGATGAACTTTGCACCCCAACATTCTCCCCCTCAAAGTTACGAATGGATGACCCACTTCAAATCTTCCAAAGTCGAGCAACTACGCAGTTTGAGCCTCAAGGGTGACACGTTTCGAAACGAACTTCAATCTTCAATTCTTCCATGATTCTTCAATTTGGGCTCTAGGATGTGAGACCATACAAACCGAGCAGCAACGAATGATTATTTCCAAATAATCACCTAAAAGTTGCGCTAAAAACACACCCCAAAAATCTTCAATAAAACCAAATCCATTTCGAATACATCATTTCCGAACATCCAATTGCATCATCTCGTAAGCTTCAAAACTTGAAGATCACTTCGGTCTTCAAATTCGTGTAATATGAAAAATTCAAGTTCGAATTTCCATATAAAACTTCTCCCCCTTTTTATAATCAAAAAATGATTATAAAACTCCCAATGAAAAAGAACGTGCTCTATTTGGAATTTTTCGTGTCAAAACTCCCCCTTAACATGTGGCATAAACTTTGTGCTTCAATCCGGAAAACCCAAAAAATAATCAATTTTTATTGTCGTTCATGGATTGCCTTTGACAAAATTTCTCAAAAATGGGTAGAAATTGTCAATTTCAAAGTTCTGCAGTGACCCGTTGCGCCCAACACAGCAAAATATGCAAAACTCCCCCCCCCCCCTTTTCAAATCTGGGTAGAACGCGTCAATTTGCACAAATTGTAGGGGCCTAAAATGTACAATCTTCAATTTTCAGCAAAAACAGTCCTTTTTCGAATTTGGGTGCAAACTGCCAAAAATTCGAAGTCTGAGGGACCATCTTTGAAAATTCTGCCCTTGTACACAAATCATACGAAGCATCCCCCCAAACATTCGAAGTTCGACCATTTGTGTCACTTTGTTAAAAGAGAAGGGACCAAAATTGTAACTGCTAGTTTTCTTCTCCAATTCACCAATTCACATGATCGCGCTTCGTACGAAAATTTCTGGTACCAAACACACGGAAATTTTTCACCCAACGAAAATCTCAAATACCAAACACACGAAAAATTTTCACCCAAACGCACGAATGCGAAGCATACGAAGCCTACTGAATGAACAGTAATGAACAGTAACCCTTCGTACATTCAGATCGCCCTTCGTTCCTTACATTTCTTCTCTAATTCATCAATCCAAAACACAGGAACCCTTCGTACATTCACCCATCTGTTCCCTTCGAATCATATTCACCAAATCACAGTCGATCATTTTTCATTTGTTTTTCAGTTCAACCCAAACATCCAAAAACATCCAAAAATCACCACAAAACGAAAAAATTTTGTTCGTTCTATCATCACCCATCGACTCCAAATGTTCGAATAATACGACACAATTCCAAAATCGACTGTAAAACAAAACAGCAAACATCCATAAATTCGAACAATCCCAAAATCAAATTTTCGCACATCGATTCCAAATATCAATTCTTCGTACATCGATCCTTTAGGATTGACCTTCCCAGTTCGTTCTTCAAACACTTAAACCCATCTATTGACCATCGTTACTTCAAGATCGATCCATCCATTCACTTTTTCATCACAAATCATCAAACTCAAAACCAAAATGCACGAAATTGAAATCCAGACTTCGAACATCGACTTTTACAGTTATTCGTTCGCACAGTCTTTAACCTTCGTTTAAAATCGATCCTTGTATACAGACCCAATAACCAATCAATCCTCAATACTCGGCTCCAAACATTCGATCATTTGTTCCCAATTTTGACTTTTTGGCAGTTGACACCCAAAATTGATTATTGACAGACACCAAAATTATAACAGCCCGGAATTCCAGGTATTTTTATAATATTGTTTTTGGGGTGTTTTAGGAGGGGACTCGGCGAGTTGGAGCCAGACTCGCCGAGTAGGACCACAGACTGGGTCGCGGGTTCGCGACTGGACTCGACGAGTCCATTATGCACTCGGCGAGTCTGCGTTGTTCAGCGGAAACCCTAGCCGTTTGGTTTTGGAACGTATATAATGCACTTATAGGCCGTCATTGTCCGTCTTTAGTCGACTGAGAAGAACCCTAAACGGCTGTGGGCATCTAGAGCAAGATTGAAGGATATTAGGACCTTGAAGAAATTGTTGTGCAAGGAGGAGAAGAGTTTTGGCTAAAGGAACAACAAGGGATTCGAGTTCTGAGGTTTGGGGACACAGAGAGTGCGTTATTCAGGTAATATTTCGGATCTTTCTGTTATGTTGATGTGTGCATGGATTTAGGGTTTATGGAACCCATTTGGTGATTAGATGGATTATTACCTTGTTACCCAAACGACTATAAGCCTGTATTAGGACCTTTAGAGGTCCAGAAGGTCCCATGCTTGTGTATTTCGGGACAATACTTATCTCAGGAAGCAGTTTGATCGACTGCATGGCATGGACTCGCCGAGTCCGATGAACAGACTCGGCGAGTAGCTTGGAGATTGTCTGGAACTCGTCGAGCTGTTCTTCAGACTCGACGAGTGGAGTCGGGGTGGCCCCGCGATTCTTCCACGAGGAACTCGTCGAGTCAAGAGGGATACTCGACGAGTAGAAAGGGAACATCAGGATTTGGTGAGGACGTCTAGACTCGCCGAGTCGCCTTAGCACTCGCCGAGTCCGGTCAAGCTGACCGTTGACCGTTGACCAGAGTTGACCTACATGTAATTTCTTAGGGTCAGTTGTCTTGAAAGATAAAAGTATTAATAAGGGTTATATGATATTATAGGGAGTCTGTAGCTCGGCGGATCGAGTGCGAGTGATTTCAGGAGTCGCTAGCTTTCATTACCCGCGAGGTGAGTCTTCTCACTATACTGTACCCGGAAGTGTTTGACTGTGTGACTGGAAGGTCGGATATGATTTGTGTTATACGTGCTATAAATGGTAAGATATTTACTATGCGTGCTATGTATGTTTATACGGGCCGGAAGGCAATATGTTATGTGACTGAAAGGTCGGATATGATATATGATATATGTGCTATATGTGTTAAGATTAATGTATTAATTGTTGTGTATGTTTATGGGCCAGAAGGCAATATGTTATGGGCCGGAAGGCAATATGTTATGGGCCGGAAGGCATTATGTTATGGGCCGGAAGGCAATATGTTATGGGCCGGAAGGCGATTATCTCAAGGCCTGGAAAGGCGTATATGCGTAAGTAGTATACTGGGGAACTCACTAACCATTTATGCTTACAGTTGTCATGTATGTGCTTCAGGTACTAGCGAGGACCGTGGGAAGGCGCCGGCATGACGCGTACGCACTGTTGATGTTTTGAGATCTTGGGGATTTATGATTGTATTGTGATATGAAATTTGGAATAATTATAATTGGTTGAAATAATTCACTTTATTTTAAATGAAAATTTTGTTTGAAAATTTGCGTTGTTACAATTGGTATCAGAGCCTTGGTTTGGGGGATTCGGGTGTACCTTCGGGGGTAACTGAACTCAAACCGAGGATTTGAGGAAAATCTTTTAAAAATAATAAAGGCATAAACTTTTATAAATGGTAAAGTAGTAAACAAGAAAGAAGCAGTGTGTACAATCAGCCAGCGCCCGAACGGTAAAGATCCCCAGAATACCTTACAATGTTATGTTATGCAATGAATTATGAATTGTTATGCATGCTAGAAGACTAGGTATTCATGATAGGACTAGAGTGGCCTGATTTGCGATGCCTTAGTCTAGGGAGTTGCCGATATGAGATATTTGGTAGCGTACAGGTAGATAGTACATATCAAAGTAGAGTACTCACTATTCGGGGTTTGGGGAGGAAGATTTGGGACGAATACTGATACGGTGTGGTCGGTAGTATTGGGCCCGTACTACCGAATACACCGGGTCGGTGGGAGACCCAAGTAAGAATCCCTGGATATCGGAGACTGAGTAGGGTTGCGTATCAAGTGCAATTGTACTTGATGGAGTCTCTGATAATTTTATGTTGTATTTCAGAGACATCATGGTTACCACACGCCACGGGGCGAGTTCGAGCGGTGTGAGCGACGAGGATATTCGTCAGATGATACAGGAGGAGGTAGCTGCAGCGATCCGGGCTGAGATCCCGGAGATGTTTGGGTCTATTAAGACCACTCTGATGGAGACGTTCGAAGAGCGATACGCCGCACTGACTGAGACTGCAGCCGCTGCCGCTACCGCAGCCGTGGCCGCTGCCAGGCCACAAGGGGGCGATTCGTTACTATTCCGGGAATTCAGCAACACGAAACCCCCTGAGTTCGATGGGACACAGGATCCGATTGCTGCGATGAGGTGGATCGCCGACATTGAAGGGTGCTTCTACACTTGCTCATGCCCGGAGCACCTGAGGGTACGGTTCGCTTTGAACCAGCTCCGTCTGGGAGCGAAGGATTGGTGGAAGTTCGTGACAGCGAACTTCACTTTGTCGGAGATTACAGCGGTGACATGGGAGAGGTTTACTGATATGTTCAGGGATGAGTACGTTCCCTCAGTGGAGAGGGAACGATTGATTTAGGAGTTCTTGACTCTTAAGCAGGGTACTGATTCCGTTGCGGTGGTCACACGGAAGTTTCACGAGAGGGCGATGTTCTGCCCCGAGCTGGTGTCTACAGAGCAGTCACGGATGAGCCGGTATTTAGGCGTTTTGAGGAGGGATATCCGGGAGTTTGTGTCAAACTCCACCTGTCGTACTTTCACTGAGCTTCAGGCGAATGCCAGGAAGCGCAAGATCGAGTTGGAGACCCAGGCCAGGGAGGAGGCCGAGTCTCGGCAGGTGGACCGGCGGCCGGCTCAGTCTCAGCCGGCAGCCAAGCGGATCGAGTCCGCTGATTCAAGGATGGGAGGTCAGAAGGGCCGCACTTGAGGGAAGTGCGACAAAAGTCATGAGGGGGCGTGCCGAGCTGGTGGTTGCTACAAGTGTGGCAAGGAAGGACACATTGCCAGGGATTGTCCTAAGGGGTTTATGGTTTGTTTTCATTGCAACCAGACAGGCCATCGGAAGGCCGAGTGCCCGCAGCTTCGTCAGGGATCTACACCTACTACCAGGACTACTGAGACTCGACCGGCGAAGGTCGAGGCCCAGAGGGCTCGCGGGAGAGCCTTTCAGCTGACTACGGAAGAGGTCCGCGTTGCGCCCGATGTTGTGGCAGGTATGCTGTAATTCACGTATTTATTTGAAGTCGAGATGTTATGCTTATGTTAATATATGTGTAGGTACTTTTCTTGTGAACTCTATGCCTGCTCTAGTGTTATTTGATTCGGGTGCGAGTAGGTCCTTTGTATCTTTAGCTTTTAGTCAGCATATCAGTATTAGTCGTGATCCGTTAAGTCGGCCTCTGAGCGTTTCTATAGCGGCCGAGAGGGTGGTTTGTGCCACAAAGGTTCTTCGGGGATGCGTACTAGAGATTTTCGGGGTTGAGTTTCCGATTGACCTAGTTCCTATTGTGATGGGTGATGTCTGTGTCATCGTGGGCATGGACTGGTTGAGCTGATTCAGCGCTGTCATCGACTGTGAGCGCCAGCTGGTGACTATACGAGACCCTAGTGGGGGAGTTCTTACGGTGTACGGCGAGGGTACCCGTTCAGGATCAGCTTTTTGTTCGGCCGCTAGGGCGAGGCAATGTCTACAGCAGGGATGTAACGGTTTTGTGGCGTATGTGATGGATACGCGGGAGGCTTCCGAGAGACCAAGGTCAGTGGAGGAGGTTCCAGTGGTGCGCGAGTTTCCAGATGTTTTTCCCGAGGAGCTGCCGGGAGTACCTCCTGCGAGGCAAGTAGAGTTTGGTATCGATCTGATTCCGGGGGCTGCGCCTATTGCGAAGGTGCCTTATCGTCTCGCACCTCCAGAGATGCAAGAGTTGTCCTCGCAACTCCAGGAGTTGCTGGGGAAGGGATTTATTCGGCCAAGCAGCTCGTCGTGGGGAGCACCGATTCTGTTCGTCAAGAAGAAGGATGGTTCACACCGGATGTGCATTGACTACCGGGAGTTGAACAAGGTGACGGTAAAGAACCGCTATCCATTACCGAGGATCGATGATTTATTCGATCAGTTGCAAGGGGCATCTTGGTTTTCCAAGATCGATCTGAGATCAGGGTACCATCAGGTAAGAGTGCGGGATGAGGACGTCCAGAAGACAGCATTTAGGACGCGATATGGGCATTATGAGTTCGTGGTGATGCCTTTCGGGCTCACCAATGCCCCGGCAGTGTTCATGGACCTCATGAACAGGGTAAGCAGGCCAATGCTGGATCGATCTGTGATTGTATTTATCGACGACATCCTGGTGTATTCGCGATCTAGAGAGCAGCATGAGGGGCATTTGAGGGAGGTCCTTGGGGTACTGAGGTCAGAGAAGCTATATGCAAAATTCTCCAAATGTGACTTCTGGTTGCGGGAGGTCCAATTTCTTGGACATGTTGTTAATTAGGCAGGGATATTGGTCGGTCCGGCCAAGGTCGCGGCAGTGATGAGGTGGGAGGTACCGAAGTCACCTTCCGAGATCAGGAGTTTCCTTGGGTTGGCGGGGTACTATCGGAGGTTTGTTAGAGACTTCTCCAAGATCGCAGTACCGCTCACCAGACTGACCCGGAAGGGTGTTGCATTCTCATGGGGACCCGAGCAACAGACTTCTTTCGAGACACTTCGCCAGAGATTGTGCGAAGCCCCGGTATTAGCTCTCTCGGAAGGGATGGAAGATTTTGTCATATATTGTGACGCATCGATTTCAGGATTGGGTGCAGTGTTGATGCAGAGAGGTCATGTGATAGCTTATGCATCGAGGCAGCTAAAGCCTCACGAGGCGAGATATCCCACGCATGATTTAGAGTTGGGGGCAGTAGTGTTCGCTCTCAAGATTTGGCGTCACTACCTGTATGGGCTTCGATGTACGATATACACAGACCATAAGAGTTTGAAGTATTTGATGGATCAACCCAACCTAAATATGCGTCAGAGGAGATGGTTGGATGTGGTCAAGGATTATGACTGCGAAATCCTATACCACCCGGGCAAGGCTAATGTGGTAGCCGATGCATTGAGCCGCAGGGCGGAGAGCACTCCATTACGAGATGTATGTCTGAGACTGACGGTGATGACTCCGGTATTGGATGCTATTCGTGGGGCACAGGCCGAGGCTGTGAGATCCGAGATGCAGAAGAAAGAACGGGTCGTTGGGTTAATTTCAGAGTTCGTTAAGGATGGACGAGGACTTCTGACGTTTCAGGGTCGGATTTGGGTACCGTTCGTGGGCGGTACGCGTGTTACTTTGATAGAGGAGGCTCACAGATCGAAATTTTCGATCCATCCCGGTGCTACGAAGATGTATTTGGACTTGAGGAAGGAATACTGGTGGCCCTGTATGAAGAGAGACGTCGCATGGTTCATTGAGAGGTGTTTGACCTGCCGTAGAGTTAAGGCCGAGCACCAGAGACCGCATGGTAAGTTGCAGCCTTTGGAGATTCCTGAGTGGAAGTGGGAACAGATTACTATGGATTTCATCACCAAATTGCCGAGAACTACCAGAGGAGTCGATGCAATTTGGGTGATTGTGGATAGATTGACGAAGAGTGCACACTTTCTTGCTATCAGCGAGAGTTCATCAGCGGAGAAGTTGACGGAGTTATATGTGAGGGAGGTGGTATCTCGGCATGGAGTGCCGATCTCGATTGTTTCGGACCGTGATGTACGCTTCACTTCCAGGTTCTGGAAGAAATTCCATGAGGAGCTGGGTACTAAACTACATTTTAGTACCGCATACCATCCCCAGACAGACGGTCAGAGCGAGCGGACGATTCAGACACTGGAGGACATGCTTCGAGCGTGTGTGTTAGACTTCGGGGCTAGCTGGGATGCGCACTTACCTTTGGCAGAGTTTTCCTACAACAACAACCATCATTCGAGCATTGGTATGCCACCTTTTGAGTTGTTGTATGGTAGGAGGTGTCGGACCCCCATTTGCTGGGGAGAGGTGGGACAGAGAGTGATGGGCAGTACAGAGATCGTACTCCAGACGACAGAACAGATTCAGCAGGTTAGACAGAGGTTATTGACCGCCCAGAGCCGACAGAAGAGTTATGCGGACAGACGACGGTCCGAGCTTGAATTTCAGGTTGGCGACTTCGTCCTCTTGAAGGTTTCTCCTTGGAAAGGAGTGATCCGGTTCAGGAAGAGGGGCAAGTTGGGGCCCCGGTTCATAGGTCCATTTCGTGTGATTGCAAGGGTAGGCCGGGTAGCTTATCGGTTGGAGTTGCCAGCAGAGTTGGGACAGATCCACAATACCTTTCACGTATCGCAGTTGAGGAAGTGTATAGCCGATGAATCGGCAGTGGTTCCACTAGAGGATATTCAGGTGGATGCGAGCCTGAATTACGCCGAGAGACCAGTAGCTATTAGGGATCGGAAGATCAAGGTTCTGAGGAACAAGGAGTTACCTCTGGTGTTGGTTCAGTGGCAACACCGGAAAGGATCGGAGATGACTAGGGAGCCGGAGCGTGAGATGCGGGAGCAACATCCGGAGTTATTTGCAGAGTGAGACTTCGAGGGCGAAGTCTAGTCCTAGTGGGGGAGAGTTGTAACAGCCAGGAATTCCAGGTATTTTTATAATATTGTTTTTGGGGTGTTTTAGGAGGGGACTCGGCGATTTGGAGCCAGACTCGCCGAGTAGGACCACAGACTGGGTCGCGGGTTCGCGACTGGACTCGACGAGTCCATTATGGACTCGGCGAGTTTGCACTGTTCAGCAGAAACCCTAGCCGTTTGGTTTTGGAACGTATATAATGCACTTATAGGCCGTCATTGTCCGTCTTTAGTCGACTGAGAAGAACCCTAAACGGCTGTGGGCATCTAGAGCAAGATTGAAGGATATTAGGACCTTGAAGAAATTGTTGTGCAAGGAGGAGAAGAGTTTTGGCTAAAGGAACAACAAGGGATTCGAGTTCTGAGGTTTGGGGACACAGAGAGTGCATTATTCAGGTAATATTTCGGATCTTTCTGTTATGTTGATGTGTGCATGGATTTAGGGTTTATGGAACCCATTTGGTGATTAGATGGATTATTACCTTGTTACCCAAACGACTATAACCCTGTATTAGGACCTTTAGAGGTCCAGAAGGTCCCATGCTTGTGTATTTCGGGACAATACTTATCTCAGGAAGCAGTTTGATCGACTGCATGGCATGGACTCGCCGAGTCCGATGAACAGACTCGGCGAGTAGCTTGGAGATTATCTGGAACTCGTCGAGCTGTTCTTCAGACTCGGCGAGTGGAGTCGGGGTGGCCCCGCGATTCTTCCACGAGGAACTCGTCGAGTCAAGAGGGATACTCGACGAGTAGAAAGGGAACATCAGGATTTGGTGAGGACGTCTAGACTCGCCGAGTCGCCTTAGCACTCGCCGAGTCCGGTCAAGCTGACCGTTGACCGTTGACCAAAGTTGACCTACATGTAATTTCTTAGGGTCAGTTGTCTTGAAAGATAAAAGTATTAATAAGGGTTATATGATATTATAGGGAGTCTGTAGCTCGGCGGATCGAGTGCGAGTGATTTCAGGAGTCGCTAGCTTTCATTACCCGCGAGGTGAGTCTTCTCACTATACTGTACCCGGAAGGGTTTGACTGTGTGACTGGAAGGTCGGATATGATTTGTGTTATACGTGCTATAAATGGTAAGATATTTACTATGCATGCTATGTATGTTTATACGGGCCGAAAGGCAATATGTTATGTGACTGAAAGATCGGATATGATATATGATATATGTGCTATATGTGTTAAGATTAATGTATTAATTGCTGTGTATGTTTATGGGCCGGAAGGCAATATGTTATGGGCCGGAAGGCATTATGTTATGGGCCGGAAGGCAATATGTTATGGACCGGAAGGCGATTATCTCAAGGCCTGGAAAGGCGTATATGCGTAAGTATTATACTGGGGAACTCACTAAGCATTTATGATTACAGTTGTCATGTATGTGTTTCAGGTACTAGCGAGGACCGTGGGAAGGCGCCGGCATGATGCGTACACACTGTTGATGTTTTGAGATCTTGGGGATTTATGATTGTATTTTGATATGAAATTTGGAATAATTATAATTGGTTGAAATAATTCACTTTATTTTAAATGAAAAATTTGTTTGAAAATTTGCGTTGTTACAAAAATCCTTTTTCTCAAATCGATTTTTGGATTAAACTCACTAATTCAACAAATTCACCATGTTCGTTCATCAGTTCTTGAAACATCTCGACTGATAAACTCAATAACCAAAATCGATATCGATGCAAATCAACAATTTCCGAGTTCAATCCAAAATCTTCAAACCAAGAATCATTAACTTGTCGTTCTGATTTAACGAATAACTTGATCATTATCAATTTTTGTATTCAAACATATCGATTCGCAAGTTTATCACAAAAATCGAAACTCATCGATTATAAGAACTGATAAAATGAAAACGAAAATCAAGAACAAGATTAATAGTAATGTTGATTGCAACTTCCGAGTTTCAAATATATGTTGACAAACATATACACATCAACAAATTTTGATGAATAAATGGGATCGATTATGAGAACTGTATCGGATCTATTCATTTGGGCTTAAAGCTTTCTATCGTGAATAGTAGTTGATTGTTTTTGGGCTAGTTTTTGATTCAAGTAAACAATTACCACAAAAAGAAAAGAATTATTTTATGAACAATGAATTTCGAATTTGAGAATGATTTTAGAAATTTTGATATAAGCAAAAATTAATTGGATCAAACAAAGAAATTGAAACAAATTAGATTCAATGAATCAAACCGATCAACAATTTAAAAACGCAATGCACGATTCAAATATTACGAGAGATCATAGAGAGAGACTCACCAAAATTGATCAAATTGCGACAAAAATTTGCCAAACCGAGAATCGTTCTTCAAAAAATCACCTTGATCTTGAAGACCCTCTCTGATACCAATTGTAATGACAAAGAACATGGTTTGGCATGCCGAATTATAGTTTGCACAATTAAACATGGTGATTTGGGTGCTAAAAGATATATTCGATCATAGTAAAATGAGTACAAAAAGGGATCTAGTCTAGAGCTTCATAAATATCACACTCACTAATCACTATGACTACATCTCTCAAGAACACCGTACAAGTGGACAAACCCACTATTTATAGAGGTGTTTACATGTCTCTCTCTCTCTCTCTCACTCTCTATCTCTTATGAGTGTAAAGGCTAATACACCACATGCAAGTGGGTCTACACAAGTCAAACCATTACAAAGTCATACATGATGAACTTTGCACCCCAACACAACGAATGCTGGCAACACAGGGAAAGTGCTAGCAATGGACCAGGAGGAGGCATTTGATGATCCCACCGTAGTTAAGGGTACCTTCCCCCTCGAAAACTCTTATGCATGCATTCTCCTTGATAGTGGTGCGGAGAGGAGTTTTGTCAGTCATACATTTAAATACCTACTTAAACATAAATCCTAATGTAACAGCCAAAGTTTGGAAAGTCAAGAAAAGAAAGAAAACCCCAATTTTAAGGGGAGACTCGGCGAGTCCAAGGAGGGACTCGGCGAGTCCGAGCGGGATCCGGGTCGAGGTGTAAGCGACCGACTCAACGAGTCGGCCAAGGTGACTCGGCGAGTCTGGTCTGAGCAAAGAAAACCCTAAATCCCCGGGTTTGTTCATGATTTAAGCAATGATATGTGCCCCAACTCGCCTCCTTCATCCTCAGAGAGCTTGTGAGAAACCCTAAACCATTCCTTGTATGATTAAAGTGTTTTGGTGTGGATTTTTGAAGGATTAAAGAAGAAGAAGAAGAAAGGACCTAAAAGAGGAAGTGTAGATAAAAGATCCAAGGCCAAAGTCAGAGTTCATTAAGGTATGTGATGCGGGCCCTAGTGTGGAGGATCGGGCCCTTGCATTCCTAGAGGCCCACGATCGTGTGACTAAAGGGGCGTCACGGAAATAGCCATAACTTTGGCTACGAATCTCCGTTTCGGGCCTACGACCAGTCAAATCGAAGCTTGGAGCAAGGAGCACGTCTAGATAAGTACCCAAAAGGGACTTACCCATTTTTGAGTCTAGAAATCGCTTTCTAAATGGAGTTATGAACAATTTTGTTATTTTTCCTTAATTTTTGGGTTTTGTTTTTGGGTTTGTATTTGGCCCATGGACTTTTAGGGTTTCATTTTAATTTCTGCTTCTTATTTAACTGTTTTTGATGTAATTTGGACGGTCGATCATCAATTTTATGAACTTTCGATTTTCTCCCAAATTCTGTGTGTTAATCCAGATTTGAAGCCAATCCCACGGTATTCGTAGAATCAACGTGGTTTTGAAGAGATTGTCCTGGCTATTCTTCTAGAATCAAGAGGTTCATTCTTGTTTAACTTTTTGTTGTTTTTTGCGCTGCATCAGTATGTCCCGGAATTATCCTGTTTTGTGCTTAAAACCTCCATTAGAACACCTCTAAGGCTAGTTTAATGTATTTTCCAAGCTTTATAGTTGTATGGATGCATTATTGGGTCGAGACATCCCTAGATCTGTTCATTTAATAGTTGTAGAGCCCTGATCTATCTCCTTTTCGAAGTTGCCTTGCATGAGAACCTTAGATCTAGCCTTTATTATGTCTTTTGAGCCATTTAATCTCCATGGATGTGTATGGACACGTAAAGATAGAATCTTTACGTGTTAATCGAGCATAAGAAGCCCATATCTACAAGTTATATGCACTAGATTCAAGCAAAATCGAGTTTTTAGTAACTGCATGCATGCGACTTGGCGAGTCGTTCTTCGGACTCGGCGAGTCGAGCCGCGAGTCCCCGATTTTTCCCCTTTGAGTGATTACGAGTGGGGACCAGTGAGTAGTAGAATGGACTCAGTGAGCCGGAGGTTAGACTCAGTAATGGAGGGACTCGACGAGTTGTTCATACAACTCGGCGAGTCTAAGGCAATCTTCATAGATTCAAGAGCAACTCGTCGAGTTGTTCATACAACTCGGCGAGTCGGATGCATATAGCCTGAGTTTTAGAATCAAAAGGGATCTCGTCGAGTTGATGCCATACTCGACGAGTAGCAACGAGCAGGGTTGAGAAGTAAGAGTAGGGACTCGGCGAGTTGGTGGCCCAACTCGGCGAGTCAGGTGAACTGTAAGTTGACTTTGACCGGGAGAGTTGACTTTAGCCGGGGGTAAAAGAGTCATTTTACCCCAATGCAGTTATCAGTACTTGATTGAGTGTATTTGTGGAATTGTAGCCGGGGAGATACTGGAGCAGCAGCAGATAGCTTCCAGAGCCATACACTCAGCAGCCAGTTCACGAGGTGAGTTTCCTTCCAGTAGGAATGGGTCTAAGGCCACAATGACAGCCCGTTCAGTTAGCAGTAGTTTCCGGGCTTCGGCCCGATGCAGTAGTTAGTATGTTTGATGCCTTCGTGGCTCAGACATGATTTATGCGCTATGTGTTATGTGTTATGTGTTCCGGGCTACGGCCCGATGCAGTATGCAGTATATGTGTTTATGCTAGTTGATATGTTATGCTATGCTATGTTCAGTCAGTTTCCGGACTTCGGTCCGATGCAGGGGGCAAGGCCCCAGTTAGTCTGGACTTCGGTCCGATGCAGGGGACAAGGTCCCAGTCATTTTCCGGACTTCGGTCCGATGCAGGGGGCAAGGCCCCAGTTAGTCTGGACTTTGTTCCGATGCAGGGGACAAGGTCCCAGTTAGTTTCCGGACTTCGGTCCGATGCAGGGGACAAGGTCCCAGTTAGTTTCCGGACTTCGGTCCGATGCAGGGGGCAAGGCCCCAGTTAGTCCGGACCTCGGTCCGCTGCAGTGGGCAAGACCCAGTATGTGCTTTATATGTTATTGTATGGTATGTGGTAGTTTGGGGGAGCTCACTAAGCTTCATGCTTACAGTTTCAATTTTTGGTTTCAGGTACTCAGTTTTCAAAGGAGGTGCTCGGGAAGATTGCAGTGCACACACCATAGTCAGCTAGCCTGTGATGTTTTACTCTAATAATAAGTTTGTATTTTGAATTAATGCTACGAAATTATGTTATGATTTATGATATGGTTTTTTATGAATATGGTTTTAGTAATGTCTTAAGAGAAAATTTTAGTCTTGATTTTTGGGATGTTACAAGTTGGTATCAGAGCCTTGGTTTGAGGGATTCGAATACACTTCGAATGTGTCTGAACTCAAACTAAGGAAATGGTAAAAAGATTTCAAAAGAAAGACATTTCGAAAGAAATTTTAGGAAAGAAAGAGTTTTTGAAAAAAAAAAGCAAAAAGAAATTTTAGAAAGAAAATAACTTTAAAGAGAGAAATTGGTGTGGTGCATGCAATCATCCGAGCTCAAGTAAGTACTACCAAATTACCCATGCAAGTTTATGTGATGACTATCAGTTTCAGTTTCAGTTTCAATTCCAGTTTCAGTTTCAGTTTCAGTAGAACAGCATGCTAGTATATGACTAAGGATCTAGGAGGATGCCTTATGTGCCTGCTTTATGTGTTTCAGCTTTACAGGATTTGCATGCTAGTATTGAGTAGACAGTAGTAGGATAGCCTGTTTAGGTTATGCCTGATAGTATGAGCATAGCATTGTATGCTAGTACAGTATCTCGTTATGAGAATAGATTTGCTTGAGTAGTTTCCTGTATCCGAATGCTGCTTGCTTTGTGCTTTGTGGGACTCTAAGTGATGGGAGTTAGCCATTAGGTGAATACGTCACATCACATGTGATCAGGGTTGAATAATCTCAGAGTGTTGGATTTGGCCCTATTGCGCAGCTCTTGTTTGATTCTAACCGTTGTAGGGACGAGTCTTTTACTTGAAGGATTATCTGAGCCTCATTACATGTGATGGTATTCAGGTGATGACTAATTAGTATTACAAGGAGGCCTTCAGCAGCTGAGGACCGGTTTGAATGGAGTCAGAGGTTTCCCTAGGGCAAGCCTAGGATGAGAGTGGCAGAGATCAGTAGTAGTAGAGTGACTCGGTGGAGTTGAGGTAACTCTTAATGAAAGTACAGATAGATGTGGAAGGTAGTATGGGCCCGTACTATTGAAAGCAGAGGATCCGTACTCGATTTAAGAGGGGCCGAGACAAAACCAGGGAACTAGTAGAGTGTGTGAGAGATCCCTCAGCAGCGGTGTGTATATTGATCAGCAGCGTGTTATATTTTTCAGCATGGTGACTTTGCGCGAGATACCAGTTAGCAGTTCACGTACCAGGGAGGGATCTGGCTCGGGCTCTGGAGCCGGGTAGCTTGACGATCAGATGAAGGAGTTCAATTCCGCAGAGATTATGCGTATCATTATCGATCAGACTCTAGTGATTTTCGGTTCAGTTAAAGAGGCCATTATGGAACTTATGGATAGTCATCTTGAGGC
Source organism: Lactuca saligna (assembly GCF_052625555.1). Classification (NCBI taxonomy): domain Eukaryota; kingdom Viridiplantae; phylum Streptophyta; class Magnoliopsida; order Asterales; family Asteraceae; genus Lactuca; species Lactuca saligna. The sequence continues at coordinate 277,171,897 of NC_136421.1, read as the reverse complement.
CTTTAGGGCCGAGGTGGTTTCAGGGCAGATTGGGGCTCGTCTAGAGCCCGATTCTTATGAGGTTCAGGGAGATCCCATTTCCAGCTTTCGCCATCAAGGGACAAGAGTGAGTCAGGCACCCTGTCTTCAAGAGAGACCTCTGCATGATTGGATAGTTGAGGAGGTTTCGCAAGCCATTCACGAGGGGTTGCCCAGCATGGTCGCGAGGATTATTGATAGGTTGACTACGAAGCTCCATGATCAGACAGCAGTTGTTCAGATGATGGATGGGGTTGATAGGGTAGCTCAGGAGCAAGGGCCGGGCGGGGAGTCAGAAAGGAAGAGGAAAACAGATGGGTCACAGGTAGCCACAGGTTCGGGCAAGAGGCCCAAAGGGGCGGATTGGAGAACGAGGTATTATCAAAGCCGCAGTCGATGCGGGAAGTGTGGTAGGTCGCACTTGGGTGCGTGCAGGAGTGGTAGTGGTGGTGATTTGGGCTGCTTCAGATGCGACCGAATGGGTCATTTCAACAGGGATTGTACTACTACCATCGCCCAGGGGCTTGACCCGATATGTTTCCATTGCGGTCAGAGAGGTCATAAGAAGGCCCACTATCCAGGTGTGTATGCAGCAGAGCAGGTGATAGCTCCTGCATCTATGACTTCGAGTACCACCAGCGGTTGCCGGTGCCGAGCTAGGGAGCCCACGGCTCGAAGCAGATTGTACCGGTTGATTCCAGCTAGGGTCCGGGCAGTGCCGGGTGTTGGAGGTATGTATCTTTTGCCTTCTTGTCATTTATTATTCGTGATATTATTGTTATGTTGCTGCAGCGATATTTATAAGCGTATGTTTTGGGGTATCATATTACCTGTTTGTGATCGAGTTTTATGCCATCTGCATACCTTGGATTTTTGGTTAGTAGTCAAGGGATGTGTTTTATCAAAAAAGGTTACTTAGGGTGCAGTAAGTGTAGCATGCCTTGGAGGGACTCGGTATGTCTCGCTAGTTCGGAGCCATATAAGTTTTAGAAATGGAGTGGTTAGATCCCTAGCTATGGTAAGCGTGGGATTCCTCAGCAGATTAATTATGGAATGGTAGCAAGGATTTGGATTTCTATTCATTGAGTAGCGAGGTGTGGGCAGGATCGAAGTGGGGGAGAACCCTCCGAGTATGCAAGGGCAAGAGCACGCTGACAGGAATGAGTGCGCAATCTTTGAAAAGAGAGGATAGTAGCATAGCAATGGGTGGATCAAGGAGTTCAGAAGTGGGAGTTTGGGGAACTTCCCAGTAGTTAGTTCATGTAATTGATATGTTTAGTAGCTGATTGGGAATCCAGGTTGGAGGACCGCCGATAGGACTTTATTAAGGCGGAAGGAGGATCTTGAGATCGGTTAGAAAGAGATGTTTCCGTGTCAGTAGTCAGTGGTAGAGATAGCATGTAGGGTTGTGTGGATTCAGGAGTTGGAAGTTTGGAAACTTCCCAATGTTAGTTTAATGTTTGTGGATTAGTGGACGGTTGGTGCGGGAACCAAGTCGAAGAATTCCTCGACGGAACGCTAATTCATCAAGGATATAAGATGTCGAGGTTGATGCAGCATCCAATGATTGAGGACTGATTTTGAGAAGTCGGGATGAGGAATTGCTAGCAGAACTAGGGATAGTCAGGAAGTCCTCGGAATAGTGATCGGTAAGCAGTAAGATAGTAGTAGTAGTGTTGTAAGTCTGCGGGGGTAGCCGTAGCATTCACTAGCAGCCAGATAGTAGTAGTAGTGTTGTAAGTCTGCGGGGGGGTAGCCGTAGCATTCACTAGCAGTCAGATAGTAGTACTAGTGTTGTAAGTCTGCAGGGGTAGCCATAGCATTCACTAGCAGCCAGATAGTAGTAGTAGTGTTGTAAGTCTGCGGGGGTAGCTGTAGCATTCACTAGCAGTCAGATAGTAGTAGTAGTAGTAGTGTTGTAAGTCTGCGGGGATAGCTGTAGCGTTCACTAGCATCTACGTAGTATTAGGGGTTGTAGGTCTACGGGTGTAGCCGTAACATTCGCCGGGTTAGTAGACAGCATGAGCATGTTGTTTGGATGCAGGGGAGAAGCAGTAGTATCCACCAGTTCGTGTGCAATAGCGAGCATACGGAAATCCACGTGTTGGATTTCGAATTTTCCAGAGTCTAGTCATGGTTGGGCCAGTAATGCGACAGATGGATCGTCATCACAGTCATGAGATCAGTGAAGCAGCGAACCATTGGGGTTCATGTATGCTAAGGGATACCATTAGCCTGGGAGCCATCATTATAGTCTTGGATTTGTTGATGTTTGAATTCGACGTTTGGACCCGGTCGGTTGGATAGAGAGGTCGTTAGGACCACAGTAACAGGATGACCAGTGGAAACTAGTTCCTGTAACAACCCGTTATTTCAAGTCAGTAAAAATCGAGTCCTGTAACCTCTTTGAGGAAGGAATTAGAATATCATCGAAAAATGAAGTATTCAAAAACTCCATTTGGAGTACACTATGTGGTAGGTATCGTTTTAAGGTTTCCAAACATATAAATAACAAAAAAATCCGAGTTATAACGAAGAAATTATGACCATTCTAAGTTATCCGACAAAAACCGGCAATACAAAGTTGCGTAAAAACGCAAAGTTTCAATAAAACACTTTCTAACCGTAGGTTTCTAAATGAAAGTCATAGATATCGTTAAACTACAAACATGCATAAAAAGAACGCTCAAATCGGACATCGTATGAATAAGTTATGAATTTTTAAAGGAATTCCTTAATCACGTCATTTTAATAAATAAACAATAAAAATAATTTCGGAATTTGCCAACGGAATCTAAATGAAAGTTGTAGATCGTAGTCTCACCTTCGCGGGGATATAAAGAACGTCAAAAACGGAGTTTGTATGAAGGAGATATGAATTTTCGAAGTTTGATAAATAATTTATATATAATTTTTATTAAGACTTCGGTATTATCCGAAGAGGAGTCAGCGTCCTCATCCGAGGTACGCGCTGCGTACCCCTGTACGCCCTACGTACCCGAGGAGCTTGGCCTCAAACCGTCCACGTCGCCCTATGCGAGGCTACCGACCCGCCGTCCCATCCGACCCGACAGCCTGAGCCGTCCCATCCGAGGCCGAGGCAGTCGAGGCTTCGGTCACGCATGACGTACGCATACGCGCTGCGTACGAGCGTACGCCCCTCGTACGAGGCTTCTCAAGCCCCCCCATAAATAGCATGCGAGGGTTCCTGGGAAAATGGCTCATTCTCTCTCCTTTTTCTTGCGTTTTACCTCGTTTTCCGTGCTCGCACTACCCCGAAGCCCTGGTCATTTTGGTGCAAGTCCCGAAGGTCGATTTTAATCCCGAGGAATCCCGAGATTTCTGAGGAAAATCCATTTCCCGAGACGAAACTCTGCCCGGTTTTCCATCTTGCTATCTTCAAACTTTCAGGTGAGTTCATACCCCTTTCAAACACACTTTAAATACATTTTTAAATGCTTTTATACTCTTTTAGGGGGGGGATACTGTTGGGTTATGAGCATTCTAACACTCCTAAGTGTACATGCAACCCTAAATACCTTGGATCTATGTTTTCTCTATGATACATGCAAATGTGAATATCCAAGGTATTATCCTAAACTAGCATACAAAACTATCAATATAAGAAGATAGAATACATACCTCTTTGATGGTTCTTGTCTTCATGAAGCTTAAGTGCCTAGTGCCCCAAGTGTGACACCTCAAATGGTTCACAATCATCAAAACACTTAGAATAACTTAGAGAGAATTCTACACTTCATGAAATCGGCTAGCCCTCTTCAAGAATAATACTAGTCTCTCTAGTGGCCGATTTTCCTCAAGAATTAGATGCTTATATAGTTATACAATTAGGGTAAACCCTAATTGTCATGACTTTCCATTTCCTTGGATTCATGGGTTCAAATACACCATGGAGCATCATATGGGTTTTGGCCCAACTAGATAATCCATGGAGCATTAGCCCACTATACAAGTATGGATGATTTACACAATCAACCCACATATTTAATTAGTCTTCTTTTGATCACTCAATTAATGCTAGATTAATTCTTGATCAATACTAATTAAATAATCTCATTATTCTTATTATTAATATACTAGAACTTATAATATATTAATAACCATAAGTGTCTTATTTCTCTCATTTAGTCTATCCAAGTGCATGATGGTATGCAACCCAAATGGACCATGCCGGGTCGGGTCAAGTCTTACCAATTATAGTTATGGACTTAGACATTAATCCAACAGTCTCCCACTTGGATAAGTCTAAAACTATTATTGCGTATGACTTCAGGAACCAACTGGCAATCGTAGCTCTCAAAAGCTTCTATCGAACTCTGACCTTGTAGATGAACTCTTATCTTGTCAATGACTTGTCCATTAGATAAGGGATCATATATTCCTCCATTCTAGATATCATATGGACTGAGACATGGATTATAATCATTCTCTCTGTCCATTAGTTGTTTCCCGATTTCCGATTTATGATGACTGACTAATTTAACAAATCAAATCAGTCCTGGCTCGGCCGAGCACTTCCATTTGTCATCATCAAATCATCGAGGGGCCCACAGATATCTCTTTTATCCCGAAGGTAAAAGGAATGGATAAACTTCGACTCATATGGCTTGTTCTACTACTTGTTGAATCATACACAAAGGCACATTTTATAGCACCGAGTTACCAAATGCGGTTTCGTGCAATCAATGTACTATCAACTCATAGTAACAACTCATATCTCTAGGTTTGTAGAATATAAGATATTATCGTCTCATGATCACTCGTGATAAAACCCATGAAGTGATTCCAATGAGCTAGGGTTGAATTCAATACTCAGAACTTATGAGCACTCATGAGTGTTGTAGCCCTTTGTCCAACATCTTAGACCTCTACAAGCCAACTCATGACAGTCTTAATTCATATCTACTTCCAACATATGACCGACTGTGGATGGTTTGAATAACTTAGTCATTCCGGAAGAATAACCTAGTTTATTCGGGAAGTCAAAACATGCAAAGTGAAACACAATAATAATTGAATCTAATATGGTATCAAAACCTATGAACATAAATAAAACACCTTTTATTTATCACCATATGATTACACATTATTCATTGTATACTGTTTCAGCTATCAACTTTATTCTTGAATTTAAAACAATAGTTGTCCCATGCTCCAAGCATGTACACTATGTTTTTCTAACACTAGTCATGCCACACACCAAGTATGCATACTATGTTTGTCTATGATCTTTACTTTGTGAACTAGATCAATTGAACATAACTTCAATGATTCTCTTTTCACACTCCCAAATCCTTACTGCAAATGCAAGAATTCCAAATTCATGCCATTTACTGAAATCTGTTAGATTCTAAACTTATATGCATTGATCCTCTTGTAACGATTATGCACAAATTCACAAAGACTTGGCAACAATCATTACAGAGTATTCCAAAGGAGATCAATTCCTTGGAAACATCCTTCTTGCATTAAGTTTCCTTAATCTTACACAGATTGAAATTTCTGACTTTGAAACATTTCCATATTCATTTTGACTATCACTTCTGAACAAGAGTTGCCTCCTTACAGATTATGTGAATATGGTCCTTCCAGAATTATCCCTATACTTCCAACTGTCCTTGAGCAACCAATCTTTGGTAAACCTTAGATTTTCCTTGACAATTGTTTAATCCTTTTAGTCGTATCCAGTTCTAAACCTTTTCCCTTCTTAATGCCCCAGGCATTTGGAAACTTTTAGAAAGGATGAATATAGCACATGTAATCGATCCTATATCCGAAGCATATGGGACACGATTCATGATGTCTCACATAAAGACTAAACCAGTCTTTTGCTATAACATTTCCATTTCTATTTGCCAAGTTCTCATAATTCAGATTATGAAAAGGGATGCCGTAATCATAATCGAATTTTAGAACGCAAATAATGGACCCATATACAGAATTTCCTTATGTTGATCCATTCCAACATGAAATTCATATATATCCTTGACTAAATGATTAAAACCTCACGATCTAAGCTTATAGATTTGAGATGAAGTATAATTTCCTCTCCCTTAATTATAGCAAAACAACTTTTTCCCAATTGAAACCTTTTGTTTTCTATAATTAACATTGCTAACTTGCAATACTTATCATAATTATCATGCTCCCACTAACATGATGATTATTAGCATAACACTTATGCTCCTACTAGCTTTGACATGTACTCAGAAAGCTCGACTTCTAGAAATCAATACTTTATTGACTTTCTTACCAAAGTTCAGATTTCTGATACTAGATTGTTTTGATAAGACTTTATCAAAAAAACATACATCTTCCCTTAGATAGCACACTTGTGTGTCTAAACAATTATGAAGAGGGATGCCATAATCATAATGGTTAGACCTTTTTGCCACTTCTCACAAGTCCAAGTTAGTGTGCCGGTAAACCACACACGCTCCACTAACGACTTTGAGAATGCAAATATCACAATTGCTATCTAGCTAAAATCTACTTAGTGAAAGTGTTTCCTCACCATCATTTTCATGAATCGGAGAGAAACCTTATGACACTTAGATTTATATGGTGTATGTGTTCTTATCCATGTGAATTGTCAAAGCCATAGTCACAAGACAAGGATAATGACAAATCTGAACTCATATGGACTGAACTCAATCTTAATTTCTTGCCACCTGGCAGCTCAAGGGCCTACCATTGCTTCCAAGTTGTTGTGCAACACATTGAGAACTCTAAACTCATATGCAAAGCCAACTTTGATTGGAATGGGCACAGAATATGTCAACATGATAGGCTATAAACCTTAAGTCGTGTGCTAGTGAAGAACTACAGGTTTTATTCTTGATTAGTTCTTGAGAATTTCAAGACCTTTAAGACTCCCACTGTCCTCTTGACCTATAAGACTCCCTTGTCAAACATCCAAGAGATAGTGTGGATTCTAACCAAGACAAACACTTCACACAATTGGCCTAAGTTGGTCTTTGTTTTATCCAAAACATCACAACTTACCAATTTCAAATGTACAAGAGTAGAAAACTTTTACTCTTACATTTGATAAGTGTTCTTAAACCTTCTTTAAGACATGTCACTTATATTACAATCTTGGAGTATGACTCTAAGATTTGTATTGGAACGAAGTATGACTCATGTTCTTGATTTAACCATTTCAACAATTCAAGATCCTTTCTTCTTAGTCATAAGAATGCACTAAGACTTGCTTAGAGAACAAATTTTGATATGGTTTCTTAATCATTAAGATGATCACAAAACTGATACTAAAGTACTCTCCCATCTTTTCAGATTTGAGAAACTTTTATCCTTCTGCCTAATGTGATTCTTCTTATTCGCTCTTCTATACGTTGGAACCTCTTTCCAATGTCTCAGAGTTACACTTAAGCTTGTAAGTATAATCATATTTACTGAGCTTTAGTAAACTATGACGAATAGCCTTATATCTTTTATGGTGGACTTGACCAGTGCACAAGAATGTGTACTCGATCCCTTAGTCCATTACTTGACTCATACATCCATGTGAACAAATAATTAGTCTTAATTTTTCCAATACTTGAAAGTTATCATCCATCATGCTATACAACTTGCATGATTCCAAGTCCCGGTCCAATTGGGACTTTGGATGATGAGAATCTTTCCTTATTTGGTAAATTTAGACATTACCACAAATGAAAGAATCAATTTCATATTTCCACTCTTGCTATTAATGGAATCATATAAGCAACAATTTTTCCTCAAATGCCATTGTAAGGATATTTTAAAATAAATAAAATCAAAAATTTTCTTTTATTTTAAAACTATGCGGAAAAACTTATCCTTACAATCCATATGAAAACTTGTTGTTATCTATTCCTAAGAAATATCTCATAACTCCTAAGAAGTAGCTCAAGAATCCGATGTTCAAACTACGCGTTAGAAATCCATCTACGCGATCAGATTCAGCATATTCTTTCTTTAAGTTTCTTCACTTTTCTTTGATTCTTAAAACATCACCATGTGACCCAGTCACATCATGCATCAAGAATCTCAGAATAGAAACTTAACAGAGTTAGATAGTGGACTTTACCTGAAGTAGAGTCAAACTTATTGACTTTAACATCCTTAGGTAAGTTTGGCATCTTCGCAACTAATGGCCCTTTCTTTGGCAATATAAACATATGGACCCTTTGATAATGGTATACAGGACTATCACAGACTTTAGCTTTTCTCTTTACCATTTGATCAACCTAGTTGACTATGGCCAATCCCTTTCCATTGGGAAGAGAATGCTTTTCTGGATTTCCTGTGTCACTATTGTCAATGTCCATCAAGTTTTAAGGAAGTTGATCTTAGCAAATAGATAAGATCATTAAGGGTCTTGTCATAGTCTGTTTCATAGGTGTTCCAAAAGAACTCACTATGTGACTTAGAAAGTAGTTAAACCTACAACTTTCTCAAGACTTTGACACCCAACTCTCCCGGCTTGTCAATATGTGACTACATCTCCAAGATGTGATCACACCTAGATCTTGCCTTGCCAATAGGGCTTGAGTGACCTTAAACTTTTCAAGAACTTGTGGGGTAGGGAGAATAATTGGAGGAGGTGAAAGAAGTATGATTTCCATTGGAACATCATCTTCATTTAGGAAAGCTAGTTTCAAGAGATTTGGGAAGATCATAAATATCTAAACCAGACATGTTATGGGAGATATTCAAGATATTTGATCTTTAAGTCCTTAATATGACACCCAATATGAAATATTAAGGCTAGGACCCAACAAACTATTTTATAACTTAGAAGAGGTATGCCGTAATCCAAGCTATAAAACAATTTGAAGGTAGGTGAATGACGATTCACCAATTTCCACCAAGATAAACGAAATGTATTATTAGGTTTTAATTGGTTTTGAAACTCCTAGATCTTTTGAGATTCATTGAACTGTTCAACGGCATGTTTCAATCTCGAGTGTGCCCTTCAGGTTTTGTGACTGGGATGTCGAGGATCACAAAACAAGGTGTGAAGTAACCATGCAAATTACTTGGTACCCTTAAGTGTTTACCCCTTAATCGATGTGTCGGTTAACCACACACGCTCCATCGATACTATGACAAACATTAAGTTACCCTTCGCCTACCTTGTTAAATACGAGTTAGTGTGCCGGTTAAACAAAGTGCAAAGTGTAATTCCATGGATTAGCACCTTATTCACATTTTCCTAAGTAACTAAGATTGGGAATTATTAAGAGTTTAGTTACTTAGTATTTATCATTAATACTTTTAATGAAGGGAGAATTATAGTCCTGTCAAACCCGTTCGGCTAACGACCCTCCACCAGTCAAGGAAGCGGTGGGTGAGAGTGGACACCCATTAAGTTGCCATTTTATAGGCAACAACCTTATACCCACCTTATAGACCGGCTTCGTGAATGAGGCGTACTAGCGGTAAGACCGACTTTACTCTTATACATATATATATTATTAACTTATAATATTATAAAGTATAAGGGTTGAATTTTAACTTTTAAAATTCTAAGGGCTAACATGGAATTAAAGTATTCATAAGAGAAAACTTTACAAATTCCAAAACTTGAGGGCAAGTTTTTGAAACTATTCAAAACTAATTAATTCCATAACTTATGTGTTTAAAGTAGTTTTAATCCAAAAACTCTTCAAGTTCCATAACTTATGGAAGACTTTAAACTAATAAAAGAATTAACTTTTCTTTATTTTTATAACTTATGGAATTAATTAAGGTTACACCTTTTTTTTATTTCTTTTTATTTAATGAAGAGACTCTTGGTCCTCCATAACTTGAGGACAAATTATGGAGTCATAACTCCAATTAATTAGAACTAGACTCTTCATTTTTGTAACCTTTGCCAATTTTATGAGTTTTATGAGTCTTTAATGTGACTCTTCATGTAACTTGAGGACAAGTTACACAAACACATTTTATACTCAACTCTTAGATTAAAATGGATTGAAAACAACTATTTCAATTAACTTTTCTATTAATCTAAGCAACTCATAAGAACAAGATAATTCAAATCAAACTTTTTCATGTAATTAGTCTAACCTTTAAACTAATACAAAACATGAATCTATTGACAATTATCTTTGAAAATGGATTAGCATGAACATTACCACATTAAAAAACAAGTTTATAAGCTCAAAAACAACTTAGGGTAATGTTCCTAGTCCATTTCTAGCCAAAAACCTCGAAAATATGTTGTATGGGGTCCAACTCGTCGAGTGCATGAACATAACTCGGCGAGTTGGATGCATTTTGCCTTGGACTCGTTGAGTCCCTTCATGGACTCGGCGAGTCTGCTGGTAGACAGCAACAAAACTCGATTTTTCAGCTTCTATTGCAACTATAACAAGAAAACAAGACCAGGCTCTGATACCACTGTTGGGTTATGAGCATTCTAACACTCCTAAGTGTACATGCAACCCTAAATACCTTGGATCTATGTTTTCTCTATTATACATGCAAATATGAATATCCAAGGTATTATCCTAAACTAGCATACAAAACTATCAATATAAGAAGATAGAATACATACCTCTTTGATGGTTCTTGTCTTCATGAAGCTTGAGTGCCTAGTGCCCCAAGTGTGACACCTCAAATGGTTCACAATCATCAAAACACTTAGAATAACTTAGAGAGAATTCTACACTTCATGAAATCGGCTAGCCCTCTTCAAGAATAATACTAGTCTCTCTAGTGGCCGATTTTCCTCAAGAATAAGATGCTTATATAGTTATACAATTAGGGTAAACCCTAATTGTCATGACTTTCCATTTCCTTGGATCCATGGGTTCAAATACACCATGGAGCATCCATGCAGCATCATATGGATTTTGGCCCAACTAGATAATCCATGGAGCATTAGCCCACTATACAAGTATGGATGATTTACACAATCAACCCACATATTTAATTAGTCTTCTTTTGATCACTCAATTAATGCTAGATTAATTCTTGATCAATACTAATTAAATAATCTCATTATTCTTATTATTAATATACTAGAACTTACAATATATTAATAACCATAAGTGTCTTATTTCTCTCATTTATTCTATCCAAGTGCATGATGGTATGCAACCCAAATGGACCATGCCGGGTCGGGTCAAGTCTTACCAATTATAGTTATGGACTTAGACATTAATCCAACAGATACAAGTAAACATACGGTTATTATCGTGTATTTTATAAAGTTTCATTTAACTTGTTTTACCGAATAAATCACTTGGAACTCATTACTATTATGTAAAACTCTTGTCATACTTTGTGTGCATTAGACTTATACAAAGTATATAACGATTTCAAAGTACCTTTCATTGTTAAGTTGTTTTATACATTCTAAAAACTTATGATTTTGCTTTGTCAAACATTGTGAAAAAGGATAAACTTTGCATAGAAAACTATCACTTTAATACGGGCTTAGTTGAGAATCCATGAGACGTGTATATCTTCAAACGTTACCTTTCTTTATTAGAAAGTAATGCTGCAAGTCCTGTCTATAACCAGAGTCTCCCGTTCGGAGAACGTGTCAAATGTGTATAGATCTATACGGGAAGTCATGATCCCGCGCCCTGATTGTTAGCTACAGTCCGTCTTTTGGGGTGACAGTTGTCATAACTCTGCGACGCCTGAAGAACGTCGTTACAGGCATATTATGTTTAGTATGGTTATAAAACTCATCGGATATACAATTATTATGGTATTATGCTTTTATGAACGAGTATCTATTAAAACTATTCTTCATCTAACAAATGCGATCTTCGTATAGCTTTATTATATAAAACTATGACACAACTTTCGAGAACGTCGGTTTCTTGCGATTTTCGGTCTTAGAGACTGCCATTTAGGTTAGGAAAATAAGGGATTTTCCTGGTGCATTTATTTACAACTCATAACACGAACATTCATATGCATTTCATACTTTTATAAGAAAATAAGGGTTTTTCTTGAAAAACACAACAACTCGTATCTCAACCATTAGGGAAAATATGGGATTTTCTGGATCTACTACATTCACTTTCAACACAACAAATCACAACTCTTTAGATTTGAAATACTGCATTTTCTGGAAAACATACACCCATTTTGGAATGGCATCCAATTTTTCTAAACTACTTATGAACTCACCAACTTAATTGTTGACACTTTTTCTTTGAATTAACTTGTATTCTCAGGGAACCGCTAAGCAGGTTTGGGAATCAACTTTTGGGATTAACACGTTGGTGTTAATTACTTCTTTTTGAATGATGTTTATGTACTTACCTTTTGAACATGTAATGAATACAATTATGCAAACATCTTGGAAACTTTAATATATATGGTGGTGTGTACTTTCCTTTCTATGAACAGTTATGATACTGAATATGACGTCCTCCACCCCCGAACGTTTCTGCCGTTCTGGTTTGGGGGTGTGACAGATTGGTATCAGAGCTTTGTTTATAGGGAATTAAGTATATCAAAACCATTCCTTTTTGATATACAACTATAAACTCAACTGGGCAAAAACACTCTGAGAAAATTCATACTTTTGAAATTAAATCTAATTAGTTTTAAGGTAAGCATGCACTCATTTTATACTAATAACAGTTTCATAGTAAATAACTTTAGAAGTATTATAAATAAGTTGTGCAGTACAGGTACGCCTTGGGACATGTAATCGGAACTGGGAAGAATATAGCCTGATCAACTATATTTGTCCAAGAGCCGACTAACGTTTGCTAAGGAGTGTCTGCAATGGACAACAAATTTAAAACTTACCAAAAGCATGTCGCTAAAGAATACTAAGGGAGTATTCGAGTGCCGTCAACCATTAAACTTAAGGGTAAGTTTCATGTTCTCTAGCTTATAGTAAATTTTTAACTCTATTCTCGTACAGTCTAAATGGCGGGATTCCACCACCCCAATGACCCCTACTACCCCAACCAAGGTAATGGAGGGTGGATCGAAGAAGATCCTGAAGAAGACGAAGAGCCTATAGAGTTGGAGGGAGGGGATGACTCTGGCACGGATTCGGAGCCAGAAATTATAAATCCACCAATCCCACAATCTCCCGTCCACGTGAGGAATTTCCAAGGACCCACTCCAGTGTGGGGAAGTCACCTCCATCATTGGAGCCAACAACAAAGCTTACGCCCTCCCTACGGCATGTGCCGAGATCTCTATGATGTGAGAGGCGGGGGATCAGCCGACCGAGCACTTCCGGTCATGGTTGGCAAACTTGCCAACCAGTGCTATCAATCCGGAGTGCAAGCCAACCGAATCTGAGAGGTCAATGTGGATGTACAAATCCACACGGCCGATATCAACCGCCTAGAGTTGTTGCAGAACGACATCCACATTCGCGCCGAAGCATTTCAAGCACAAGCAAATACGGCCTTCGCAGAATTAAGAGAACAACAAGCCGCGTTTGGTAGACGCCTCATGGAGTCGAAGCAGTCCGACACGGAGTCGAGCTCCAAACGCAAAGCGCGCCGCAAGTAGTACTTGCCCGACTCTCAAATTTTGTTATAAATTAGGACTTCGGATAAACGTATTATTTTCTTTAAATTGTTCTGTAATCGGAGGCCATTAGAAAGGCCAATAACTTTTGTCTAGACCCCGCTGTAACACAACTATATGTTTAATATATATAAGGGTGTACCCCTTTTCTTGTTGTTGTTAATCATGCGCAATTCGTTCAATTCATTGGTACATCTATTCAAACTTTACTTTCAAGCTCAAAACATTGTGTCGGTCAAACCCAACTTCTTAGAACTAATAGAAGTTAACTCAATATCATTCAACTCTGAACTGCCAAAACTTATAAATTTTTTTCTATTTTTTTTCTTTTGGCAGCGCGATGCCTCCTCGTCCAAACCTAAGGCCCAGGCCAGGCACGGCACCACCACCACCTCCACCACCAGCTTATGATCCAGCCATGGTCCAGGCTGCTATCCCGCAACTCGTATCTCAACCATTAGGGAAAATATGGGATTTTCTGGATCTACTACATTCACTTTCAACACAACAAATGACAACTCTTTAGATTTGAAATACTGCATTTTCTGGAAAACATACACCCATTTTGGAATGGCATCCAATTTTTCTAAACTACTTATGAACTCACCAACTTAATTGTTGACACTTTTTCTTTGAATTAACTTGTATTCTCAGGGAACCGCTAAGCAGGTTTGGGAATCAACTTTTGGGATTAACGCGTTGGTGTTAATTACTTCTTTTTGAATGATGTTTATGTACTTACCTTTTGAACATGTAATGAATACAATTATGTAAACATCTTGGAAACTTTAATATATATGGTGGTGTGTACTTTCCTTTCTATGAACAGTTATGATACTGAATATGACGTCCTCCACCCCCGAACGTTTCCGCCGTTCTGGTTTGGGGGTGTGACAGATTGGTATCAGAGCTTTGTTTATAGGGAATTAAGTATATCAAAACCATTCCTTTTTGATATAAAACTATAAACTCAACTGGGCAAAAACACTCTGAGAAAATTCATACTTTTGAAATTAAATCTAATTAGTTTTAAGGTAAGCATGCACTCATTTTATACTAATAACAGTTTCATAGTAAATAACTTTAGATGTATTATAAATAAGTTGTGCAGCACAGGTACGCCTTGGGACATGTAATCGGAACTGGGAAGAATATAGCCTGATCAACTATATTTGTCCAAGAGCCGACTAACGTATGCCAAGGAGTGTCTGCAATGGACAACAAATTTAAAACTTACCAAAAGCATGTCGCTAAAGAATACTAAGGGAGTATTCGAGTGCCGTCAACCATTAAACTTAAGGGTAAGTTTCATGTTCTCTAGCTTATAGTAAATTTTTAACTCTATTCTCGTACAGTCTAAATGGCGGGATTCCACCACCCCAATGACCCCTACTACCCCAACCAAGGTAATGGAGGGTGGATCGAAGAAGATCCTGAAGAAGACGAAGAGCCTATAGAGTTGGAGGGAGGGGATGACTCTGGCACGGATTCGGAGCCAGAAATTATAAATCCACCAATCCCACAATCTCCCGTCCACGTGAGGAATTTCCAAGGACCCACTCCAGTGTGGGGATGTGAGAGGCGGGGGATCAGCCGACCGAGCACTTCCGGTCATGGTTGGCAAACTCGCCAACCAGTGCTATCAATCCGGAGTGCAAGCCAATCGAATCTGAGAGGTCAATGTGGATGTACAAATCCACACGGCCGATATCAACCGCCTAGAGTTGTTGCAGAACGACATCCACATTCGCGCCGAAGCATTTCAAGCACAAGCAAATAGGCCTTCGCAGAATTAAGAGAACAACAAGCCGCGTTTGGTAGACGCCTCAAGGAGTCGAAGCAATCCGACACGGAGTCGAGCTCCAAACGCAAAGCGCGCCGCAAGTAGTACTTGCCCGACTCTCAAATTTTGTTATAAATTAGGACTTCGGATAAACGTATTATTTTCTTTAAATTGTTCTGTAATCGGAGGCCATTAGAAAGGCCAATAACTTTTGTCTAGACCCCGCTGTAACACAACTATATGTTTAATATATATAAGGGTGTACCCCTTTTCTTGTTGTTGTTAATCATGCGCAATTCGTTCAATTCATTGGTACATCTATTCAAACTTTACTTTCAAGCTCAAAACATTGTGTCGGTCAAACCCAACTTCTTAGAACTAATAGAAGTTAACTCAATATCATTCAACTCTGAACTGCCAAAACTTATAAATTTTTTTCTATTTTTTTTCTTTTGGCAGCGCGATGCCTCCTCGTCCAAACCTAAGGCCCAGGCCAGGCACGGCACCACCACCACCTCCACCACCAGCTTATGATCCAGCCATGGTCCAGGCTGCTATCCCGCAACTCGTATCTCAACCATTAGGGAAAATATGGGATTTTCTGGATCTACTACATTCACTTTCAACACAACAAATCACAACTCTTTAGATTTGAAATACTGTATTTTCTGGAAAACATACACCCATTTTGGAATGTCATCCAATTTTTCTAAACTACTTATGAACTCACCAACTTAATTGTTGACACTTTTTCTTTGAATTAACTTGTATTCTCAGGGAACCGCTAAGTAGGTTTGGGAATCAACTTTTGGGATTAACGCGTTGGTGTTAATTACTTCTTTTTGAATGATGTTTATGTACTTACCTTTTGAACATGTAATGAATACAATTATGTAAACATCTTGGAAACTTTAATATATATGGTGGTGTGTACTTTCCTTTCTATGAACAGTTATGATACTGAATATGACGTCCTCCACCCCCGAACGTTTCCGCCGTTCTGGTTTGGGGGTGTGACAGATTGGTATCAGAGCTTTGTTTATAGGGAATTAAGTATATCAAAACCATTCCTTTTTGATATACAACTATAAACTCAACTGGGCAAAAACACTCTGAGAAAATTCATACTTTTGAAATTAAATCTAATTAGTTTTAAGGTAAGCATGCACTCATTTTATACTAATAACAGTTTCATAGTAAATAACTTTAGAAGTATTATAAATAAGTTGTGCAGCACAGGTACGCCTTGGGACATGTAATCGGAACTGGGAAGAATATAGCCTGATCAACTATATTTGTCCAAGAGCCGACTAACGTATGCCAAGGAGTGTCTGCAATGGACAACAAATTTAAAACTTACCAAAAGCATGTCGCTAAAGAATACTAAGGGAGTATTCGAGTGCCGTCAACCATTAAACTTAAGGGTAAGTTTCATGTTCTCTAGCTTATAGTAAATTTTTAACTCTATTCTCGTACAGTCTAAATGGCGGGATTCCACCACCCCAATGACCCCTACTACCCCAACCAAGGTAATGGAGGGTGGATCGAAGAAGATCCTGAAGAAGACGAAGAGCCTATAGAGTTGGAGGGAGGGGATGACTCTGGCACGGATTCGGAGCCAGAAATTATAAATCCACCAATCCCACAATCTCCCGTCCACGTGAGGAATTTCCAAGGACCCACTCCAGTGTGGGGAAGTCACCTCCATCATTGGAGCCAACAACAAAGCTTACGCCCTCCCTATGTCATGTGCCGAGATCTCTATGATGTGAGAGGCGGGGGATCAGCCGACCGAGCACTTCCGGTCATGGTTGGCAAACTCGCCAACCAGTGCTATCAATCCGGAGTGCAAGCCAATCGAATCTGAGAGGTCAATGTGGATGTACAAATCCACACGGCCGATATCAACCGCCTAGAGTTGTTGCAGAACGACATCCACATTCGCGCCGAAGCATTTCAAGCACAAGCAAATAGGCCTTCGCAGAATTAAGAGAACAACAAGCCGCGTTTGGTAGACGCCTCATGGAGTCGAAGCAGTCCAACACGGAGTCGAGCTCCTAACGCAAAGCACGCCGCGAGTAGTACTTGCCCGACTCTCAAATTTTGTTATAAATTAGGACTTCGGATAAACGTATTATTTTCTTTAAATTGTTCTGTAATCGGAGGCCATTAGAAAGGCCAAGAACTTTTGTCTTGACCCCGCTGTAACACAACTATATGTTTAATATATATAAGGGTGTACCCCTTTTCGTGTTGTTGTTAATCATGCGCAATTCGTTCAATTCATTGGTACATCTATTCAAACTTTACTTTCAAGCTCAAAACATTGTGTCGGTCAAACCCAACTTCTTAGAACTAATAGAAGTTAACTCAATATCATTCAACTCTGAACTGCCAAAACTTATAAATTTTTTTCTATTTTTTTTCTTTTGGCAGCGCGATGCCTCCTCGTCCAAACCTAAGGCCCAGGCCGGGCACGGCACCACCACCACCTCCACCACCAGCTTATGATCCAGCCATGGTCCAGGCTGCTATCACAGCAGCAGTAACTGCAACCCTCTCGCAAATAAACTCCCACGGAAATGGAGGGGCGGGAAGCAGCACGAATCATCCAAATCATGGCACTGGTCATGGCCAAGGAAGAGAATGTACTTATAATGATTTCTCTAACGCTAAGCCAAAAACTTTTAATGGAACTGGGGGAGTCATTGCACTAATGCAATGGTTCGAGAAGACCGAAACGGTCTTCGAGATCTGCTCATGCCTAGAAGCAAGCAAAGTCAAGTTCGTTGCTTGCAATTTCGTAGACCGAGCCCTCACTTGGTGGAAAAGCCATGTGAATTCGGTGAAGCTCACTGTCGCCAACGCCATGAGTTGGGACGATCTAAAGGTTCTACTACTGGAAGAATACTGCCCAAGGGGCGAAGTGCAAAAGCTTGAGCAGGAGCTCTGGAATCAGAAAATGACTGGGTCTGACCTAGTCACCTACACAGCTAGGTTCAACGACCTCGCTGCACTGTGCCCTACCATGGTCAACCCAGAATCAAAGAAGGTTGAAAGGTACATTTTGGGGTTGTCACCCCAGATTCAAGGGCATGTCCTAGCTTCCGGCCCTGTTACCTACAACAGCGCTAAACGCCTGGCTCAGTGACTCATCGACCACGGAGTAAAACACGGTATCATTTCAACAACCACAAATCCACCTAAGGAGGCTCAGGGCCAGAGTAGGCCTTGGAACAAAAGGAGGGGACAAACCCTCCAAGAAAACCCCAAGAAACAACAGGTAATAGCAACCCACGCTATGACTGTACCTGCCAACCCTGCCCCCACAAGCTCATATAATGGGAAACTTCCTAAGTGCAACCGATGCAGTTTCCACCACCACGGTCCTTGCCATGATCTTCAATGCACCAAGTGTAATAAGAAGGGACATACAGCCCGCTATTGCAAAGAGCCAACCCAACCATCCGTCCCCACTACTAATACCGGGGTAAGCTGCGCCTGCTTTGAGTGCGGAGATACAGGGCACTACCGCAGGGACTGCCCAAAGGCAAACAACCGGAATACCGGCGGAAGGGGCCGAGTTTTCGCAATGGGACAAGATGAAGCCATTGCGGACCCTACTGTTGTTACGGGTACGTTTCTTCTTGATAACTCGTATGCATGCATTTTGTTTGATAGTGGAGCGGAAAGGAGTTTTGTGAGTCACAACTTTAAAGGCCTGCTAAAATCAATACCACAATCATTAAGTGAACCATTCATAGTAGAAATCGCCAACGGGAAAACTGAAGGCACTAAGGAGATATACTTAAACTGCACCCTAACATTAAATGATAATCCCTTTTCAATCAACCTCATGCCAGTCTCGATTAAGAGTTTCGATGTCATCGTTGGCATGGATTGGCTGAGTTCTCATCATGCGGACATTCTATGTTACGATAAGGCCGTTCGCCTTAATCTACCAACCGGCGAAACTTTCATTGTCTTGGGCGACAAACCCAGTACCACTCTTCGTATCATCTCAAGTATCCAAGCTCGGAAATGCCTACGCAAGGAGTGTCACGCGTTCTTGGCACATGTTGTAGATGTGAAATGCGAAGTCCAGGACATCAAGAGTGTGCCCGACGTATGCGATTTTCCCGACATCTTTCCCGAGGACCTTCCGGGAATACCTCCCGCGAGACAAGTTGAGTTCAGAATCGATCTGGTTCCTGGAGCTACCCCAGTAGCCAAAGCACCCTATCGATTAGCCCCGGCAGAGATGCAAGAGCTATCCAGCCAACTGAATGAACTACTTGGAAAAGGATTCATCAGGCCGAGCTTCTTGCCATGGGGAGCACCCGTACTGTTCGTGAAAAAGAAGGATGGATCATTCAGAATGTGCATCGACTACCGAGAACTCAACAAACTTACCATCAAGAACCGATACCCCCTACCCCGAATCGATGACTTATTCGACCAACTCCAAGGAGCCAACTACTTCTCCAAGATCGATCTGAGGTTGGGATATCACCAGCTGCGAGTCCTGGAGAGTGATATTCCCAAGATGACCTTTCGAACACGATACAGACATTACGAGTTCGTAGTGATGCCGTTCGGACTAACCAATGCCCCGGCCATATTCATGGATCTAATGAATCGGGTATGTCGTCCATTCTTGGATAAATTCGTGATAGTATTCATAGACGACATACTCATTTATTCAAAGAATAAAGAAGAGCATGGTCAACATCTGAGGCAAGTTTTAGAGGCGTTACGAACTGAGAGACTGTATGCAAAATTCTCAAAATGTGAATTTTGGATTAGAAAGGTGGACTTCCTCGGTCACGTGGTCAGCAAGGAAGGAATCCACGTGGATCCATCAAAAATCAAGGCTATCAAAAACTGGTCTGCACCAACTACACCAACAGAAATTCGCCAATTTCTAGGTCTTGCCGGTTATTACCGAAGGTTCATCCAGAATTTCTCCAGCATCGCAAAGCCTCTTACCGCCTTAACCCAGAAAGGTGTGACCTACAATTGGGGAGAAAAGCAAGATGCTGCATTTCAGACTTTGAAACAGGCCCTTTGCAGTGCGCCCATCCTTTCTCTCCCAGAAGGGACCAAAGATTTTGTGGTGTATTGCGACGCTTCGAAGCAAGGGCTGGGTTGTGTACTAATGCAGAGAGGAAAGGTTATTGCATATGCCTCACGACAACTGAAAACGCATGAAGTCAACTACACCACTCATGATTTAGAACTTGGGGCGGTGGTCTTTGCTCTTAAAATCTGGAGACACTACCTATATGGTACCAAATGCACTATCTTTACAGACCACAAGAGCCTACAACACATCTTCGACCAGAAAGAGTTGAACATGAGACAGCGACGTTGGGTTGAATTGCTCAACGACTACGAATGTGAGATTCGCTATCATCCAGGAAAGGCTAACATCGTAGCAGATGCCCTTAGTCGTAAGGAGTACTCTGGCTGAAGAGTGAAGTCATTAGCCATGTCAATCCATTTGCACCTGTCGACACAAGTCAAGGAAGCTCAAATAGAGGCCCTGAAACCCGAAAACGTGACAGGTGAGACCCTTAGGGGAATGGACAAGAATTTAGAAATCAAGAGTGACGGAGCACGCTACCTCATGAACCGAATATGGACACCCAAGTTTGGTGGACTTAGAGAGGTAGTTATGAGCGAGGCACACAAGACTCCATACTCCGTACACCCCGGGTCAGACAAGATGTATCAAGATCTCAAACAACTCTACTGGTGGCCAAACATGAAAGCAGAGATCGCTACATATGTGAGCAAGTGTTTGACTTGCGCCAAGATCAAAATAGAACACCAGAAACCCTCAGGACTACTCCAACAACCTGAAATTCCTGAGTGGAAATGGGAGCAGATTTCCATGGACTTCATAACGAAACTGCCCAAAACTCAGGGTAGCCAAGATACTATTTGGGTAATCGTCGATAGATTAACCAAGTCCGCTCATTTCCTACCGATCAAGGAAACAGATAAAATGGAAAAGCTATCAAGAATCTACATCCGAGAGATCGTACGACTCCATGGAGTGCCAATGTCTATCATCTCAGATAAAGACAGTAGATTCACGTCTAGATTCTGGCAATCATTGAAAAAATCCATGGGAACAAGATTGGACATGACTACAGCCTATCACCCCCAAACTGATGGACAGAGCGAAAGAACGATCCAAACCTTGGAAGACATGTTACGAGAATGTGTAATCGACTTTGGTAAAGCATGGGATGTTCACTTACCTTTGGTTGAGTTCTCTTATAACAATAGTTATCATACTAGTATCAATACTGCTCCATTTGAATCCCTTTACGGCCGTAAGTGCAGATCACCTCTGTGCTGGACGGAAGTGGGCGACACACAACTAGCAAAAGGTCTAGTCCCTGATAGCACCCTCACTGGTCTAGAGATCATCATAGAAACTACTGAAAAGATCGTGCAAATACGAGAACGACTGAAATCCTCGAGAGATAGGCAAAAGAGCTATGCCGACAAAAGACGTAAACCCTTAGAATTTCAGATTGGCGATCGGGTATTACTGAAGGTCTCACCCTGGAAGGGTATGATACGCTTTGGAAAGCATGGGAAGCTAAATCCTAGGTACATTGGACCTTTCGAAATCATTTCAAGGGTTGGTCCAGTAGCCTACGAACTCCGACTTCCAATCGAGCTTAACAAAGTACATCCAGTATTCCACGTATCAAACCTGAAGAAGTGTTTGTCCAATGAAACACTTGTAATTCCACTCGATGAGATCGAACTAAATGAAAATCTTAACTTTGTGGAAGAACCCATCGAGATCATGGATAGGGAAGTTAAACGAACTAAACAGAGTCGCATTCCAATAGTAAAGGTCCGATGGAATGCTAAGAGGGGACCTGAGTTCACGTGGGAACGAGAAGATCAAATGCAACAGAAGTATCCACATCTCTTCCCCAGCCCCTAAGACTCTTCTTTTGTATTGAAATTTCGGGACGAAATTCCCTCTAACGGGGGGATGATGTAACAACCTGTTATTTCAAGTTAGTAAAAATCGAGTCCTGTAACCTCTTTGAGGAAGGAATTAGAATATCATCGAAAAATGAAGTATTCAAAAACTCCATTTGGAGTACACTATGTGGTAGGTATCGTCTTAAGGTTTCCAAACATATAAATAACACAAAAATCCAAGTTATAATGAAGAAATTATGACCATTCTAAGTTATCCGACAAAAACCGACAATACGAAGTTGCGTAAAAACGCAAAGT
Source organism: Lactuca saligna (assembly GCF_052625555.1). Lineage (NCBI taxonomy): Eukaryota > Viridiplantae > Streptophyta > Magnoliopsida > Asterales > Asteraceae > Lactuca > Lactuca saligna. Next base: position 277,149,285 of record NC_136421.1, on the reverse strand, counting down.
TTCAATAAAACACTTTCTGACCTTAGGTGTCTAAATGAAAGTCAGAGATATCATTAAACTACAAACATTCATAAAAAGAACGCTCAAATCGGACATCGTATGAATAAGTTATGAATTTTTAAAGAAATTCCTTAATCACGTCATTTTAATAAATAAATAATAAAAATAATTTCGGAATTTGCCAACGGAATCTAAATGAAAGTTGTAGATCGTAATCTCACCTTCGCGGGGATATAAAGAACGTCAAAAACGGAGTTCGTATGAAGGAGATATGAATTTTCGAAGTTTGATAAATAATTTATATATAATTTTTATTAAAACTTCGGTATTATCCGAAGAGGAGTCAGCGTCCTCATCCGAGGTACACGCTGCGTACCCCTGTACGCCCTGCGTACCTGAGGATCTTGGCCTCAAACCGTCCACGTCGCCCTATGCGAGGCTACCGACCCGCCCGTCCGACCTGCCGTCCCATCCGACCCGACAGCCTGAGCCGTCCCATCCGAGGCCGAGGCAGTCGAGGCTTCGGTCACGCATGACGTATGCGTACGCGCTGCGTACGAGCGTACGCCCCGCGTACGAGGCTTCTCAGGCCCCCCTATAAATAGCATGCGAGGGTTCCCGGGAAAATGGCTCATTCTCTCTCCCTTTTCTTGCGTTTTACCTCGTTTTCCGTGCTCGCACTACCCCGAAGCCCTGGTCATTTTGTGCAAGTCCCGAAGGTCGATTTTACTCCCGAGGAATCCCGAGATTTCCGAGGAAAATCCATTTCCCGAGACGAAACTCTGCCCGGTTTTCCATCTTGCTATCTTCAAACTTTCAGGTGAGTGCATACCCCTTTCAAACACACTTTAAATACATTTTTAAATGCTTTTATACTCTTTTAGGGGGGGGGGGGGATACAAGTAAACATACGGTTATTATCGTGTATTTTATAAAGTTTCATTTAGCTTGTTTTACCGAATAAATCACTTGGAACTCATTACTATTATGTAAAACTCTTGTCATACTTTGTGTGCATTAGACTTATACAAAGTATATAACGATTTCAGAGTACCTTTCATTGTTAAGTTGTTTTATACATTCTAAAAACTTATGATTTTGCTTTGTCAAACATTGTGAAAAAGGATAAACTTTGCATAGAAAACTATCACTTTAATACGGGCTTAGTTAAGAATCCATGAGACGTGTATATCTTCAAACGTTACCTTTCTTTATTAGAAAGTAATCCTGCAAGTCCTGTCTATAACCAGAGTCTCCCGTTTGGAGAACGTATCAAATGTGTATAGATCTATACGGGAAGTCATGATCCCGCGCCCTGACTGTTAGCTACAGTCCGTCTTTTGGGGTGACAGTTGTCATAACGCTGCGACGCCTGAAGAACGTCGTTACAGGCATATTATGTTTAGTATGGTTATAAAACTCATCGGATATACAATTATTATGGTATTATGCTTTTATGAACGAGTAGCTATTAAAACTATTCTTCATCTGACAAATGCGATCTTCGTATAGCTTTATTATATAAAACTATGACACAACTTTCGAGAACGTCGGTTTCTTGCGATTTTCGGTCTTAGAGACTGCCATTTAGGTTAGGAAAATAAGGGATTTTCCTGGTGCATTTATTTACAACTCATAACATGAACATTCATATGCATTTCATACTTCTATAAGAAAATAAGGGTTTTTCTTGAAAAACACAACAACTCGTATCTCAACCATTAGGAAAAATATGGGATTTTCTGGATCTAATACATTCACTTTCAACACAACAAATCACAACTCTTTACATTTGAAATACTTCATTTTCTGGAAAACATACACCCATTTTGGAATGGCATCCAATTTTTCTAAACTACTTATGAACTCACGAACTTAATTGTTGACACTTTTTCTTTGAATTAACTTGTATTCTCAGGGAACCGCTAAGCAGGTTTGGGAATCAACTTTTGGGATTAACGCGTTGGCGTTAATTACTTCTTTTTGAATGATGTTTATGTACTTACCTTTTGAACATGTAGTGAATACAATTATGTAAACATCTTGGAAACTTTAATATATATGGTGGTGTGTACTTTCCTTTCTATGAACTGTTATGATACTGAATATGACGTCCTCTGCCCCCGAACGTTTCCGCCGTTCTGGTTTGGGGGTGTGACAGTTCCAAAGTAAGGTTTCGTTCAGGCAGTTCAGTGCTTCAGGCAGTTCAGTGTTGCAGGCAGTCCAGTGTTTCAGGCAGTTCAGTGTTTCAGGTCGTTCAGTGTTGCAGGCAGTCCAGTGTTTCAGGCAGTTCAGTGTTGCAAGTAGTTAAGTGTTTCAGGCAGTTCAGTGTTGCAGGCAGTCCAGTGTTTCAGGCACTTCAGTGTTTTTGGCAGTTTAGTGTTTCAGGCAGTTCAGTGTTCCAGGCGGTTCAGTGTTTCAGATGTTTGCAGTATTTTTGGGCAGTATTAATTTTGTGTCAGACTGCAAGTTCAGTCTTATTAGTTGGAACTGGGTGATCTCAGTTCATCCGGAAGCCAGATTTGGAATAGCAGAATTTTTAGTCAGTAGCAGTGCGAGTATGCAGCGTATAGTAGGATTCAGTAAGTTGTTCGTAGGGTGCGCGACACCAAATGGTAGTAAAAAGAATGCCCAGTGGATACTGGCGACGATGACCCGTACTGGGAGTAGCGGGAGTAATAGACTTGGTGGAGACAGGATCTTCACAGTGACGGAAGAGGTAGGTAGTTATGCAGCATCACCTTGGAAAGGTAAGGAAATTGTGCAAGGAAAGAAGGGGGAACCCCTACGGGTTCAGTGCAGTATTAGGAGATTATCAGAAGGATTTTCGGTTGAGTGAGTTGTGCTTCCAGAATGTTCAGGGTCAGGATGGACCCGAGATTATTAGCTGTAAGGATTGGCACTGGTCTGAATGACTGAGCGGGTGGGCAGCGAAGGTAGGCAACTGGTGTTAGAATGAACGGTGGGGTATCGGAGGCAGATCGCAGCCGGTGGATCGTAGCGAACTTCAAGGACGAAGCTTAGTTTAAGTGGGGGAGAGTTGTAACAGCCAAAGTTTGGAAAGTCAAGAAAAGAAATAAAACCCCAATTTTAAGGGGGGACTCGGCGAGTCCGAGCGGGAACCGGGTTGAGGTGTAAGCGACCAACTCGACGAGTCGGCCAAGGTGACTCGGCGAGTCTGGTTTGAGCAAAGAAAACCCTAAATCCCCGGGTTTTCTCACTATTTAAGCAATGATATGTGCCCCAACTCGCCTTCTTCACCCTCAGAGAGCTTGTGAGAAACCCTAAACCATTCCTTGTATGATTAAAGTGTTTTGGTGTGGATTTTTGAAGGATTGAAGAAGAAGAAGAAGAAGAAAGGACCTAAAAGAGGGAGTGTAGAGCAAAGATCCAAGGACAAAGTCAGAGTTCATTGAGGTATGTCCCAGAATTATCCTGTTTTGTGCTTAAAACCTCCATTAAAACACCTCTAAGGCTAGTTTAATGTATTTTCCAAGCTTTATAGTTGTATGGATGCATTATTGGGTCGGGATATCCCTAGATCTGTTCAGTTAATAGTTGTAGAGCCCTGATCTATCTCCTTTTCGAAGTTGCCTTGCATGAGAACCTTAGATCTAGCCTTTATTATGTCGTTTGAGCCTTCTAATCTCCATGGATGTGTATGGACACGTAAAGATAGAATCTTTACGTGTTAATCGAGCATAAGAAGCCCAGATCTACAAGTTATATGCACTGGATTCAAGCAGAATCGAGTTTTTAGTAACTGCATGCATGCGACTCGGCGAGTCGTTCTTCGGACTCGGCGAATCGAGCAGCGAGTCCCCGATTTTCCCCTTTGAGTGATTCCGAGTGGGGACCAATGAGTAGTAGAATGGACTCAGTGAGCCGGAGGTTAGACTCAGTAATGGAGGGACTCGACGAGTTGTTCATACAAATCGGCGAGTCTAAGGCAATCTTCATAGATTCAAGAGCAACTCGTCGAGTTGTTCATACAACTCGGTGAGTCGAATGCAAATAGCCTGAGTTTTAGAATCGAAAGGGAACTCGTCGAGTTGATGCCATACTCGACGAGTAGCAACGAGCAGGGTCAAGAAGTGAGAGTAGGGACTCGGCGAGTTGGCGGCCCAACTTGGCGATTCAGGTCAACTGTAAGTTGACTTTGACCGGGAGAGTTGACTTTTGCCGGGGGTAAAAGAGTCATTTTACCCCAATGAAGTTATTAGTATTTGATTGAGTGTATTTGTGGAATTGTAGCCGGGGAGATACTGGAGCAGCAACAGATAGCTTCCAGAGCCATACACTCAGCAGCCAGTTCACGAGGTGAGTTTCCTTCCAGTAGGAATGGGTCTAAGGCCACAATGTCGGACCGTTCAGTTAGCAGTAGTTTCCGGGCTTCGGCCCGATGCAGTAGTTAGTATGTTTGATGCCTTCTTGGCTCAAACAAGATTTATGTGCTATGTGTTATGTGTTATGTGTTCCGGGCTACGGCCCGATGCAGTATGTAGTATATGTATTTATGCTAGTTGATATGTTATGCTATGCTATGTTCAGTCAGTTTCCGGACATCGGTCCGATACAGGGGGCAAGGCCCCAGTTAGTCCGGACTTCGGTCCGATGCAGGGGACAAGGTCCCAGTCAGTTTCCGGACTTCGGTCCGATGCAGGGGGCAAGTCCCCAGTTAGTTTAGACTTCGTTCCGATGCAGGGGACAAGGTCCCAGTTAGTTTCCGGACTTCGGTCCGATGCAGGGGACAAGGTCCCAGTTAGTTTCTGGACATCGGTCCGATGCAGGGGGCAAGGCCCCAGTTAGTCCGGACCTCGGTCCGTTGCAGTGGGCAAGACCCAGTATGTGCTTTATATGTTATTGTATGGTATGTGGTAGTTTGGGGGAGCTCACTAAGCTTCGTGCTTATAGTTTCAGTTTTTGGTTTCAGGTATTCAGTTTTCAAAGGAGGAGCTCGGGAAGATTGTAGTGCACACACCATAGTCAGCTAGCCTGGGATGTTTTACGCTGATAATAAGTTTGTATTTCGAATTAATGCTACGAAATTATGTTATGATTTATGATACGGTTTTTTTATGAATATGGTTTTAGTAATGTCTTAAGAGAAAATTTTAGTCGTGATTTTTGGGATGTTACACCCAACCTGTAACCAAAACATTCACCATCAAGATGGCTAACGGAAAGAAAGAGAACAGTAACAACGTATTCATAGCATGGACTCTCACTTTAAACGATTACTCATTCCCAATAGATCTTATGTTGGTATCCATAAAAAGTTTCGATGTCATCATCGGCATGGACTAGCTAAGTCTTCGTCATGCATATATTTTTTGTTTCGAAAAAGCCATTCGCCTTAATCTTCCAAACGGCGAAGCTCTTATTATCTATGGCGATAAACTCAGCACGGACCTTCGTATCATTTCGTGCATCAATGCTCAAAAATACTTACGAAAGGAGTGTCACACATTCCTAGCCCATGTAGTAAATAAAAAACAAGAAGTTAAATACCTTAAGAGCATCCCCAAAGTTTACAACTTTCCTGATGTCTTACCAGAAGATCTTCCAGTAGTTCCTCCCAAACACCAAGTCGAGTTTCGAATCGACTTGATTCCCGGAGCTACCCCCATAGCTAAATCCCCTTATCGTCTAGCACCGGATGAAATGCAGGAATTATCTAGCCAGCTGAATGAACTGCCCAACAAGGGATTCATTAGACCAAGCTTCTCACTTTGGGGAGCACCGATCTTGTTCGTAAAGAAGAAGGATGGATCTTTCTTGATGTGCATAGACTATCGCGAGCTCAAAAAGCTCACCATTAAGAATCCCTAACCCTTACCTAGAATTGATGACCTATTTGATCAACTCCAAGGAGCCAGCTACTTTTCAAATATAGACCTGAGATCAGGGTACCATCAATTAGGAGTCCATGAGGGTGATGTTCCTAAAACAACATTTCTGACTTGATATGGACACTACGATTTTGTGGTGATTCCCTTTGGTCTAATCAAAGCACCCACAATATTCATGGATCTGATGAATCTGGTGTGTTACCCTTTTCTATACAAATTTGTGATAGTATTCATGGATGATATACTCGTCTATTCACAAAGTGAGAAAGAACATAAACAACACTTGAGACAAGTTCTAGGAACATTGAGGATGGAGAAACTATATGTGAAATTCTCAAAGTGCGAATTTTGGATTAGGAAGGTAAATTTCCTTGGTCATGTGGATAATGAAGAAGGCATACATGTGGACCCTTCCAAGATTAAGGCAATTGAGAATTGGTCAGCACGAAATACGCCCATGGAAACCCATCAATTCTTGGGTCTTGCTGGCTACTATCACAGATTCATTCAAAACTTCTCCAGAATTGCTAAACCGCTTACAGTCTTGACTCAGAAAGGCGTAACCTTTAGTTGGGGAGAAAAGCAGGACATTGCGTTCCAAACATTGAAGCAGGACCTATGCAGCGCACCTATCTTGTATCGTCCAGAAGGGACAGGGGACTTCGTTGTCTACTATGGTGCATCTAATCAGGGGCTATGTTGTTTGCGGGTGCAGCAAGGAAAGGCTATTGCTTACGCCTCGCGACAGCTTAAGGCACATGAATTTAACTATACTACTCACGATCTTGAAATGGGAGCAGTTGTCTTTTCCCTAAAAATATGGAAACATTACCTGTATGGTACCAAGTGCACTATCTTCACCAACCATAAATCCTCCAACACATCTTTGATTAGAAGGAGCTCAACATGAGACAACGACGATGGGTTGAACTACTCAACTCTTACAAGTGCAAAGTTCGTTGTCATCCGGGTTAAGCCAATGTGGTAACTGAACATGACAATCCATTGCTAACTGTCTACCCAAATCAAAGAGGCGCTAAACATGACAATCCATTCCTAACTGTCTACCCAAATCAAAGAGGCGCAGCTGGAAGCCTTAAAACCTCAAAATGTGGCAGGCGAAACTCTACGAGGAATGGAGAAGAACTTTGAGACAAGGGAGATGGAGTTCATTATTTCATGAACTGGATTTGGACCCCAAAGTTCGGAGGTTACAGGGAGGTTTTCATGAATGAAGCCCAAAAAACTTGGTACTCCGTTCACCCAGGTTTAGACAAGATGTATTTGGATCTCAAGAAACTCTATTGGTGGCCAAATATGAAAGATGAGATTGCTACCTATGTGGACAAGTGCCTAACTTGCACCATGGTCAATGTAGAATATCAAAAGCCCTCAGGTTTACTCAAACACCCAGAAATACCTAAGTGGAAGTGGGAACGAATCACAATGGACTTTATCACCAAATTACCCAAGACCCCGAGTGGTCACGACACTATTTGGGTAATCGGTGATAGACTGACCAAGTCCGCACACTTCCTGCCAATCAAAGAAACATACAAACGGAGAGATTGACTAGAACCTACGTCCAAGAGATAGTACGACTGCAAGGTGTACCGATATCTATTATCTCGGACAGAGAGAGTAGGTTCACCTCAAGATTCTGTCATTCACTTCAGAAGGCTCCTTGAACTAAGTTGGACATGAGTACAACTTATCATCCAAAAATCAGCGGGCAGAGTGAGAGAACCATTCAAACACTCGAAGAGATGCCGAGAGCATGTGTTATCGATTTTGGCAAGTCGTGGGATACCCATTTTCCCATGCTCAAGTTTTCATATAATAACAACTGTCACACCATCATCAAGGCTGCTCCATTCGAAGCCCTCTATGGTCATAAGTGCAGATCCCCTCTGTGTTGGGCTGAATTAGGCGACACATAGTTAGCTAAGGGACAAGTCCCTGATAGCACTCTCACTAGCCCGGAAATCATTCGATAAACCACAAAAAAAGACGAAAACCCTTGGAATTCCAGGTTGGTGACCACGTTCTGTTGAAGTTGTCAACCTGGAAGGTCATGATACACATTGGAAAGTGTGGAAGACTAAATCCAAGATACATTGGGCCATTCGATATCCTCGCTAAGATCGGTCCCGTAGCTTACAAACTTCGGTTACCTCAAGAGCTTATCAACATACATCTCGTCTTCCACATGTCAAATCTTAAAAAGTGTTTATCTGATGAAACTCTTGTGATTCCACTCAATGAAATTAAGATCAATGAGGGTCTTAACTTTATGGAAGAACCAGTCGAAATCATGCATAAGGAAGTCAAACGAACAAAACAAAGTCGTATACCGATAGTGAAGGTTTATTGGAATGCCAAACGGGGACCTGAATTCACTTGGAAGCGAGAAGACCAGATGCAACAAAAGTACCCGCATCTTTTTTCCTAGTCCATGATTGTATTATATAGAAATAATTTTGTGACGAAATTCCCTCGAACGGAGGGATGATGTGACAACCCGATACTTTTTCAGTCAACAAAAGTCATTTACCGTTAAATAAAATTTCGAATTTTATTTATTCCGTTGAGTTCGTAAGGCTTAGAAAACAAATTAAATTATAAAATTTATATAAGTTTCGGAATATAAAACACTGGACAAATCAAGTTTTCCTTCGAAAAACAGCAAAAATCGATCAGCACCTCGTTTTCAGCCGAAAACCCAACCGTATATACTCATTTCATCTGAAAACTTAGTCATTTTCCCACATTTTCACTCGAAAACACTCTCAAATCTCTCCGGAGGATCATCCAAGAACACATAGATCTTCAAGTGGAATCCTTCAAATCTTCATATTTTCCTCAAGAACACCAAGAACAACCTTCATATATTCAAAAGGCCAAAAACATCAGCAGAACCGAAGACCTTATTTCGGCTAAAAACTATTTCTCGACCGAAAACCAGTTCTCAACCGAAAACAACACCAAACCAAAAACCTTGTTCTCGGGTTGAGCTTGACTGAAAACCTTCATTTCACTTCAAACAATTCTCGGTAACTATTCCTAACACAAAAGGAAGTGTTTCTAACACCTTAAATTAATGCTTTCACTGATTTAAAAAAAAAATATGTCTTTAATTATCATTAGGATTCCATTAATCCCGAGTATATCAACTTGAGGGTCATCTTTCCAGTCTCATTGTCCAACACATACCCTAAAACAACTGTGAGTTCATACCCCTACATTTTTACTGTTTTTAAGGTTTTCAGGGGGGTGGAATACAAAGAGAACACAAGGATTTTGTGTTCTTATACAAAGGATTTCAAACAGATTTAAAAGTTGTGCAATTGATACAAACAAGAAATCACTACATTTTAAAAAAAATATTCATATATTTTTAACCCTTTTATAACATGTTGAGTATAAGGGCAGTTTTCAACATATATAATTGAAAAGTTTTCAGTACAAACCATAACATACAATTAAACTATAGGCGGTATAGTTTGGGAACATTATATAACTTTTACTGAATTCAATACAAGAGATAAGAACATACACACACGCTATAATAGGTATAGTTTGGGATACATTACATGGTTTTACTAATACAAGAACGTTATACAAAAACAAACATATATAAACTATAATAGGTATAGTTTATGATTTACCATACTATTTATCTGAATACAGGAGTACCTTACTAAATAATTATTTAACTATAATTACTTTTACTCTACAAGTAGTACAAACGATTTCGATTACAAGGGAACCCTACAACACTACATGTAAACTAGTTAATACAGGGTTGTGAGGCACTACTTGAATTTTACCCTGCGGGGTGCAGAACTAAATCCTACCACATTATAACCAGAGTCTCTTGCAGGGAGAGCGTGAGATTTGTGTATAGATCTATATGGGACTGACAATCCCACACCAGAAATGCTAGCTACAGTTAGGAAGGCATGCATTGGGTGAAAAATATCATACTGTTCTGACACCTGAAGAACATCATAGATGTCACTAGGTCATATCAAACATGGTTATACCAAACTCACAACAATATAACCTTTTTTTTTATGGCATTTCAATTCTTCGAATAGTTTTATTTTAATTAATAAAACTATCATACACTACATGTTGAGAATTCCAGGGAATACAAACTCATGGTTTTATTTTAAGTAATAAAACTACTATACATTACTGGTAGCAACCAAGGTTTTCATATAGAACAATACTATACATACTGGTGGTAGCCATGGTTTTCATACAGAACAATACTGTACATACTGGTGGTAGCCAGGGCTTTCATATAGAACAATATTGTACATACTGGTGGTAGCCAACGTTTTAATACAGAACAATACTATACGTATTGGTGGTAGCTAGGTTTTTCATATATAACAATACTATACATATTGGTGGTAGCCAGGGTTTGCATGCAAAACATTACTATACGTACTGGTGGTAGCCAATGTTAACATATAGAATAATACTATACATACTGGTGGTAGCCACGTTTTCATACGGTACATTACTATACATAACTACTGGTGGTATCTAGGTATTTCATACAAGAGTTTTCAGACAAAACAAAACTATAGAATACAAAATAGCTGGTGGTAACCAGGCATACATATGAATACTTTCATACATAACTACGGAATACAATAACAAACATACATTTAGGGGATTAGGGTTTAAGACTATTTTTAGTTTCTAAAGAAAATATTGGATTTTCTTGAGAAACTTTCAAACATTTCACAGATTCAAAGATATGTTTTCATTACAAAAAATTCTTATGAACTCACCAACTTAAATGTTGATACGCTTTCAAAACTGCTTTTATTCTTACGGAACCGATAGACAAGTAGATCCACAAATTTTGAGAAGATGGAGCTTAAGAGTCGTTTCTATGATACTTTTGTTATACATTCTGTTGTAATACAAATCAAGTAATGAACAGATGCAATTGCCGTATATACTTTCAATGTAATGGTTGTATTTACTTTGATTACTATGATGTAATTGTTGTGATACTATACATGACGTCATCCACCCCCAAACGTTTCCGTCATCTCGATTTGGGGGTGTGAAATATCTAAAGCACATGAATCTATAGTACGAAACCTGGTGCCCATAGAAGATCACTACTGTCAAGGTGTTCAAACCGATTGAAATAAGGAGTTTCATCAATGCTGATTTCAAGGCTGCTTGTGGGGCTGTGAGTTCAATGTTCTAATATACTCTCGCTGATTTCCCCTGCCTCAACCCATTCAATTGGATTTCTCTGTTGCGTCTACTTCAAAAGGATGAACAAAAGTTCGAAACCATTATTGCATATCTCAAATGAATGTTAGTTTGTTACATCCATGAGGTTGGAATGATGGACGTGGAGATTGCAACTGTTGATTTATGAACAAAAGTTCGAAACAATTTTGATCATTGCTTCATTGTTTGATTTACTTTTCGGTTAAAGAATCTTTCGATCAACTCTTGATTTATTCTAACATCTACAAAATCAATCTATGGGCTATCATTTTGCTTAAATAAATTTCTCTAATTTCTTGTTATGCATCATTTTTCATTGAAATAAAATTTTATGATTTTGATCATTTCTTAATTCGATTTCTCTGGTTAACTATTTTTCTAAGATTTAGATTTTTCTCATTTCTAAAATTTATATTTTGATTTTGTATGAATCAGGCAACAACCTAGACAAAGAGTCTTAGACTCTAAAAGAAAAGCTATGCATATTACAAGTAGTCTCTATTAAAAAAATAATCCGTTTTTTTATTTTGTTTAATTCAAGTTTTTTGAATTTTAAAGATGATTTTGTTTTCATTTGATATCTCTATTTTTTAATCTTCGGATTTCTCATTTTTATTTTTGGCTCAAAGGACCGAGGATATAAATGACTAATAGAGAGCTAACTGTTGAGCAGGTAGTCTCTTTTACTTTGTGTTGTTAACCTATTTTTCTGTGAGTATGTGTAAGTGATTGTTGATTTATTAATTTGATTGCTATCTGTTAAAAATATCTCCTGGAAAATATATCTCTAGAAGCGAAAAACAAAAAAAATGAAAAATCTAATGAACCTCACAAAGGATCTATGAATAAGTTTATAAAATTATAAAAGAATCAAATTACTTTTTATTATCCTTGATTGCACCCCAAATGTTATCCTTCAAGAACAAATGAATCTAGTTATTCGATGTGTGAATATGTCTAATAATGACATAAAAGTTCAAGATTTTTTTTTTGAATTTTTGAAGGTAGAAAATATATCAGGTTTAGGTCTTTTTAATGAGTTGTTAAATACCATTAAATCATATGGTCTTAATATTGACGTTGTAAGAGAAGAAGGTTATGATATTGGTTCTAACATGAAATTAAAATAAAAAGGGGTTAAAAAACGATTACTTGAAATTAATCTGAAGGCGTTGTTTATGTCATGATCAATACATTACATCATCATAAACAAAAAATCACATGCCTTACAATAGTACATTAACCTATTCGCCTACATTCCATTATCCTATCATCAGAATTATCTCAACAGGCATGTGCTTTCGTACCGCTACATGTGATACAACGAAGCTGAATGGGTCCAATGTGGGAACGTCTGGTTAGCACATATGGTTTCAACCCATAGTAATTACCTTCTTTAATTATATTATTTTCATCAACCACTTAAACCCAATTACCCATTCTTGTTATCGTCACATTATGACCCCGGATACTAATCTTAAGGAACCTACCCTAAGAATAATTGTTACCATCGGGGTAAACAACACTGCTTAGGGGATCACGTAGCAAATGCATGTAAATAATGCAATCACAGGGGGGGGGGGGGTAGAGTACCTTTTTAGTGTACACATAGTTCAAGCGCTCTCATTGTATCATCTTCTCATCTCTTCTATTTTATCGTTATCATCAATTTTCTACCAAATATGTTATAAGCATAATATATATATATATATATATATATATATATATATATATATATATATATATATATATATATATATATATATATATATATATGATTAAATCAAATAAAATCATGTTATAATATTTCATCTAGAATAGATAACATGGAGTATAGATAATATGCATGTTTAGCATATAATCGTCTAAATACTTCATATATATATATATATATATATATATATATATATATATATATATATATATATATATATATATATATATATATATATATATATATAAGTGAAAGTTACTATCTACTAACTCGTTAATGTGATGATTCGAAATTTGGGCAGTGCTTCGCTTCAAGCGGTTAACATTTCATGTGACCTAGTTACATTATCACTAAGTCTTAGTCTAAAATTTCAAATGATAGCCTAAACCTATCAATCAGTCCAATAAATAATGATAGTTCTATCAAATAAGGATCCGACAGGCATGACAGTTGGGAGGCAGGTCCATTTCGGCCTGTAGCCTTTTTGAAATCCAACAACCAAGCCAAGATAACCATTCTAGTCACCTCTCCCGTAAGTAGATCAATCTATATTATAAATTGGGATTACTGATAGTTCTTATTTGTAGGTTCATAACAACAACTTATGACTATAAATATAGGTTTAACTGAAAGAACTAGAGTGCAGCTTAGAGAGGATCCTCCAGACCAATGTTCGGAAATAGCACTTATAGGGCTCTTACTTGATGGCTACTACTTGGTTGAATACCTGAGGGTTGACGGGCTTTACCATAACATAGAAACTAAGGGAGAAATGGCCTAAAAGTAAGGAATACTCACGAGAAAAGTCTCTAGGGGTGTGGAGAGTGAAGCCTATACATATGACAACCCGATATTTCAACTACATGTAAACGACCTAAAGAGTCAAGTATTGTAACCACGTCAGTTGTAATAAAATTAACTTCGAAAATAAAATATCCAAAAATCACTAATTAAATTACCTATTATGTTAGATGTCATTAAACCGTGATCGTACCTAAAAACAACGCCCAAATTCGATTTCGTATAAGAAAGTTTAGGAATTTTTCAAGTTCAGCTTAACGGCAGATGGCTAAAAACTCGAATCGGAGATCGAGCGACTTTTGGCCGCAATGAATTAAACGAGAATCGAAGGTCTCGACAATGGTATTTCAGCGGTAAAAAGTCAGGCAAAAAGTGATGTCAGATAAAGAAGTGATGAATTTCTAAAGAAATTTTCTTACCGCGACCTTTTAAAAATAAATAATAAAAATAATTTCAAAATTTTCCGACGGGATCTAAACGAAAGTTGTAGAGTATGGTCTCACCTTCGCGTGGATATAAAGAACATCGAAAACGGAGTTCGTATGAAGAAGATATGAATTTTTGAAGTTTATTAAATAATTAAAATATAAATTTTAATTAAAAACCCTTGGTATTATCTGAAGGGGAGTCATCAGATAGGGCCGAGTTACGCCCAGCGTAAGGCCGTACGCCCAGCGTACGTGAGGCCTTGGCCTCGGATCGTCCACGTCGCACCTATGCGAGGCTATGCCCTGTCCCATCCGAGCTCCGAGGCAGTCGAGTACTCAGTCATGCATGACGCACGCGTACGCCCAGCGTACGAGGTCGGTTCCTAGCCCCTATAAAAGGGATGCAAGGGTTCCGAAGAAATCACACCATTTCTCTCATTTCTCTAACGTTCTTGCCTCGTTTTCCGTGCCCGTGCTACCCCGAAGCCCCGATCACTTTGCTCAAGTCCCGAAGGTCGTTTGTGCTCCCGAGATTCCCGAGAATCCCGAGGAAATCCACTTTCTCGAGCCGAAATTCTGTCTGGTTTTCATCCCGCAACCTCCGATCTTACAAGTGAGTTCATACCCCTATAATTCACACTTTTAAATGTTTTATCAGTACTTTTATATGCTTTTAAGGGGGGAATACAAGTAAAACACTCGATTATTATTGTGTGTTATATAAACTTTCACTATACGCGTTTTATCAAAGGAATCATATGTGATTTAAACCTATTACAGGGAAACTTTCATACGCAAATTATACCGCGACAACATTTTATCTTTTGAAATGAGAAAAGGTTTATGTATTTATATAAATCAATTACCTTGCTTATACTACACTTCTGTGTGTCGATTTTAGCACTACAAAAACTACACTTTTCATAACAAGCGAACATTTTCACTAAGGGTTTACTATACAAAGGAAACACACTTTTAGGAAACTATAATAGGTATAGTTTTACGTGAATACTACGAGCTTTTACATACATGGAAATACTATTTCAAGAAACTACTTTCGTATACAATAACAAACGAACATTTTCACACGTAAATATGTTTTATACTAAGTTTTGTGAGACATTAACTTCACGTATATTCGAGTACACATTTCAAGTCATGTATTATATACCAGAATCCCTTGGAGGGGGAGCATGGTGTTTGTGTATAGATAAATACGGGCTTGACAACCCGCGCCCTGACTGTTAGCTACAATCCACCTTTTGGGGTGACAAACATCAGAACACTCCAACGCTTGAAGAACGTTGTGTATAGGCATTCCTTGTCAATAGTATGGTTATAAAACTCACATAGAGTATTAAAAACACAATGATTTACGGGGTTTTTCAGACGCATTGGAAATTTTATACGTACATACATTTACTAGAAACAAACATTGGTCTTGAAAGAAGGCTACATTTATACTAGTAGAAAATATAGGATTTTCTAGGAACAAACAAACAAGAACAAAAACATTTCATTTCATACAAACATTGTCATTTAATACTTATGAAACTCACCAGCTCAAATGCTAATCTAGTCTTACAAAACTACTTGTATGTAATAGGGATTCAGTAATTATAGGTAACAAACAGGTTTTGAAGAAGGAATGTTGCGGCACTAGTTTAATTTCATATTTTGACATCATATTGTAATTGGTTTTGAACATGTACTCTTTTAAACAATGTAAACTTTCAATTATATAAATGATGGTTGTATTTCTTTCTTTACTATGTATTCATTTGTTACGTTACCACATGAAGTCATCCGCCCCCGAACGTTTCCGCCGTTCCGGTTTGGGGGTGTGACAGATTGGTATCAAAGCAATGTTTATAGTGAACTAAGTATATCGAACCTCATAAGATATACAAACTATAAATGCCTAGGGACTCAAAGTCTCTGACAAAAGTTTTCATACCTAAAATCCTTATTTCATTTAAATAGATTATTTTAGGTTATGAAAATCCAAAATACATGCATACAACGACATATTTTCATGATGAGTACTATACAAAAGTATTAAGACAAGTTGGACACTACGATTAGTTCTCTGGATATGTAATCAAATTTGGGACGAATATAGCCTGATCAACTATGTTTATCCGAAATTAGACTAACGTATATCGAGGAATGATTGTAGTGAGCAACAAGTCAAAACTTACCAAAAATAGGCACTAGTATCAAACGTACAATTTAAATACTATAGGAGTATTTGGTGCATACAATAGATTAATTAGTATTACATATTCCCAAGTTTTGTTCAAATCTTATAACCCTATTCTCGTATAGTCAAATGGCTGGATTTCACCCGCATGGGGACCCCTACTACCCAAACCAAGGCAACAGAGGATGGGTAGAGGAGGATCCGAAAGAGGATGAAGAGCCTATCAAGTTGGATGGAGGGGACGACTCTGGTATAGACTCGGAACCAGAGGTAGTCAACCCTCTATCCATTAGGAGGAACTTCCAAGGACCGACTACCGTTTGGGGAAGTCACCTCGTCTACTAGAACCAACAACGAGGGATACGCTCTCCCTACGATATGTGTCAAGACTTCTACGACATCAGGGACGGAGGTTCAGCCGACCAAGCACTTCCGGCGATGGTAGGTAAACTGGCCAACCAGTCCTACCAATCGGGGGTCCAAGCAAACCGAATCCGAGAAGTCAACGTGGAAGTACAAGTCCACGCGGCCGATATCCGTTGTCTGGATATGTTGCAGAATGAAATCCACCTCCGCGCCGAAGCATTCCAAAGCACAAATGAATGCAGCACTCGCAGAGTTGAGGGAACAACAAGCCGCCTTCGATAGGCGTCTTATGGAGTCAAAGCAATCGGATGCAGAGTCGAGCTCCAAGCCCAACACACATCGCAAGTAGTACTTGCGAAAACCTCAAATTTTGTTATAAGATAGGACTTCGGCTAAAAGTTTTTACTTCCTTTAAATTCTTGTAATCGGAGACCCTTTTAAGGGTCAAATTTTCGTGATCGTTGTATCATCTATTATATTAATATAATTTGCACGCTATTACTACTACGTTGAGTATCGCGTTCAATCTTTAAAATGTTATGGAAAAACCATATGCTTGTTCATATATTCAGATTTACGAATAAACTTTGCTCTTCTATCATTGAGACTCATACTATCATCTGTTGTTGAACTATAGCAATTTAGTTCATGAGACACATACATTTTCTATACTATGGACTTCTCACCCTTGTCTTTTCAATCTTTAGTTGAAGGATGCCTCCGCATAGAAATCCGAGACGAAACAACGCTGGGGAAGCACCGATACCACCACCACCTCCACCTCCTCAATTTGATGCTGTCATGTTCCAGGCAACAGTCACCACAGCTGTGGCAGCTGCCATGTCACAGATTAATACCCCTGTTACTACTGGGTCAGGAATTGGCATACATCCTTCCAACCATGGCGATAGTCATGGGCAACACCGGGAGTGCACCTATAAAGACTTTACGAATGCTAAGCCCCGGATGTTTAATGGAACGGGTGGTGTGATGGTTTTAAAGCAGTGGATTGAAAGAACGGAATCAGTATTTGAAATCTGCTCCTGCCTAGAGCACAGCAAAGTCAAGTTTGCAACTTACACACTTGCTGATAGGGCTTTAACTTGGTGGAATGGCCACGTTAAGGTACTTACCCTGATAGTGGAAAACTCAATAAGCTGGGAGAGCTTGAAAATCATGTTGATGAGGAAGTACTGTCCACGAGGAGATATTCAAAAACTCGAGCACGAACTCTGGACTCTGGGAATGTTTGGTACCGACATAGCAACTTATACCAACCGATTCTGCGAGCTGGCAATCCTTTGCCCATATATGTTTTCTCCTGAGAGCAAGAAAATAGAGTGATACATTTGGGGACTGTCGCCCCAAATTCAGTCAAGCGTGGTAGCTTCAAAACCTGACACTTTTGAAAGTGCCAAGGAGCTGGCACAATCGCTTATTGATCACGGAAATCATCAAAACTCAACAAATTATGCACCTGAACCACTGAAGGGAAACAACAATAACAACAACAACAACAAGAGAGGGTGGAATAAGGGGAAGGGTGGGTATTCCCAATAATCCTCGAAGAAACAACAACTAGTTGCCGTAAACGCTATGATAGTACCTACTACTGTTCCTACAAATCTCTACCCAACAAAGCCTTATGTGGGCAACCTCCCAAAGTGCACCAAGTGCAATTACCACCACCACGGACCTTGTCAGGAAATGCAGTGCTCCAACTCCAATAGAAAGGGGCACACTGTCCGTTTCAGCAAGGCCCCCACAAAGCCGATCAGTCAAGTTCCCGGTGCTGGTGTAGGCCAAGTATGCTACAGTTGTGGTGGTGGGTTACTACAAAAGAAACTGCCCAAAGGCAACAAGTACCGGTGGAGTGGGACGAGTATTAGCTATTGGTCACAAAGAAGCTGTAGCTGATCCTACAGTAGTTGCTGGTACGTTTCTTCTCGATAATTCATATGCATGCATCCTATTCGATAACGGAGTAGAGAGAAGCTTTGTGAGCCAAAAATTTATTCACTTACTTAAACGTAAACCTAGCATGTTAGAAGAATCATTCACTGTAGAAATGGCAAATGGGAAAACGGAAAACACTAATTGCATCTACATGGATTGTACATTAACTTTAGACGGTCACTTTTTCCTAGTCAACCTTATGCCAGTCCAAATAAAAATTTTCAACGTTATAGTTGGCATGGATTGGTTAAGTCCTGTTCGCGCCGACATCATGTGCTTTGAAAAAGCCGTTCGTCTAAATCTCCCTAACCATGAAACATTAGTGATCTACGGTGACAAATCAAGTACAAACCTTCACATTATTTCGTGCATCCAAGCTCGAAAGTGTTTGCGGAAGGATTATCAGGCATTTCTTGCACACATCGTCGATACGAGTCAGGAGGTAAAGGATATAAATAGCATCCCAGAGGTACGGGATTTCCCCGATATCTTCCCAGAAGAACTACCGGGATTACCACCACAACGCCAAGTCGAGTTCGGAATCGACTTAATTCCAGGGGCTACCCCTGTAGCAAAATCGCCTTATCGTCTGGCACCAGTAGAGATGCAAGAACTTTCCAGTCAGCTTAACGAACTTCACCAAAAAGGATGCATTAGACCAAGTTTCTCACCTTTGGGAGCACCGGTCTTGTTTGTGAAGAAGAAAGACGGATCGTTCCGGATGTGCATCGACTACCGAGAGCTAAACAAACTCACTGTCAAGAATCGTTACCCTCTACCCCACATTGACGTCTATTTTATCAACTTCAAGGAGTGAGCTACTTCTCGAAGATAGATCTACCATCCAGATTTCACTAATTACGAGTGCTGGAGGAAGATGTTCACAAGACAACCTTCCGAACCCGTTATGGACACAACGTATTTGTAGTGATGCCGTTCGGATTAACCAACACACCAGCAGTATTCATGGACCTAATGAATAGAGTGTGCCCTCCTTACTTGGATCAGTTCGTCATCGTATTCATCGATGATATACTTATCTACTCCCGAAGTAAGGAAGAACATAGTCAGCACCTGCGAAGGGTCTTAGAAACACTACGATCAGAGAAGCTCTATGCAAAGTTCTGTAAATGAGAATTTTGGATTCGAAGAGTCGAAATTTTGGGCCACGTTGTTAGCGAAAAAGGGATACATGTTGACCCCTCCTAAATTAAGGCCATTAAGAACTGGTCGGCACCAAAGACACCTACAAAGATTCGTCAATTTCCAGGTCTAGCTGGCTACTATCGCAAATTCATAAAGAACTTCTCTAGCATCGCGAAACCTCTTACTACATTAACCCAGAAAGGCGTGGTCTTTGACTGGGAAGCAAAAAAAGAAAAGGCGTTGCAAACACTGAAACAAGCCTTATGCACCACACCAATACTATCCCTCCCCGAAAGGATAGAAGATTTTGTAGTGTATTGCGATGCATCGAATCACGGGCTTGGTTGTGTTCTTATGCAACGAGGGAAGGTTATTGCTTATGCCTCCCGTCAGCTTAAGACACACGAAGTAAACTATACAACACACGATCTCGAGTTAGGAGCAGTGGTATTTCCTTTAAAGATTTGGAGACACTATTTGTACGGAACGAAGAGTACTATTTACACCGACCACAAGAGTCTTCAACATATTTTTGATCAGAAGGAGCTCAACATGCGACAACGACGATGGGTCGAGTTACTCAATGATTACGAATGCGAGATTCGTTATCATCCAGTTAAGGACAATGTAGTAGCTGACGCCCTCAGTAGAAAAGAATACACCGGTCGGAGAGTCAAATCACTGAATATGACCATCGATTCCCACTTATCCACACAAATTAAGGAGGCTCAACTGGAAGCTTTACAACCCGAGCATGTGACGGGTGAATCCCTCAGACGAATGGAAAAGAATCTAGAAATCAAGGGTGGTGAAGCCTATTATCTCATGGACCGTTTCTGGACATGAAGACATGGTGGTTTCAGGGATGCGGTCATGACTAAAGCGCACAACACGAGGTATTCCGTTCACCCAGGTTCAGATAAAATGTATTTGGATCTTAAGAAACTGTACTGGTAGACTAACATGAAAGCATAGATTGCTACCTTTGTAAGTAAATGTCTTACTTGCTCTAAGGTTAAGGTCGAGTACCAAAAACCTTCAGGATTACTAAAACAACCAGAAATACCGGAATGGAAATGGGAGCAAATTACTATGGATTTCATAGCCAAGTTACCCAAGACAACGGGTGGACTTGATACCATATGGGTCATCATCGACAGATTGACCAAATCCGTGCATTTTCTACCAATCAAGGAGACTGACAAGATGGAAAGGCTTACAAGAACTTACATAAGGGAAATAGTACGACTGCATGGGGTTCCGATGTCCATTATCTCCGATAGAGATAGTAGATTTCCATCAAGGTTCTGGCAGTCACTACAAAATTCCCTAGGGACTAGATTAGACATGAGTACAGCCTACCATCCATAAACAGATGGGCAAAGTGAGGGAACGATATAAACTTTGGAAGATATGCTGACAGCCTGTGTGATTGACTTTGGAAAGGCATGGGATATCCATTTACCTCTTGTCGAATTTTCATACAACAAGTTGGCGACACACAACTAGCTAAAGGACGAGATACTGAAAACACTCTCACCGGTCTGGAAATCATATGAGAAACGACAGAGAAGATCGTTCAGATTTGTGAACAGTTGAAAGCATCTAGAGACCCACAGAAAACGTACGCTCACCAACGGAGAAAACCTTTGGAATTCCACGTAGGATTACGTGTTCTATTGAAAGTCTTGCCATGGAAAGGCTTAATACGCTTTGGA
Organism: Lactuca saligna; assembly: GCF_052625555.1. Lineage (NCBI taxonomy): Eukaryota > Viridiplantae > Streptophyta > Magnoliopsida > Asterales > Asteraceae > Lactuca > Lactuca saligna. The sequence goes on along the minus strand of NC_136421.1, from coordinate 277,127,833 downwards.
AAGCGTGGAAGGCTAAATCCAAGGTACATAGGGCCTTTCGAGATTCTCGCCAGAATCGGCCCTGTAGCTTACAAACTTAATCTACCACGTGAACTTAGTAACATACACCCAACCTTCCACGTATCGAATTTGAAAAAGTGTATGTCCGATGAGACTCTTATTATCCCACTCGATGAGATCGAGATCAACAAGAGCCTCAACTTCGTGGAAGAACCGGTAGAAATCATGAACCGAGAGGTCAAACAAACGAAACAAAGTCGCATACCCATCGTGAAAGTCCGCTGGAACGCCAAGCGAGGACCTGAATTCACATCGGAACGCGAAGATCAGATGAAACAAAAGTACCTGCATCTTTTTCTCTGATTCACTTGTATCTTTCTTACTTTAATTTTTGGGACGAAATTCCCTCTAACAGGGGGATGATGTGACAACCCGATACTTCAACTACATGTAAACGACCAAAAAAGTCATGTATTGTAACCACATTAGTTGTAATAAAATTAACATCAGAAATAAAATATCCAAAAATCACTAATTAAATTGCCTATTATGTTAGATGTCATTAAACCGTGATCGTACGTAAAAAGAACGCCCAAATCCAACTTTGTATAAGAAAGTTAGGAATTTTTCAAGTTCGGCTTAACGACAGACGGCTAAAAACTCGAATCGGAGATCGAGCGACTTTTGGCCGTAATGACTTAAATGAGAATCGAAGGTCTCGACAATGGTATTTCAGAGGTTAAAAGTCTGGCAAAAACTAACGTCAGATAAAGAAGTTATGAATTTCTAAAGAAATTTTCTTACCGCGACCTTTTAAAAATATATAATAAAAATAATTTCAAAATTTGCCGACGCGATCTAAACGAAAGTTGTAAAGTATGGACTCACCTTCGCGTGGATATAAAGAACGTCGAAAACGGAGTTCGTATGAAGAAGATATGAATTTTTGAAGTTTATTAAATAATTAAAATATAAAGTTTAATTAAAAACCCTTGGTATTATCCGAAGGGGAGTCATCAGATAGGGCCGAGTTACACCCAGCGTAACGTCGTACGCCCAGCGTAAGCGAGGCCTTGGCTTCAGATCATCCATGTCGCGCCTATGTGAGGCTATGCCCTGTCCCATCCGAGCTCCGAGGCAGTCGAGGACTCAGTCATGCATGACGCACGCGTACGCCCAGCATACATGCGTACGTCTAGCGTACGAGGTCGGTTCCCAGCCCCTATAAAAGGGATGCAAGGGTTCCGAAGAAATCACACCATTGCTCTCATTTCTCTTACATTCTTGCCTCGTTTTCCATGCCCGTGCTACCCCGAAGCCCCGATCACTTTGCTCAAGTCCCGAAGGTCGTTTGTGCCCCTGAGATTCCCGAGAATCCCGAGGAAATCCACTTTCTCGAGCCGAAATTCTGTCCGGTTTTCATCCCGCAACCTCCGATCTTACAAGTGAGTTCATACCCCTATAATTCACACTTTTAAATGTTTTATGAGTACTTTTATATGCTTTTAAGGTGGGGAATACAAGTAAAACACTCGATTATTATTGTGTGTTATATAAACTTTCACTATACACGTTTTATCAAAGGAATCATATGTGATTTAAAACTACTATAGGGAAACCTTCATACGCAAATTATACCACGACAACATTTTATCTTTTGAAATGAGAAACGATTTATGTATTTATATAAATTAGTTACTTTGCTTATACTACACTTCGGTGTGTCGGTTTTAGCACTACAAAAACTACACTTTTCATAACAAGTGAACATTTTCACTAAGGGTTTACTATACAAACGAAACACACGTTTAGGAAACTATAACAGGTATAGTTTTACGAGAATACTACGAACTTTTACATACATGGAAATACTATTTCAATAAACTAGTTTCATATACAATAACAAACGAACATTTTCACACGTAAATATGTTTTATACTAAGTTTTGTGAGACATTAACTTCACATACGTTCGAGTACACATTTCAAGTCCTGTATTATATACCAGAATCCCTTAGAGGGGGAGCATGGTGTTTGTGTATAAATCTATATAGGTTGACAACCCGCGCCCTGACTGTTAGCTACAGTCCACCATTTGGGGTGACAAACATCAGAACATTCCAATGCCTGAAGAACGTTGTGTATAGGCATTCCTTGTCAATAGTATGGTTATAAAACTCACATAGAGTATTAAAAACACAATGATTTACGGGGTTTTTCAGACGCATTGGAAATTTTATACGTACATACATTTAATAGAAACAAACATTGGTCTTGAAAGAAGGCTACATTTATACTAGTAGAAAATATAGGATTTTCTAGGAACAAACAAACAAGAATAAAATCATTTTATTTCATACAAACATTGTCATTTAATACTTATGAAACTCACTAGCTTAAATGTTAATCTACTCTTTCAAAACTACTTGTATGTCCCAGGGATTCAGTAATTACAGGTAACAAACAGGTTTTAAAGAAGGAATGTTGCGGAACTAGTTGAATTTCATATTTTGACATCATATTGTAATTGGTTTTGAACATGTACTCTTTTAAACAATGTAAACTTTCAATTATATATATGATAGTTGTATTGATTTCTTTACTATGTATTCATTTGTTACGTTACCACATGAAGTCATCCGCCCCCGAACGTTTCCGTCATTCCGGTTTGGGGGTGTGACAATACAGAATGGAGTATTTATAGGTAAGAAACACGAAGCGGGTTGTAGTCATATAGGGGCATGCCAAGCCCTGTGGCTGCGTTAGCTCCTATGGGCTTCTGCCACGTGTCACTACGTCACTCATCAAAATGCACCTCTTTTAGAAGGTGCCACATGTTACCTTCCTATGGTGCCACATGTCAAAATCTCCTTGGTCCACATTAGCATGTATCAATAGAAAGGGGCTTCCCCAACATGGCTATATGGCTCTTTCATGGGGCCATGTCATCGGCACGCGTGGCACCCTTTGCGCATCTGATTTTTTAGATTTTCAAATCAGCATAACTTCATTATATGAGCTCCGTTTGCGACATTGTTTATATCCCTAGAAAGCTCTCGACAAGATCTACAACTTTTCTTTAGATTACTTGTCTAATAAACTATTATTCTAGAATTCAATTTCTATATATGAATGCTCTTGATTTAACGACTAATACGACTTTATTTTAGATCAGTAAGGCTAAAAACTAATTTATCAAAAAATTACTTTCTTTGATACACAAAGTTGGACCGGTTTAATCGCACAACTTCGAAGAAGCACAACTTCTTCACATCAAGTCAGATTTCAGCATTCCTTATGTCTCCGGAATCCTCATCTCCACTACTTCATCTTTCATCAAGGATATTAGTCCAAATTATTATTCTTTTTTTACGTGTATTTTATTCCTTTTTTTATGATACCACTATAAGTATGTATATTACATATAGCTACACAAAACATATATAATACTCAATAATCACTTTTATTTATTACATCATCTTGTTAATTCCTAGGGGAAACATCAGCGTTATAATCCCCACCCACCCCCCCCCCCCCATTAGGATGATTCCATCTCGGAATCATGCATTAGCAAAAAGATGTGGATAGCGACTCATCATGTCATCCTCTTTCTCCCATGTGAGGTTTGGCCCAGTCGTAGGTTTCCATCGTACGAACACTAATTTGACCATCTTAAATTATAACTTCTCCATCTTATAGACAACAATCTCTCCGGGCTCTACAATCAACCTCTCATGCTCGTCGATCCTTAACTCTGTCAGTGGAATCATATTGAGAATTTCTCCCGATACCTTCCTCAAATAAAACACATGCAAAGGGTTGTGAATACCATCCAGTTCTCCTAGAAATTCCATTTTGTAATATTGGTTCCCACCTCTCTGAAGAACTATGAATTGTCAAATAAATCTTGGACTCAACTTCCCTTTGTTTTCAAATCTAATAAGTCCCTTCCATGGAGGCACTTTGAACAACACCGAATCTCTAAATTTGAAAGTCATTGGTTGTCACTTTTATTAGCATAGCTCCTTTGTAAACTCTGAGCTTCTAACATCCTTTCACTAATCACCTTTAGCTTCTTAGCAGTCTAATAGACTACCTCCATTCCCATGAACTATTTTTCACTAGCTTCAAGCCAACAAGATAGCATACAACACTTTTTTTAGAAGGCTTTATAAGGTGCCATTTTAATGCTAAAATCGTAACTATGGAGTAGATGCTCATCCCAGTTACCTTGAAATTTCTATGTACATGCTCTCAACATAGATTCTAGGGTTTGAATTATCATTTCACTTTGACCATTACTCTGTAGATGGTAGGTTTCATTAAAACTCAACTTTGTACCCATCTCTTCCTATAGGCTCTTTTAAACTCTCAAAGTAAAACAATTGTCACAATCTGACATGATCGTTAAGCGAACACTATTAAGTCTTACTATCCCATTCAGATAAACATTTTCAAGCTTATCCATAAAACCACTTCTCATTGGCTCCTATGAAATGTGCACTCTTCGCCAATCGGTCTATGATTACCCATATCATATCGCGACCTCATCTTATTCTGGGCAATTTTTTTTACAAGATACATGATAATGTTCTCCCACTTATCCATGGGTACAGGTAAAGGTTCCAAATTCATGTACGGCTTTTGATGTTACACCTTAACTCTTGCGCAGGTCACACACTCAGCCACATATTGTGCAATGTCTAGCTTCATCGTCGACCACTAATAATAAGGTTTTAGATCCCTATACATCTTAGTACTACCGAGATGAATAGCATACATGGTTTTGTGAACTTCTTCCATGAGGAAATATCTCATACATCCCATCTTGGGCATCTACATTCTATTTTTGAATATCTTTAATTCTTAGTTGATTGTACCAAATACTAATGTTTTGCCTAAATGTTCTTCCTTTTGATTACATTCTTGCAAAGCTTCCTCCTGATCTTTCTTAATATTATACACAACTATCGAGAAAATCTCAATTATCAACGCCCTTGGGCTTCTCCATTCCACATTTATTTTCCTACTTAAAGCATCAACTATGGCGTTGGCTTTACCAGGGTGGTAAAGGATCTTGCAGTCATACTCCTTGAATAATTCTAGCTAATGTCTTTGTCTCATATTCAAGTCTTTCTGATTAAAGAGATACTATCGCTACCAACTCCAAATCATGATTGGGGTATTTATTCTCATGTTATTTCAATTTTTGGGTTCATCCCATAAATATTAATTTATTTCACTAGGTCAGAACACAAGCTAACCTAACTCCATATGCATTACTTTAAATTGCGAAGTCTTCAACTCTATCGGTTAAAGAAAGAATCAAAGCTTTACACAATTTATTCTTTAACTTCTCAGAAGCTTCTTCGTGCTTCTGAGCTCATGTATAAGTAGCTCCTTTATGGGTCAAAGTTGTCAATAGACCAGCTATTAAAGAAAAGCCTTTGATAAATCTTCCATGGTATCCAGCTAATACTAGAAAACTATGATTATTTTTGGGATGTTTTTGGTTGTTCTCACTTCATGAATACCTCGATCTTTGCTGTAACAACCATTAATCCTTCTTGGTTATCCATATGACCCAATAATTGCACCTCTCGAATCCAAAAATCACACTTCGAGAATTTTTCATACAATTGTTTCTTTTTTAAAACTTCTAATACTCTTCTCAAGTGCTTGCCATCTCATACTGACTCTTCGATTATATGAGTATGTCATCAATGAACACTATTATGAATTTATCGAGGAATGGTTTACAAAACCTATTAATCAAATCCATAAGTGTTGTTGTAGCATTGGCCAGTCCGAATGACATAACTACCTATATCTTGTTCTGAAAATGTCACACCCCGAAACCGATGGCGGAAACGTTCCGGGGCGGAGGACATCATGTTAAGTATCACAACCAATGTACATAGTAAGCAAAGTAAACAACCATTACATTACATATTAGAATCTACATTTGTTTAAAAGTAAAGTGTTACAAGTATTATATATATGTATATATGAACAAAAGTATAGACGTGTCTTCTATGAACTTTGTCTTCGCCAAAAAGGATTGTTGGGTACCTGTCTAAAGAGGACATGAGAATACAAGCGGTTTGAAAATCAGCATAATGCTGGTGAGTTCATAAGCGGTTTTATTTTCGGAAAAATGACAAGTTTCCTTTCGTTTTCTGAAAAAGTTACGAATCCAAGAAAATCCCATATTTTCTTATATGTAAAGTTTGGTTATCTATTTGGTTACACAATCTGGTTATGAACAACTATTATCCCAGGAAAATCCCATATTTTCCTAAAAGTTGGTTACCGATCCGAAATGTATTGTAAAAGATGTATTCTAAAAACTTGGTTATCCATGTGAAGTGTATTAGTTTTAACTTGTATATAAAACTAATAAGTATAAATTAAACTAGTTACTAACCCATTATTACCAACAAGTAAATCTCTGTTATCCAAATTACGAGTTCCATAACCATACGATAGAATCGAAATAGCAATAAGTAGTCCAAATCATTTTATGACTTTCGTCACCCTTGAACCTTTCGGTTCGGATGAAGCTAGCAGCCAGGTGCGGGGTAGTCAGCCCCATATAGATCTATACACTCAAGTCACGCTCTCCTTATCGAAGATTCTGGTTACAGGGGCAGTCCTCCACTCGCGTATCTCTGTGGAGTGTTTCCGAGGACGTGTCTCCAATTTATAGGAATAACAAATTAACTAGTAATAATACAGAAAGGTCCTATTACAAACAGTGAATCCTCCGTTCGTGTATCTCTGTCGAGTGTTACCGAGGACAAATCAAACACACCAATATGTTGCTTTTAACAATAATGATATGGAACAAATCATTTGTGAAATATAAAACATAACAGTTAATAAAGAGTTTCACAAATAGTTTTGAAAACTGACTGTACAGGTTTAACATTTGGTTAATACTATTTCCAATGTTAAAAGCATGTGAATATAAAACATTTTTAAATGTAATAACTTGTTTAAGTACAAGATATTCTTGTACTTTTGCTTGTATTCCCCCACCCTAAAAACATTGAAAAACACTGAAAAAAGGTAGGGGTATGAACTCACCAGACGAGAAAACGTGTCGGTTTGGATGCTATGTGTCGGTTCGGGACTTGATAACGCGCTAGGTTCCTATGTAAAATGAAATGATACATAATTGTATCTAATTCGTCTTTCAATTATTAATTAGATAGGAGTAAACACTTCTAGACCCGAAAACACTTCAATTCAAGTGTTTGGAATGGCATGGGTAGCATCTATGGATGTGTATGGCTTGGATACGGAGTTTACTCCCCAAGAGTAAACTCCTTTATGATTTTACAGTCCAAATGATCAACTCCCCATGATCTTATGGCCGTAAAATCATGGTGGTGGTGTTTTTGGTTGCTAAATGGCCTTATAACACTTGTAGGTTGATGCTAGACTTGGTTTCAAGGCTTTTGAATAAGATTTGAGTACCTTAGGGACCATTTGAGGAGTTTACGGAAGTAAAATATGAGTTTACGGTGGTAAAATATTGTGTGCCATGTTTTAATGTGATTTGGTGGTCCTAAGTCATTTACAATACACATGGGAAGGTTCTAGGGATGATTTCATGGCTTAGGAAGTGATTGGTACTTGAATTGACCTTAGAAAAGTAGTTTACGGTGTATGAAGATGTTGTTGGGAGTTTACTACCTTCAACACATGAGTTTACAATCGTAAACTCATGTTTGTTCATGATTCATAGATTTTAGTGGTTGTAGTTTAAGCATACAAGGTTCTAGGTCCAATTCCAAGTCATACAAGGTGTTAAAAGCACTTTAACACCCATTGGAGGAGTTTATGGTCTAAGGAGATGTGTTTATGGTCCAAGAATGTTCTTGGGCCGTAAACTCAAGGTTGTCCCATTTGAATATGTTTTGGTGCATTTCTTGAAGGATTATAAAGTTCTATGCACTCATGGAAGTTCATGGAAGCCTTTGGAGGTGTTTAAGGGCATTTTAACACCTTAAAAAGGTGTTTATGGACTAAGATAGTGGGTTTACGGTCCAAGCATGTTCTTGGGTCGTAAACTCATGTTTACCCCCTAAATGGCAAGAATTTGGTGCTCTAAGTCCATTCTTGCAATTCCAAAGGCCTTAACTAAGCACTAGAAGTGATTTGGATGGGTTTTGGGGCTTCAAAACCATCTTTAGAGGTGTTCACGGTTTTGGGAGGGTTCTGAAACCGTAAACACATGTTTATGGGTGTTTTGAGTAGATTAAACACCAATTTGAATGAATAAAAACCTTAGAAACATGCTAGGATAGATTTCTTACCACAATGAAGCTTGAAAGAGGGATTTTTGGCTAAATTTCGAGTTTTAGAGAGAGAGTAGTAAGAGAAAGTTATGAAGTGGGAAAAAGTCTTCAAAAGTTGTCCACTCAACCTTTATATAGGGGTTGGGTTTGAGACCCGGAGGAATGCTACCCGATACTGACGTTAAATGGAGCTTTTGGTCATACACGATTAATTTACCGTAATTACGACTAAGATGAAACTAAATATTTTAAAAATGAAAATAGAAAATATTTTAATGTTTTAAAATGTATCCCAACATTTTTAAAACCTAAATAGAAGTCGCAATAATTTATTTTAAAACAAAGCTAACGGAAATTTTGGAACATAACGATTTTATAAACAGAAACGGGTTACAATGACGGAATAAATCACGGGTTGTCACATTATCCCCCTGTTAGAGAAAATTTCATCTCAAAATTTAAAATTAAGATACAATTCATGGATTGGAAAAGAGATATGGATATTTCTATTTCATCAAGTTTTCGCGCTCCCAAGTGAACTCTGCTCCCCGCTTGGCCTTAAAGTGAACCATCACTATCGGGATGCGACTTTGTTTCGTACGTTTGATCTCTCGATCCATGATTTCGATGGGTTCTTCCACAAAGTTTAAATTTTCATTGATCTCGATCTCGTCAAGAGGGATCACGAGAGTTTCATCGGATAAACACTTTTTAAGATTTGAGACGTGGAAGACGGGATGAATGTTGCTAAGTTCTTGAGGGAGTCGCAGTATGTAGGCTACAGGACCGATCCTGGCTAGGATCTCGAAAGGTCTGATGTACCTCAGGTTAAGTTTTCCACGCTTTCTAAAGTGTATCATGCCTTTCCAGGGAGAGACCTTCAACAAGAAACGATCTCCAACCTAGAATTCCAGAGGTTTCCGTCGTTTATCAGCGTAACTCTTCTGTCGGTCTTGTGAAGCTTTCAGTCGTTCTCGGATCTGGATGATCTTCTCGGTGGTTTCACGGATGATTTCAGGACCAGTGAGAGCAGTATCGGGGACTCGACTCTTAGCTAGCTGCGTGTCCCCTACCTCAGCCTAGCACAGAGGGGATCTGCACTTGCGGCCGTAGAGGGCTTCGAATGGGGCAACCTTGATACTGGTCTGGTAGTTCTTGTTATACGAGAACTCGATCAAAGGAAAATGTGTGTCCCACAACTTTCCGAAATCAATGACACATGCTCTACGTATGTCTTCCAGGGTTTGGATAGTTCTCTCACTCTATCCATCTGTTTGAGGATGATAGACCGTGCTCATGTCTAGTTTAGTTCTAAGAGCCTTCTGGAGAGACTGCCAAAATCGAGAGGTAAACCTGCTATCTCTATCAGAGATAATGGACATAGGTACACCATGTAGTTGAACTATCTCCCGGAATGAGTCTTTAATCGAAAAGAAGTGAGCGGACTTTGTCAGATGATCGACAATTACCCAAATGGTATCGTACCCACTCTGACACTTGGGTAACTTGGTAATGAAATCCATGGTAATCATCTCCTATTTCCACTCAGGTATCTTGGGCTGCTGGAGCAGACCCGAGGGTTTCTGGTACTCGACTTTTACCTTGGCGCAAGTCAGGCACTTTCCCACGAAGGTTGCTATCTCAGCTTTCATGTTCGACCACCAGTATTGTTTCTTGAGATCCAAGTACATCTTGTCTAAACCTGGGTGAACATAGTATTTGGTCTTGTGAGCTTCGCTCATGACGATGTCTCTGAAACCTCCGAACATTAGGGTCCAGATTCTATCCATGAAACAGTAGACTCTGTCACCTCTGATCTCAAGTTTCTTCTCCATTCATCTTAAGGATTCGTTCAACATGTTTTCTGTCTTTAGGGCTTCCAATTGAGCTTCTCGGATCTGCGTGGATAAGTGAGAATGGATAGTCATCGTCAATGTCTTCGCCTTGTGACTTGAACTCTCCTTTCGACTTAGGGCATATGCTACCACATTGACCTTACCGGGATGGTAGCGGTTTTCGCATTCATAATCGCTGAGTAGTTCTACCCATCGTCGCTACCTCATGTTTAAGTCTTTCTGATTGAAAATATGTTGCAGGCTTTTACGGTCAGTGAATATCGTGCACTTAGTTCCGTAGAGATAATGTCTCCAAATATTCAATGCGAAGACCACTGCTCCTAACTCCAGGTCATGAGTCGTATAGTTGACTTCGTGTGCCTTTAATTGTCTCGAGGCATAAGCAATAACTTTTCCTCTCTGCATAAGCACACAGCCTAATCACTGATTGGATGCATCGCAATAAACAACGAAGTCTTTTGTACCTTCGGGCAGGGACATAATAGGTGCGCTGCACAAGGCTTGCTTTAACGTTTGGAACATAGTTTCTTGCTTTTCACTCCAACAAAAGGGTATGCCTTTCTATGTCCAGAGTGGTTAGGGGTTTGGCGATTCTGGAAATTTTTTGGATAAATCTACGATAGTAGCCAGCAAGACCCAAGAATTGTCGGATTTCTGTGGGTGCCTTCGGTGCTGACCAATTCTCTATCACCTTGATCTTGGACGGGTCCACATGTATACCCTCCTTGCTTACCACGTGACCGAGGAAAGCTACCTTTGGATAACTTTGCGTACATCTTCTCCGTTCTGAGTGTTTCCAACACTAACCTCAAGTGTTGTTAGTGATCTTCTTCACTTTTGGAATAAATAAGTATGTCGTCAATGAACACGATGACGAACTTGTCCAGGAAAGGATGACACACCCGGTTCATCAGGTCCATGAACACAGCAGGTACATTGGCAAGACTGAAGGGCATCACTACGAAATCGTAGTGTCCATATTGAGTCCTGAATGTTGTCTTGGAAATATCATTCTCGTGGACTCGGAGCTGATGGTACCCTGATCTGAGGTCTATCTTCGAGAAGTAACTGGCTCCCTGAAGCTGATCGAAGAGGTCGTCTATACGAGGAAGGGGATATCGGTTTTTTACTGTCAATTTATTCAGCTCACGGTAGTCGATACACATCCGGAAGGATCCATCTTTCTGCCTTACAAACAATACTGGAGCTCCCCAGGGTGAGGAACTCAGTCTGATGAACCCTTTTCGAGCAGCTCATTAAGCTGATTGGATAACTCCTGCATTTCTGCTAGAGCTAAGCGATACGGAGATTTGGCTACGGGGGTAACTCTAGGAATTAGGTCGATGCGAAACTCAACTTGTCATTCGGGAGGAATTCCCGGAAGCTCTTTGGGAAAGACATCGGGAAAGTTGCAGACTTCGGGGATGCTCTTGAGGTCCTTAACTTCTTGGTTCTTGTTAATGACATGGGCTAAGAATGCATGGCACTCCTTCCGCAGAAGCTTTTGAGCTTTGATGCAAGAAATGATACGAAGATTGGAGCTAAGCTTATTGCCATAGATCATGAGAGTCTGGCTAGATGGAAGATTGAGATGAATGGCTTTTTCATAACAAAGGATATCAGTGTGATTGGGACTCAACCAATCCATGCCAATAATAACATCAAAGCTCTTAATGGAAACTGGCATTAGGTTGATGGGAAATGAATGATCGTTTAGGGTAAGGGTATAGCCCATGAATATGTCGTTAGTGCTTTCTTTCTCATTGTTAGCCATATCGATAGTAAATGTTTCGGTTAATGGCTGGGAATTATGTTTAAGAAGGTGTTTGAATGAATGGCTAACAAAACTATGTTCAGCACCAGAATCGAAAAGGACAGGAGCATAAGAGTTGTCGAGAAGGAACGTACTTGAAACAACGGTAGGATTGGTGACTGCCTCCTTTCGTCCCATGGCTAGGACTCTCTCGGTGTTATCAGTTGTCTCCTTTTTGGGGCAGTTTCTCTTGCAATGCCCGACTTCTCGACAATTGTAGCAGGCCTTACCACACCTGCTCTGGAAGATTGATTGGCTGATTGGTCTAGTGCCTTGCAGAATCGAATCGTATGCCCCTTTTTACCATAATTGGTGCATGAAAGTTCACGGTAGGGACCGAGGTTATGATGTTATTTACACTTTTCACATTGGGGAAGGATACCAGCATACCTACTAGTAGGTGTTTGAGTTGTGGATCCCACGACAAAAGCAGCAGCAGCAGGGGTAGTAGTAGGATGGACTGCTACAGTCTGCTGTTTCTTTAAGGATCCTTGAGAAGGCTGACTTGTCTTTTTCTTCCAAAACTTTCTTTTCTCACCACTCCTCTTGGTCGGTTCAGGAGTGGTGGTTGCTTCCTCATGGTCATCACTGTGATCAATCAGAGTCTGGGCTAAACTTTTGGCGCTGTCATATGTATCCGGCCTCGCAGCTAAGACATTTCCTTTGGTTGGTTGGGTCAGCCCCCAGATGAATCTCTTAATCTTTTTACTCTCCGGGGTAACCAATCCCAGGCAAAGTAGCACCACGTCATCGAATCTATTTGTGTAAGCGGCGATATTAGAACCCTTCATCTTTAGGTTTCAGAGTTCATGTTCCAGCTTTTGTATTTCGCCCTGAGGGAAGTACTCCGCCAGCAGAAGTTCTTTCATGGCCTCCCAACCCATAGCATTGGATACAGGTAGAGTTAAGGATTTGACTCGGCCGTTCCACCAAGTCAAGGCTTTATTGGTGAAGGTACAAGCGGCGTACTTCACTTTATCAGAGTCCAAGTAGGCACAAATTTCAAAGATAGATTTGATTTTCTTGGACCATCGGGTTAAGGAAATGACACCTCCAGTGCCATCGAAAAGATGTGCTCTTCGCGTTCATGAAGTCCTTATAGGAACACTCCTTCCGGTGTCCCTGGATGCCTTCTTGGTTTTGAGGTTAGGTACCACCTCTTGGACCACAGGAGCCACCGGGGTTCGTTTGAGACATGGTGGCTGCTACTGCGGCAGTAACAGCTGCCTGGAACATCACAAGATCAAATTGAGGAGGAGGTGGTGGCGGAGGGTTGTTGTTCTTTGAGCTGGGTCTTTTTCTTGGAGGCATCTTGATCTATAATAGCCAGGAAAGAGAGGATCATAAGTCCTCTGAATTGAATCAAGAGATATGGAACAAGAAATATCCCTTTATGATAGATATAAAGTTCTAGTAAGCGATAAAATAGGAAAGATTTATCAAAGCAAATAAATTATCGCTAAGGAAGGAAGGAGTAGCACCACTCTAAATGAATTTCTATCAAGTACTCGGTTCTAACTAAGATATTCCCATAGTACCTTATGTTTCGCTGAATCGATGAATCATTGTTTGGATCTTAGGTAAATTTTAGGCATGTTGCATACCACAGTTACTCCCAAGCACATGTTGGCCGTGTCCCGAATGAATATAGTTGATCAGGCTATATTGACCCTAAACACGACTACATAACTGCCCAGGTTTCACCGCAGCACACAACACCCATTTACTTATGTTTTGTTCTACACATAGTTACGGATTCCGGCAGTTAGGTATACTTGTATACTGTTGAAAATACTTATATTTTAAAGTATACCTTTAGTTCAGAGCACTTAGGCCCCTCAGTGTTTATAGTCTTATACCATTAAGGTTTGGTATACTAGTTCACTATAAACAAGGGATTTGATACTAATCTGTCACGCCCCAAAACCGATGGCGGAAACGTTCCGGGGCGGAGGACGTCATGTTAAGTATCACAACCAATGTACATAGTAAGCAAAGTAAACAACCCTTACATTACATATTAGAATCTACATTTATTTAAAAGTAAAGTGTTACAAGTGTTATACATATGTATATATGAACAAAAGTATAGACGTGTCTTCTACAAACTCTGTCTTCGCCAAAAAGGATTGTTGGGTACCTGTCTAAAGCGGACATGAGAATACAAGCGGTTTGAAAATTAGCATAAAGCTGGTGAGTTCATAAGCGGTTTTATTTTCGGAAAAATGACAAGTTTCCTTTCGTTTTCTGAAAAAGTTACGAATCCAAGAAAATCCCATATTTTCTTATATGTAAAGTTTGGTTATCTATTTGGTTACACAATCTGGTTATGAACAACTATTATCCCAGGAAAATCCCATATTTTCCTAAAAGTTGGTTACCGATCCGAAATGTATTGTAAAAGATGTATTCTAAAAACCTGGTTATCCTTGTGAAGTGTATTAGTTTTAACTTGTATATAAAACTAGTAAGTATAAATTAAACTAGTTACTAACCCATTATTACCAACAAGTAAATCTATGTTATCCAAATTACGAGTTCCATAACCATACGATAGACTAGAAATGACAATAAGTAGTCCAAATTAGTTTATGACTTTCGTCACCCTTGAACCTTTCGGTTCGGCTGTAGCTAGCAGCCAGGTGCGGGGTAGTCAGCCCCGTATAGATCTATACACTCAAGTCACGCTCTCCTTATCGGAGATTCTGGTTACAGGGGCGGTCCTCCACTCACGTATCTCTGTGGAGTGTTTCCGAGGACGTGTCTCCAATTTATAGGAATAACAAATTTACTAGTAATAATACAGAAAGGTCCTGTTACAAACAGTGAATCCTCTGTTCGTGTATCTCTGTCGAGTGTTACCGAGGACAAATCAAACGTACCAATATGTTGCTTTTAACAATAATGATATCGAACAAATCATTTGTGAAATATAAAGCATAACAATTAATAAAGAGTTTCACAAATAGTTTTGAAAACTGACTGTACAGGTTTAACATTTGGTTAATACTGTTTCCAATGTTAAAAGCATGTGAATATCAAACATTTTGTTGGGTGTATGGTGTTGCATCTTGGGTTCTGCTCTTAGCCCTATTTTGTATCCGGATTGGGCTTGTCCATCCGTGATTTATTTGTTAGGGTTTTAGTATTTATAGATGCTTGCATGCATCTTA
Source organism: Lactuca saligna (assembly GCF_052625555.1). Taxonomy (NCBI): domain Eukaryota; kingdom Viridiplantae; phylum Streptophyta; class Magnoliopsida; order Asterales; family Asteraceae; genus Lactuca; species Lactuca saligna. Next base: position 277,112,686 of record NC_136421.1, on the reverse strand, counting down.
GTATGTAGGATTTAAGAGATAATTTAATAGCGTTCATTATTCTTATCGATTGTAAACCCTAAAGCGTCTACAGTGGAAGTTCTTTGTCGAGCTCTGCTGAGGCTTGAATCATTTGAATCATTAAGCATACTGTTGATTCCATCTCTTGTTTATTAATTTACTTGAATCGTTTCACCAAACCTGTGTAAGATCTAAATGATCTAAGAGATTAATATCTCTTCAATTGGTATTAGAGCAGGAGGCTGTGTAATTCATACACATCTCTTCTGTGAAAGAAGTGATTAGGGTTTATTCCGCATTAACTGATATTTATTGAGCCGTCACTCCATAATTGACGTATCTCATTATTTATTCGTTTTGCCCTAATTTTACAAATTACAAGTCTGATCTTGCAACAGGTTATACGATCAAGCATGGACAATTCTCAATCCAATCCTATCAGCATCTCAAACAGTATTGGATCAACAAAAAAGATTCCAATTCTTTACACTCAAGATTACGAGGTTTAGGCGCATCATTTCGAAGACTACGTCATTGGATATGAAGATAATGGGTATCTAATATGGGAAGCCATTGTGTCTGGACCATTTACTCATTCAAGAACATCCAGAATTATTAAAACTCAAAATGAGTATAATGATTTGTTAAAAGATGGGAAAGACGTCGCTCAGGATGAAAAGGAGAAGTTTCAGTGCAACATCAAAGCATTGAGATTGATTCGATTCGCTCTTCAATCTGACACATTTATATTGGTGAGTTCCTGCAGTACTGCTAAAGAAATCTGGGATCGGCTGCGAGAGTTGTATTCCACAGATGAAGATTTGGATCACTTAATTCAGACCTTGCTTTTGTCTGAGTTTGGAGAGTTCAAGCAAAATCCTGATGAGTCTGTTACACAGACGTTTGATCGCTTCAATCATCTTCTCAGCAAGATGATCGAACATGATATTGAAAGGAAGCTTATTGAATAGAAGGTCACTTTTCTGAATGGCTTAAGATCCGAATGGAGAGCTGTTGTGTCTACAGTTAAAGCACAAGAGCAGTTCAAATCATATTCGCTGGCGAAACTAGTGGGAATTCTGAAATCCCAAGAAAAGATAGCGATGCAAGAGAAAAGTGTGGTCTCAAACATGGGGTCCTTGGCCCTCCTATCTAAAAGTAAGAATGCAGTAGAAGATGAAGATCTGAACCTGGAGGACTACGAACTTCAGAAGATTATGCTATGATGGTGTCCAATCCCAAAAGGTTCATCAAGGAGAAATTGCCTACCAATAAGAACCGAAATTGGCAGGGAAGCTACAGTTCTGAAAAAGTAAGGGAGGAGCCGAAGACTGAAGAACCAAAGAAAGAGGCGAAGGTTGAAGTGGATTCTGGTGTCAGCTTTTATTACTGTGGAGGAAAGAATCATTACGCCAAATATTGTGTTTTGAAGAAAATGACTGAGAAAGATGAAGAGAAAGATGAAGAGGCAATCCTTATGAAAAAGCTGGAGGAGATTAAAAGGAAGAAAGCTGCTACAAATCCTTCTATAAATGCTCTTATTGTACAGGGTTCGGCAAAGGATGATGAGTTCGGTGGTGTACAGGTGTGGTCGACCGACTCAGAAGATGATGAGGTGAGAAAGCCTTCTCACCGAAAGTGGCTGATGGTGACTGACGTATCTCACATGAGGGGATATAATATTGATGGTGGACATGAAGACGCCAAGGAGCGAGAGGACTTATGCTTCACAGCAAAACCTCTCAGTGTGCAGATCAGTGAACTTGATGAACTGATCAAGAAGGTACAATCTCTTTTTGTTTCTTTCAAAATTCCACAGAAATCATATGAAAAGGAATTACATAACTTGAATTCAAGAATCTCAAATCTAGATAGTTGTTTAACTCAAACACGGGTCACAAAGTCTAACCTGAATGACCAAATAAGTAGGGTGTCATCCAAGAGTGAGGAGTGAAGGATGTGGATTGAGCAGAAGGAGTTGGAGATCATTAAGATTAGAGATGAAAACATTTATTTGCAAAGAGACAATTTGAAATTGTTAAAACAAAGGAATGTTTTTTGTTTAATCGCTAAAAGGCTTTATGCTAACATTACTCAACTGCATCTGAATTGTGAAATAGGGCAGAAGATACATCGCATGATTTTACCATTCCTTGAGTTTAAGGAGGATGAAATCGATGCAGAAGCATACAAATGTGAAAGTGTTGTATCTTCCGATGATGTGAATCCACCTTATATGTATGGTCTGGACAAAATAGAATCTTTTATAAAGTCCAAAGACTTAAAGATCTTCTGGATGAAAATGATAAGCTGAAAATCAAGACCGAAACCATACAAAAATTCGACTCATTGAGTGCCAACTTAAGTTCAGAAAACAAAATAGATGTTGAAAACGCATCTGAACTTAATGAGGACAATGATATGAGTGAAATTTCTATAGAGGATGAAGTCGACTGTTCGGAATTTGTCAAGAGCGAACCTGTAAACCACAAAAACCTGATTTCTGAAAATTCTGTAGAGTTCGCTCGCTTTTCCAAATCTAAGTCCCCAGTCCTTAAAGAAAAAGTTGTTGTGTTTCAGAAGGTTAGAACTACTCCAAATCAGGTATATAAAGTCACAGGAGTAACTGAACATCAAACTGTTGAACTCACTGCCATGGTGAACGAAGACAATGCAGATGGGTGTGATGAGTTTTTCTGGTCAGCTCCTATAGACAATGCAGACAAAACAGTTGGTCTGTCAGAGCGAACGTCCTGGAAAACCAAAGGAAGATATGTACCAGAGCCACTGAATAAGCCTGGCAACTTTGACGTACCAAGTACAAGTGGCACAAAAGAAATACCTATAGAAGAAGTCACCTCCACAAGTGAAACCTCATCTATGAAGAGTGAACCGGCTGCCAAGAAGCTGAAACAAAAAGCTAATATCCATAGACAACCGAAATAGGTGAAAAATCAAAAGCAGCAGAGAAACCTGAGATACAAAAAGAATCTCTCAGAGCGAAAGCAATTTTGGCGCTCTCAAAATGCTCACTTCTCTTATCCTAATAAAGATTCAAAGTCAGGGAAAATGACTTTCGGGCCACATGAAGAACAGAACCGAAAGGAGAGGTTCGGTCCCGATAGCAACAACAATCGAAAGGAGAGGTCCGGTCCTGAGAGCAAAAAGAACCGAAAGGATAGGTTCGGTCCGACCAACAACACTCAAAAATCCAACTTCGGCTCATCAGCAAGTAGCTACCGAAGGTCCAGGTTCGGTCCCTCTAATGACCATAAACAAAAAGGTCATTTCGAACCACAAGTCAAGAAAAATTCCCATTCTATATCTCTTTTTCTAATTCTTCTCATTCTCAATTCTCTTCTAAACCTAATTCTGCTCCTGCACAAAATTCAAAATCATCAACGAGCTTAAAAGGAAAGTCGAAGATTTCTTCAGTCAAGGAAGACCGAAAGCAGAATAATGCCCAAACACCTGGATCTGAAACCAAAATGTCTGTAGCTAACTCTAAAAAAATCAAAGTGTTTACTATTAAGAGAAAAGATGAAACAACCTTAGTAAAACGAACATATCTTGTTGATGTTTCTATTACTATTCCTGTTCCTGTGAAAGGCTCACGTGAACCCAATACACTTTGGGTTCCTAAATCTGCTTAATTTTTGTAGGTTATTAGTGACGAGCAGTTTGACGAAGAATGGTACATTGACAGTGGCTGCTCACGTCACATGACGGGAAGAAAGGAAGAGCTAAGGGAGTTTTGATCTCTTCAAAATGGTGGCAATGTCAAGTTCGGTAACAACTCCAAAGCTCATTCTGACGAAAGCTGGTTGTGGCACCGAAGGCTCTCACATCTCAAATTCAAAGACATCAACAAGCTTGTCACTGGAGGTCACGTTCAGGGTCTTCCATTACTCAAATTTGATCGAGAACACTTGTGCGCTGCATGCGAAATGGGGAAACAAAGTCGTCAAAGTTACCCATCAATTATAAACACAAAAGTTGTTGAACCACTTGAGTTGCTTCACATCGACTTGTGTGGTCCATCATCAATCGAAAGCATTGGCGGTAGCAAGTATATTCTTGTTATTATTGATGATTTCTCATGTTTTACATGGGTGTTCTTTCTGAAGCACATATATGAGGCCACTCCTAAGCTAAAGATGTTTATCAAGCAGGTTGAAGTGCAACTGAGAAAAGTCGTTCAAAACATTAGGAGCAACAATGGATTGGAGTTCAAGAATAAAGAATTTGAAGACTTTTCGGCAAAAGAAGGAACCAGTCACAACTTCTCAGCCCCTTACACGCCTCAACAGAACGGTATTGTCGAAAGGCGAAACCGATCCTTATGTGAGGCGGCCCGAACTATGCTAAGTTTGGCTTCTCTTCCCTTATATTTCTGAGCTGATGCTATTGCTGCAACATGCTTTACGTAGAACAGGTCTTATCTCAACAAGCGTTACTCTTTCACTCCTTATGAGATCATCAATAACAGGAAGCCGAATGTAAAATTCTTTAATGTTTTCGGTTCACGATGCTTCATCTTCAACTCCAAAGAACATTGTAACAAGTTTGATGTTAAAGCAGACGAAGGAATTTTTATGGGATATTCCCTCACTTCAAAAGCATATCGGGTTTTAAACAAGCGTTCTAGAAAGATTGAAGAAACCTACTATGTGACTTTCGATGACAGCTACGTCAAGAAGCTCAAGACTACTGAAGGAGCAATTGGAGAGATTTTCTCTCAAACAGGTCAAGTCACAGCCACAATTGCCAATTTATTTGATCAGTTTGTGGACTTATTCGATGAACCTGAGAAAGCTACTCTCTAGGAAGCCAAGGCGGCAGACAACAAAATGGGTGATGGAGAGCATATTCCAAACGAACCTCCTCAGCACGGCGCTTCAGTTGAGGGGAAGAATCTGTGACAACCCGATATTTCAACTCTTTGTAATGACCTAAAAGGTCAAGTATTGTAACCACTTTTGAGTTAATAAAATTAGCTTCGATATTAAAAAGTCCAAAAAGTTCCTATTTAAATTTCTCCTATGTTTAAATGTCATCAAACCATGATCGTACGTAAAAGGAACGCCCAAATCTGACTTCGTATATTAAGTTATGATTTTTCCAAGTTCAGCTTAGCAACAGACAGCTAAAAACTCGAATCAGAGATCGAGCGACTTTTGTCCGGAATGACCTAAACGAGAATCGAAGGTCTCGTAAATGGTATTTCAACGGTAAAAAGTCTGGCAAAAACCGACGACGGATAAAGAAGTTATAAATTTTTAAAGAAATTCCTTAATCACGTCATTTAATAAATAAATAATAAAAATAATTTCGGAATTTGCCAACGGAATCTAAATGAAAGTTGTAGATCGTAGTCTCACCTTCGCGGGGATATAAAGAACGTCGAAAACGGAGTTCGTATGAAGGAGATATGAATTTTAGAAGTTTATTTAAAAAAAATATAAAAATAATTAAAAATTCTTGGTAATATCCGAAGGGGAGTCAGGAGATAGGACCGGAGTACGCGCTGCGTACTCTCGTACGCCCCGCGTACTCGAATCAATGGCCTAGGATCGTCCATGTCGCCCTATGCGAAGCTACCGACCCGTCCCATCCGACCCGCCCCATCCGACCGGCCCCATCCGAAATACGTAAGCGATGACGTCTCGTACGCGCTGCGTACCCTCGTACGCCCCGCGTACGGAGGCGGTTCAGCACCCCTATAAAAGGGATGCGGGGCTTTCCGAAAATTTTCCTAATTCTCTCTCTTTCTCTCACGATCTTGCCTCGATTTAGTGCCCGTTCAAACCCGAAGCCCTGGTCTTTTTGCTCAAGTCCCGAGGGTCGATTTTACTCCCAAGATTCCCGAGAATCCCGAGAAAAATCCGTTTTCCGAGACGAAACTCTGCCCGGTTTTCCATCTCGCTATCATCAAACTTCCAAGTGAGTTCATACCCCTTAAATCAACCTTTGAAATGATTTTAAATGTTTAAATACTTTATGGGGGGATACAAGTTAAATACTTATAGTTATTGCTTCGATCACATGTGATTAATAACTAGGAAACCAACGATTTTATCACTGTTCAAACTGTTTTACTTCAAAATGTTTTACAAACTCTGTTACTTATCAAATGCTTTTATTTAAACTTTGTTTTACTACTTATAAATTGCATGCCCGTATATGTATAGATGTATAAATAATGTTTAAAGGGCTTAGGAAAGCCACCTGCCCTATTTCCTTTTCCTCGATTTGGATGTGGTCTGGTGGAATTTCGGGTGACCATCCGAAGGTCGTTTCCATATTAATTATATATCATACATATATAGACATAAAAGTACTTCCATATTCATACGTACTAGACCCACCATTAGTAAGTTACCATCGGGGTACCACAGAATCATACTATTACAACTGCTAGATCAATGAGTCAGTTCATTCATGAGTCTATACTAGGAAGAGGATATATACAACTATACTATGAGAACATATACAACTATACTAGAACGAGAAACATTTCATTACATATACAAGAATATGATAACAATTGTGATCCACTGTATCGGAGCATGCCTTAAATGTCATGGCCCGAGTTGTAGCCAGAATTCTCTTGGAGCGAGAGCGTTGAGTTTGCGTATAGATCTATACTAGATTGACTATCCTACACCTTGCGGCTAGCTACAGCCGGACCTGCAGGCCTGCGCGTGCCAAACGTCATTCCGTTATTACGACCGTTCTTTATGTCGTTGTTATCAGTCGATAGTATGGTGCAATTATCACATTATTCCTTAATATAAATCCGGTTTAAGGTAGTTAGTACAGCAGTAGTTCCTATAAAACAAAACTACAGTACTACAATGATTTACCCATTACATTTTAGTGATAACCTCACTTAAACTTTAATGTAAAAACTATATTTTGTTAAAAGATAGTTACACTTGGGAAATTACACACTTTTACATCAAACGAGCATACAAAACAGTTAAGCCTTGGTAGAAGGCTACTTTAATAGAAAATATAGGTTTTTCTGAGAGATTCAAACTTTTACAAACACTTACATACATTTTACAACTTATACTTACGACAAGTTCAAACGTTTTTAATAACAAACATTGACACTAAAACACTTATGAACTCACCAGCTTAATGCTGATAAACTCTTTAAAAATAACTTGTATTCTCAGGTCATCAGTAGATAGGTACCGATGCCAGCTTTTGAGAAGATGGAGCGCATTCAAGACTCATCATATTATTTTGATTCACATTATATTTTTGGTGTCTAAAACTGTACAGAACACGCTTGTATTAAAATTATGTATTTAATGCAATCGATGATGCTCTTTGCTTATTTACATTTACTATGTTGTGATACTTTACATAACGTCCTCCGCCCCAGAACGTTTCCGCCGTTCTTGGTTTTGGGGTGTGACAGATTGGTATCAGAGCATTGTTTATAGTGAATCAAGTATATCAACCCATAAAAGATATACTAAACTATAAACCCATTTGGGATTAAAACACTCTGACCAAGAGTCTATACTTTAAATACTAAAATAGTTAATTAAGTATACTAGTCTGCATTCATACTAAAACCAGTGTCACAACGACAAGAACAAAAGTATTACGATTGTTAAAAATCACAGGTAAGCTAGGGGATGTATGGTCAGTCCTGGGAATGGCATAGCCTGACCAACTATGCTGGTCCTAGGAGTGATTAGCATATGCCCTAGAATGGTTGTGATAGGTTAACAAGTCTAAAAACTTATCAACAATACCACAGGAAGATCAGTAGAACTTAAACTTTGAATACTATAGGTGTATTTTGTACTACTAGTTACACGTATACAATATTCTTATACCTCTCTTCTCGCGTAGATCTAAATGGCTGGAGTCCATCACGGCGACCCGTACTTTCCAAATGAAGGCAATGTCGGGTGGATCGATGAAGAGCCCGAAGTTGAGCATCCAATCCCTTTGGATGATCACCTCGCAGAAGGCTTTTCTAATGGATCCGACTCTGAGCCTGAAGTCAACAACCTACCGCTCGTAGGTCAAGCCCCGAACAACAACCCTCGACCAGCTTTTCCTGGTCCTACTCCCTTATGGGAAAACAACTTGAATCGTTGGAGTGATGAACAGGGTCAACCCTTACCATACTTTAGGGACCGAAGCTTTTACAAAGTCAGCGATGGTGGCTCTGCTGACCGAGCTCTCCCTGTCATTATCTGGAGAATAGCTCATAATGTCGAGCAAGGTCGAGCAGCCATCGACCGGGTCGTGAAGATTGATGCCAACTCAGGTGTCAACACAGTCTGCATCCGCTGTCTCGAAGAAGACATGGAACGGACCCAGAGAACCAATGAAACCCTACAGCAACATCTGGTTGCCTCTCAAGCAGAAGTCATGGAACTTCAAGCTCGTCAAAGGGCTCATGAGCGACACCTTCAAGAGGTGGTCCGTCAAATGAGAGACCTTAGGGTTCGCCCGGGAAATTCCCATCGCCGTTAGATGATGTCTAGTACATCTCTATCTTTTGATTAAAGAATAGCCTTTAACATCTGTGCTCTAAGTAGCACTTGTCTGTAAAATATTCCTAATTTTCAGTACTCTAATTAGGAATCTAAGAACTTTCAAACTTTTCTATATGGTATGATGTAAGACCTATTGTTAGGTCGATTTTCCCTGAACTTATTACATCAGTAATACCAGTATTATTGAAATCTATCTAATCTGTGGGAAAAGTCTATACACTTGTGCATTCCTACTAATATTTCTTATTGTGATTTCAAACACTCATTCAACTGTTGGGCTATGGTTAGTTAGTCCATGTGTCACTCTCACGATGCTTACAAATTGATTCTTACCATTTTTCTTATCTTTGTAAACTTATAGCTGAAAGATGCCTCCTCGCAAATCTCCCAGGAATAATCCTGCACCACCACCTCCTCTGCCTCCGGTCATCGATACTGTAGTCCTGAATGCTGTCGTAGCTGCAACAGTGGCAACTGCCATGGCTCATTATCACTCTTCTGATGCCAGCAGAGGTGGAACCCCTGTGGAATCAACCCCGGTTGAAACCCCTATGCGCTCGAGAGAGTGCTCATACAAGGATTTCACAAATTTCAAACCGAAGCCTTTTTACGGCACCGGTGGAGTCATTGCCCTCTCGCAATGGCTTGAGAAGACTGGATCAGTCTTCGAAATCTGTTCGTGCCCTGCGGTGAGTAAAGTCAAGTATGCCACATGCACCTTTGAAGGAAACGCCCTGACATGGTGGAACGGCCATGTTAAGGCACTAACTCTCGTTGTAGCCAACGACATAGGCTGGGTAACAATAAAAGACCTCATGACTGAGGAATACTGCCCGAGGGGCGAGATCCAGAAACTGGAACAGGAACTTTGGAACCTGACAATGAAGGGAACCAACGTGGTCGCTTATACTGCCTAATTTAGCAAACTGGTGGCCTAATATGAAAGCAGAGATTGCTACCTTCGTGAGTAAATTCCTTACTTGCGCAAAGGTTAAGGTCGAGTACCAGAAGCCCTCTGGTTTATTGCAACAACCAGAGATCCTGGAATGGAAGTGGGAGCGGATCACTATGGATTTCATAACCAAGTTGCCCAAGACAACGGGTGGACTTGACACCATATGGGTCATCGTTGATAGATTGACCAAGTCTGCACACTTCCTGCCTATCAAAGAAACCGACAAGATGGAGAAACTTACGAGAACATACATTAGGGAAATCGTACGGCTACATGGTGTACCTATGTCCATTATATCCGATAGAGATAGTAGGTTCACCTCAAGATTCTGGCAATCACTGCAACATTCCCTAGGAACAAGGCTAGACATGAGCACAGCCTACCATCCACAGACCGACGGACAGAGTGAGAGGACCATCCAAACACTGGAAGATATGTTGCGAGTCTGTGTGATTGATTTCGGGAAAGCATGGGATACTCATTTACTCCTTGAAGAGTTTTCCTATAATAACAGTTATCACACGAGCATCAAGGTTGCTCCATTTGAAGCTCTCTACGACCGAAAGTGCAGATCCCCTATATGCTGGGCTGAGGTGGGTGATACCCAATTAGCTAGGGGCAAGCTTCCGACAGTACTCTCACCGGTCCGGGGATCATTCGGGAAATGACAGAGAAAATCGTTCAGATCCGCGAACGATTGAAAGCCTCTAGAGATCGACAGAAGAGCTACGCTGATAAACGAAGAAAACCTTTGGAATATCAGGTGGGAGACCGAGTCCTTCTCAAAGTCTCACCCTGGAAGGGCTTGATACGCTTCGGCAAGCGTGGGAAGCTTAATCCGAGGTACATAGGGCCATTCAAGATTCTTGCAAGAGTCGGCCCCGTAGCTTACAAACTCGACCTACCAGGCGCACTTCGTAACGTACATTCTACATTCCACGTATCTAACTTGAAAAAGTGTCTATCCGACGAGACTCTTGTAATCCCACTCGACGAGATCGAGATCAACGAGAGCCTCAACTTCGTGGAGGAACCAGTAGAAATCATGGATCGAGAGGTCAAGCAAACCAAGCAAAGTCGGATCCCTATCGTGAAGGTCCGCTTGAATGAAAAGCGAGGACCTGAATTCACCTGGGAACACGCAGATCAGATGCAACGCAAGTACCGAGATCTGTTTCCCTAATCCACAAGTGTTTTCTTACTTTAAATTTCGAGACGAAATTCCCTTTAACGGGGGGATGATGTGACAACCCGATATTTCAACTCTTTGTAATGACCTAAAAGGTCAAGTATTGTAACCACTTTTGAGTTAATAAAATTAATTTCGATATTAAAAAGTCCAAAAAGTTCCTATTTAAATTTCTCCTATGTTTAAATGTCATCAAACCATGATCGTACGTAAAAGGAATGCCCAAATCCGACTTCGTATATTAAATTATGATTTTTCCAAGTTCAGCTTAGCAACAGACAGCTAAAAACTCGAATCGGAGATCGAGTGACTTTTGGCTGGAATGACCTAAACGAGAATCGAAGGTCTCGTCAATGGTATTTCAGCGGTAAAAAGTCTGGCAAAAACCGACGACAGATAAAGAAGTTATAAATTTTTAAAGAAATTCCTTAATCACGTCATTTATTAAATAAATAATAAAAATAATTTCGAAATTTGCCAACGGAATCTAAATGAAAGTTGTAGATCATAGTCTCACCTTCGCGGGGATATAAAGAACGTCGAAAACGGAGTTCGTATGAAGGTAATATGAATTATAGAAGTTTATTTAAAATAAATTTAAAAATAATTAAAAATTCTTGGTAATATCCGAAGGGGAGTCAGGAGATAGGACCGGAGTACGAGCTACGTACTCTCGTACGCCCCACGTACTCGAATCAAGGGCCTCGGATCGTCCACGTCGCCCTATGCGAAGCTACCAACCCGTCCCATCCGACCCGCCCCATCCGAAATACATAAGCGATGACGTCTCGTACGCGCTGTGTACCCTCGTACGCCCCGCGTACGGAGGCGGTTCAGCACCCCTATAAAAGGGATGCGAGGCTTTCCGAAAATTTTGCTAATTCTCTCTTTCTCTCACGATCTTGCCTCGATTTAGTGCCTGTTCAAACCCGAAGCCCTGGTCTTTTTGCTCAAGTCCCGAGGGTCGATTTTACTCCCGAGATTCCCTAGAATCCCGAGAAAAATCCGTTTTCCGAGACGAAACTCTACCCGGTTTTCCATCTCGCTATCTTCAAACTTCCAAGTGAGTTCATACCCCTTAAATCAACCTTTGAAATGATTTTAAATGTTTAAATACTTTATGGGGGGGATACAAGTTAAATACTTATAGTTATTACTTCGATCACATGTGATTGCATTAATCACATGTGATTAATAACTAGGAAACCAACGATGTTATCACTGTTCAAACTGTTTTACTTCAAAATGTTTTACAAACTCTGTTACTTATCAAATGCTTTTATTTAAACTTTGTTTTACTACTTATAAATTGCATGCCCGTATATGTATAGATGTATAAATAATGTTTAAAGGGCTTAGGAAAGCCACCTGCCCTATTTCCTTTTCCTCGATTTGGATGTGGTCTGGTGGAATTTTGGGTGACCATCCGAAGGTCGTTTCCATACTAATTATATATCAAATATACATATATAGACATAAAAGTACTTCCATATTCATACGTACTAGACCCACCATTAGTAAGTTACCATCGGGGTAACACAGAATCATACTATTACAACTGCTAGATCAATGAGTCAGTTCATTCATGAGTCTATACTAGGAAGAGGATATATACAACTACACTATGAGAACATATACAACTATACTAGAACGAGAAACATTTCATTACATATACAAGAATACGATAACAATTGTGATCCACTGTATCGGAGCATGCCTTAAATGTCATGGCCCGAGTTGTAGCCAGAATTCTCTTGGAGGGAGAGCGTTGAGTTTGCGTATAGATCCATACTGGATTGACTATCCTACTCCTTGGTGCTAGCTACAGCCGGACCTGCAGGTCTGCGGGTGCCAAACGTCATTCCGTTATTATGACCATTCTTTATGTCGTTGTTATCAGTCGATAGTATGGTGTAATTATCACATTATACCTTAATATAAATCCGGTTTAAGGTAGTTAGTACAACAGTAGTTCGTATAAAACAAAACCATAGTATTACAATGATTTACCCATTACATTTTAGTGATAACCTCACTTAAACTTTAATGTACAAACTATATTATGTTAAAAGATAGTTACACTTGGGAAATTACACACTTTTACATCAAACGAGCATACAAAACAGTTAAGCCTTGGTAGAAGGCTACTTTAATAGAAAATATAGGTTTTTCTGAGAGATTCAAACTTTTACAAACACTTACATACATTTTACAACTTATACTTACGACAAGTTCAAACATTTTTAATAACAAAACTGACACTAAAACACTTATGAACTCACCAGCTTAATGCTGATAAAATCTTTCAGAATAACTTGTATTCTCATGTCATCAGTAGACAGGCACCGATGCTAGCTTTTGAGAAGATGGAGCGCATTCAAGACTCATCATATTATTTTGATTCACATTATGTTGTTGGTGTCTAAAACTATACAGAACACGCTTGTATTAAAATTATGTATTTAATGCAATGGATGATGTTGTTTGCTTATTTACATTTACTGTGTTGTGATACTTTACATAACGTCCTCCGCCCCAGAACGTTTCCGCCGTTCTTGGTTTTGGGGTGTGATAGAATCCATTCTCTTCAAATCAACCGAACACACACTTTCAGGGGGAGAACTCTATCCCGGTGGCACCAAAAAGTCAAGCATCACCCGAAAGTACCGCATCACCCGAAGGTCCTGCATCACCCGAAGGTCCTATAGCACCCGAACATCCAACCACACCTGAGTGTCCAGAAGCACCAGAAAGTCCAGCTACACGTGAGAGTTCTGTTGCACCTAAAGGTCTAAACCAACCTGAAAAACCAAATGATTCATCATCAGCCGAGGTGGAGAATTCTGATATGTTCTATGATGACGATAGTCAATCTGAATTGGAAGAAATGATCAACACCGAATTGGATCCATCCTATGATCCAAACTATCCTCCCCTCATTAAATGGACCAGAGATCATCCTGTATCTCAGATAGTGGGTAATGTATCTGAAAAGGTCCTGACCCGATCCCAAGTGAAGGCAAAACAAGCCTCTTTATTCTCCAAAGTAGAGTTCTGCATGTATAATTCTTTTGTGTACAAAATTGAGCCGAAGACAGTCAATACGGCTCTTGATCATTCTGATTGGGTTCAGGCTATGCAAGATGAACTCAATGAGTTTGAACGCAACAAGGTTTGGCGCCTTATTCCAACACCTAAAGATGCCTCAGTCGTTGGTCTCAAATGGGTATTCAGAAACAAAATGGACAAGGAAGGTAATGTAATTCGAAATAAAGCTCGTCTCATGGTGAAAGGATACTGCGAGGAAGAAGGAATTGATTACGAAGAAACTTTTGCTCCGGTAGCAAGGCTGGAATCTGTTAGAATATTTCTTGCCTACGCTGCACACAAGAACTTCGAGGTCTACCAAATGGATGTAAAATGCGCCTTTCTGAATGGAGAACTTGAAGAAACAGTTTACGTGGAGCAACCTCCTGGTTTTGTGAACGAAAAGCATCCTAATCACTGCTATATCTTGGATAAAGCAGTTTATGGTCTGAAACAAGCTCCTAGGGCATGGTATGAAACTTTAACTAAATTTTTAAAGATGTCTAAATTCAAACAAGGCTCGGTTGACCCAACCTTCTTTCGTAAAAAGGAAGGTAACCACCTTATGATCGTTCAAATCTATTTCGATGATATCATCTTCGACTCAACGAAGCCTAGCTTAACAGTTGCATTCAGAAAGCTGATGGAGACTAAATTTGAAATGAGCTCATTGGGTCCGATTAACTTTTTCTTTGGTTTAAACATTAGACACGGACCAGAAAGCATCTTTATCAACCAGGAAGCATACAAAAAGACTCTTCTTGCTAAATTTGGCATGTTGGGAGAATCAAAAGTCAAAGTCCCTATGGCATTCGGCTCCAAGCTCACACATTCTTTAGAAAAACTGGCAGTCGACATCACTTTATATCGACAAATGATTGGTTCCTTGATGTATCTCACAGCTAGTAGGCCCGATATAATGTTTTCAGTATGCTATTGTGCCAGGTTTCAAGCAAATCCTCGTGAACCACACATGCTAGTTGTAAAGAATATATTCAAGTATTTGAAGTGAACCACATCTCTCGGTCTCTGGTATCCCTCAAACTCAGGTTTCTTTGTTCAAGCCTACTCAGATGCAGACTTAGGAGGATGTGGTCTAGATCAAAAAAGTACCATAGGAGGCTGCCAATTCCTATACGGGAAGTTGGTTAGCTGGCAATCAAAGAAACAGACATGTGTTTCTCTGTCTACAGCCGAAGCAGAGTACATTGCAGCTGCCTCCTGCACATCTCAAGTGATTTCGATCCAAAGCCAGCTCCGTGATTATGGACTCAATATGAAAAAGATCCCACTATATTGCGATTCAGAAAGTGCAAATAGGATTTGTCATAACCCAGTGCAACACTCCAAGACCAAGCATATAGCACTGAGGTATCACTTTATTAAGGATCATGTGGAAGATGGAAACATCGAAATTCACTTTGTTCGGACTACTGATCAACTGGCCGATATCTTCACCAAAGCCCTACCTGAAGCTAATTTCAATAAAATCCTCCAAGGTCTAGGCATGATGGAATCGGAGTCAGTTCCAAAAACACCATCTTAAAACTAAAAGTTAGAAGCGAAATGAACCGAACGCTCGGTCTATTTCGGGTTCGGTTCACATGGGAACCGAAATGAACCAAACGCTCGGTCTATTTCGGGTTCTGTCCTATTCTCTTGTCTTCGCTTATGACTTAAAGGTAGTTTCTTTGGTTGTAAACTTTTTGTATCATTTCTTCTCAATTACATCTCTCTTATTTTCCAAAACATTTTCTTTTTCAAATTCATTTTTTTTGCAACCGAAATAAACCGAACGCTCGGGTTCGGTTCCAAAAAAATTTTGTGTTTGTTTTTTTTATTTTTCTTTCTTTAAATCAAAAATTCCAAAAAAAAAATTGTGTGTTTGTTTTTTTTTTAATTATTATTTGTGTTCGTTAAGTTTCATGTGTGGATATTTATGGGGAAATTCTGGTTCTCACATTTTTATCAGTTAAGTGTCCCTAGAAGCATGTTGCTGTATGTGTCCAAAGCCAAACTTGATTCTGAATAATAGCCTTACTGACTTGGTATATACAAACCTTGCCTTCCCAATTAGGATTTTATATTTATTCTAGTCATGAGCTACCTTACTCTCTTCTCACGTGAGATAAGAGTTATCTGCTTGGTCCTTATTTTAACAACAGAGGTACTTTGGTTTCTTTACACCATCTCCAATACATTTCTCCATCCTATTCGCTTCATAATCATAACCCTTGAGACTCTTAAAAATTACCATGAGGTTTATGGTTATACAATTTTTGTGTTCATGATCTTAGCTTCGTGCCACTACGTGCTAAGTGAAACCCACAATTCAATACCTACCATGAATTGATGGTAAACCATTACATTTGTAGTTGTATCATGAAATCTCTTTCTTTTGTGTGATTCTTATGAAATTGTTACTAACCATGACATTTCTTCCCATAGAATCCAGTTTTAATATTTTGAGAGTTCACAAACAAACATTTCCAACAAGTCACCACAAATACATCCCAACCTACTTGTTCAACAGACCACATTGGTCTCACAAGTATTTCAGTCGATTTCTGTCTTATGTCAAGATCAGGAATTATGCACTGAAGCGAAAGCCACCCAAATTAGCCTAATTAAAAGAAGCCTTTCAACACTTCTCAATAAGTGTCTGATCGTAATTCAACGGGAAACCAAGCAAACACTTTAAGGTCTCTCTTGACTTTAAAGAAAGAGATTCGTGCCCGGGATCCATTGTTTCGTGTCTTCATTGACATCACATATTCCCTCATAGATATTGTTTTCTCTCTTTATCTTTTGACACTCTATGCACGAAAATCTTTTGATTTTCCAAAAGTCTGGTTCGGTTCAATACATGTTATTTACTCTTGTATAGCTTTGGGTCTCAAAGAAATTCTTAATCAACGACTGACGTGGCTCTTCTAATATCTTTGATTCTATCTCAAGATAACGGCTATGTTAAAAGATATGATGATGACTCAACCGGCAGGTCAACAGTTCAAAAGGTGATATGATGGAAAGGCGCGTTTGATGGCACAATATTTCTCTTTTTTGCGTAATCATCGGGGTTGCTAACAGTCACAAATCAGTCTATTCAGGGAACGTTTCACATTTCGAGAGGATTTGGGGGCTGATTCTTCTCTCTCCTCTACCGGGTATAAAGGGATCATTCCAAAATCACTTTACCACTTTACAGCAATCCAAAAATCAGAAAGCAACCTAAGCCGATTTGTCCTTTACTGTTCATCTTCTTCAACCCAGCATTCAACAATGGCGGATTCTTCGTCTGTTCACGAAACCTCTTCTCGCCCCCACATTCTCCTATTCGACCTCAACAAAGCCTGGTGATTGACCTAAACCCTCTTGTCTACGATCATTACATGTATCCCATCGTGGAGTGTCTCAAATACTCTCCACTGGTTATCGCCTTGTCGAAGGTGGAAATCGTACCCATGGAATTTCTTTCCCAGGTATTCTCCACGGCTCATTATGACAAATCAGTGGATAGAATCTACTTCGACATTCTTTCCAACAAGACCTTCATATCCAAGCAACATTTTTGCTGGCTTCTAGGGTTTGAACCTGATGAATCACGGGTTAATCCTGACTCAATCTCTGTGGGACAGTTATTCTCAATGTTCCACAATATGGGCTACACAGAAATCCTCACTACAGTAACGAAGTTTAAAAAGTCGTGTCTTCCTCCTCAATGGAACGGCTTCTTCACCCTTCTATTCAAGGGATTATCTAAGAGAAGTGCTTATTCTGATGGGGCCAGTAAATTGTTCATGACCATTCTCTACGGGTTGTACAATGGGATCAACCTAGATTATGGCTCGGCTATCTAGCAACAGCTTATTCAAAGCCTTGCCTCCTCATCCCGTCATACTGAAGTATCCTATGCCACATTTTGGACGCTCATCACCAAATGGGCAATGGACAAGCTTCACGTTCCAATTGTATCCGATTCGCCCCTTTCCTCGATCAGTGTCTTCCACACCACCAAGATAATTGTCTCTGACCCCACCAAGTTCTCTTCCATTGGATCCATTCTGGAGTCTATGTACGCCGGTGCGTCAAAGGCGAGCATTATCATGAAGACCTACAAGGAATTTCGTCCTTCGGGTCCAAGGGAGCTGACTGCAGAGATGGTCCAATCCATAAATGACGCAGATAAACCACCTGCCAAGGGAAAGGAACCATATAAAGGGAAACTTAAGAAACAGGATCAAGGGGCGAAGGGTCCTTCTCCTAAGAAGCGGAAACCCTCAAACACATATCAATCCCCCCCACCGAAAAGGAAGAAAAACCAGCCAAGGAGGAACCCAATTCTCGCTTCTTCCTCAAGCGATTCAGAGGCTGACAAGGCTAACTCTGAGGAATATGCTCAAGGTGGTTCTCCTCCCTATTCTCCTTCACATGAGGTACCGGTTTCATCTAAACCTATTTCTCCTCCTCATACCACCATGCCTATTTCAATTCCCTTCTTAACCTCTTCTATCCCTATACCACCCACTTCTATTCCTATACCACCACCCATTTTCACTGAAGCCACCAAACCAACTATCCGTTAGGTTCGACCTAATGTATCTGATACGGGGGATCGAACTTCAGCACCTGAAACCACCTTCACCACAATGCCATCTTCTATACCTGAACCTACCCCTACCACTGAACCTCCAACTTCACCCTTATCTCCCACTCCCTCAGCCGAAACTGAGACATTTTTAGGTGGACAGAATATGACCTTTGATTCCACATACTACAGCCCTTACCGGATCCAAAGCGATGATGATGATGATGCTCCCGTCTCCAAAAAGCACATCAAAGAACTGTATGAGAAAATTGACAATCTCATCGCTTCTTCCTCTTCCTCTCGGTCCCACGTGACAGAGGATGCTATTCAGAAAATGGTGGACGACTTCACTAACAAACACGAAGCTTCCATCACCTCTGCCACTACTACCATGGATGCATCCTCAAAGGCATGCAATGCTGCGACCGAAAAAGTCGAAAAACTATTCAAAGATGCTAACATTTTTCTGAAGTCTTTACAGGGGGCTACCGAAACCAATGCAGAGAGGGTCAATGATGCCATTACCAAGCTGACCACTTTGATTTCCACTGAAAAGCACAACTTTGCTAGTATTCAACAGTCTCTTGAAGCAGACCATAAAACCTTCCAGTCCAGAATTGACGAGTGTCTCTCCAAACTACAACAGGATCTAGCCACAGAAAATTCTGTGATGGATGCCCTTGCTAGCAAAACCTTTAAGCTTATAGCCAAGAACCTTCTTCTTTCTCAATCAAGAAAGGAGGTTGATACTCTTTTGTCAGAGTGAGCAGTGATTAAGAGTTGTGTTTCGGATGTCCACAGCGCCATTACAAACATCCTTGAAGCGCATGACCCAATTCTCAACTACTCGGTGAGGCGAACCCTGCATGAGAAGCTGTATCCTATGGTTTCCATACTCAGTCACATTGAGGGGCTTCCTGAGACTGTGGAGTATCCAAAACAAGGGGGAGATGATAGCTCAAAGGGAAATAATCAATCTCAACCTCCTCCTATTTCTATTGCTCAAACCAAAGCAACCGAACCACCAACAGGTCATGCATCAGGTTCGGGTGCTAAAGATAAAGGCAAGAAGGTTACTGGTGATAGTGATGTAGATGAAGATAAAGAAACGATTGCAGAGATCTTGAAGAAGCAGACCAGGGAAAGTGAATTGAATCTGAACGCTCGTGTCGCTAGGGTGGTCCAGGCAAATGGAAGGAGGATGAAGGAGGCTCATGATCTCCTTGAAAGTCGAAAAACACTTTTCCCTCCTTGGACTCTTGAAAAGCATATCAAAGAAGCAATCAAGTCTCCAAGTCTCCTCTGGCTAGAACCTGTTATCTCACT
This sequence comes from Lactuca saligna, assembly GCF_052625555.1. NCBI lineage: Eukaryota > Viridiplantae > Streptophyta > Magnoliopsida > Asterales > Asteraceae > Lactuca > Lactuca saligna. Next base: position 277,093,010 of record NC_136421.1, on the reverse strand, counting down.
AGATCGAGATAACTCTGTCGACTCACAGTTTGACATGCCCCTGACCAGAAAGGCCTTCATCTTTCATGCCTTCGACCACATTGCTGATGTACCTCATCCGCACCCGAAGATTGACCGGGAGTTGATTGATTTCTACCTGAGGAATGCTCATCCTCAGTATAAAACATGGAGTGCATAGAAAATCATCAACGTCCGGGTTCTCAAACCTGCAAAAGAGGGCAACTTTATCAATGTTTGATTCAAAATCTTGATGGGATCAGAGAAAACCGAACATGCCATTTATCTTCCTGATCTTCCGAACTTAAATCCTCATGGTTGGATCATTCTGCACATTATCCTCCTCACCAATGAAAAGGAATATGAGCCGATCATTGATCACTTAAAAAGGATGTTGGGCTGATATGTCATGGAAGTTGCCAAGTTGGATCAAGAAATTGCTAGTGTCCTCAGAAAGAAGCTTACCATCACCCCAGTCGGTTCTGTAAGTAATTTGAACAAAATGCAGATGGGGAGGATTGACTCAAAGTGAAACTCGGTCATGTTCACAAGAGGAGAAGGCCAGAAGTGTTTATTTGCCTTAGCAGATAAACATCTCTATTCAACATCTTGTCTGGAGCATGTTCTTGGGATCATCCATCGATGTAGGCAAAACTCTAACAGTGACAAGAAATACTTCAACGATATGATCCAGTGGTATATTCGGTTCAGGGTAACTCTTCTCGCCATCATTCCTTGCTTATTCAAAGTTACAAAGAAGTTTGATGCTGCTGGGTCTAGTAAGCCGTAGTTGAGTCTCGCCCCAGTTGACGCAAAGGGGGAGATTGTTGGGTGTATGGTGTTGCGTCTTGGTCTCGGCTCTTAGCCATGTTTTGTATCCAGATTGGGCCTGTCCATCCGTGATTTATTTGTTAGGGTTTGAGTATTTATAGATGCTTGCATGCATCTTAGTACGTAAAATTTAAGAGATAATTTAATAGCGTTCATTGTTCTTATCGATTCTAAACCCTAAAGCCTCTACAGCGGAATTTCTTTGTCGAGCTTTGTTGAGGCTTGAATGATTTGAATCATTAAGCATACTGTTGATTCCATCTCTTGTTTATTACTTTACTTGAATCGTTTCACCAAACCTGTGTAAGATCTAAACGATCTAAAAGATTAATATCTCTTCACATTTTAAATGTAATAACTGGTTTAAGTACAAGATATTCTTGTACTTTTGCTTGTATTCCCCCCTGAAAATATTGAAAAACACTGAAAAAAGGTAGGGGTATGAACTCACTAGACGAGAAAACATGTCGGTTTGGATGCTATGTGTCGGTTCGGGGCTTGATAACGCGCTAGGTTCCTATGTAAAATGAAATGTTACATAATTGTATCTAAATAGACTTTGAATTACTAATTAGATAGGAGTAAACACTTCTAAACGCGAAAACACTTCAATTCAAGTGGTTGGAATGACACAGGTAGCATCTATGGATGTGTATGGCTTGGATATGGAGTTTACTCCCCAAGAGTAAACTCCATTAGGAGTTTACGGTCCAAATGATCAACTCCCCATGAGTTAACGGCCGTAAACTCATGGTGGTGGTGTTTTTGGTTGCTAAATGGCCTTATAACACTTGTAGGTTGATGCTAGACTTGGTTTCAAGGCTTTTGAATGAGATTTGAGCACCTTACGCACCATTTGAGGAGTTTACGGAAGTAAAATATGATTTTACGGCCGTAAACTATTATGTTCCATGTTTTAATGTCATTTGGTGGTCCTAAGTCATTTACAATACACATGGGAAGGTTCTAGGGTTGATTTCATTGCTTAGGAAGTGATTGGTACTTGAATTGACCTTGGAAAAGTAGTTTACGGTGTATGAAGATGTTGTTGGGAGTTTACTACCTTCAACACATAAGTTTACAATCGTAAAGTCATGTTTGCTCATGATTCATGGATTTTAGTGGTTGTATTTTAAGCATACAAGGTTCTAGGTCCAATTCCAAGTCATACAAGGTGTTAAAGGCACGTTAACACCCATTGGAGGAGTTTATGGTCTAAGGAGATGTGTTTACGGTCCAAGAATGTTCTTGGGCTGTAAACTCAAGATTTTCCCATTTGAATATGTTTTGGTGCATTTCTTGAAGGATTATAAGGTTCTATGCACTCATGGAAGTTCATGGAAGCCTTTGGAGGTGTTTAAGGGCAATTTAACACTTTAAAAAGGTGTTTATGGACTAAGATGGTGGGTTTACGGTCCAAGCATGTTCTTGGATCGTAAACTCATGTTTACCCCCTAAATGGAAAGATTTTGGTGCTCTAAGTCAATTCTTTCAAGTCGAAAGGTCCTAACTAATCACTAGAAGTTATTTGGAGGGGTTTTGGGGCTTCAAAACCCTCTTTAGAGGAGTTCACGATTTTGGGAGGGTTCCCAAACCATAAACATATGTTTATGGGTGTTTTGAGTAGATTAAACACAAATTTGAATGAATAACAAGCTTAGAAACATGCTAGGATAGATTTCTTACCAAAATGAAGCTTGAAAGAGGGATTTTTGGCTAAATTTCGAGTTTTAGAGAGTGAGTAGTGAGAGAAAGTTATGAAGTGGGAAAAAGTCTTCAAAAGTTGTCCACTCAACCTTTATATAGGGGTTGCATTTGAGACCCGGATGAATTCTACCCGATACCGACGGTAAATGGGCTTTAGGTCGTACACGATTAATTTACCGTAATTACGACTTAGATGAAACTAAATATTTTCCAAATGAAAATAGAAAATATTTTAATGTTTTAAAATGTATCCCAACATTTTTAAAACTAAATAGAAGTCACAATAATTTATTTTAAAACAAAGCTAACGGAAATTTTGGGACTTAACGACTTTATTAACGGAAACGGGTTACGGTGACGGAATAAATCACGGGTTGTCACATTATCCCCCGTTAGAGAAAATTTCATCCCGAAATTTAAAATTAAGATACAATTCATGGATTGGAAAAGAGATACATATATTTATGTTTCATCGAGTCTTCACGCTCCCAAGTGAACTCAGGTCCCCACTTGGCATTCCAACGAACCTTCACTATCGGGATGCGACTTTGTTTCGTACGTTTGATCTCTTGATCCATGATTTCGATGGATTCTTCCATAAAGTTTAGGTTTTCATTGATCTCGATCTCGTCAAGAGGGATCATGAGAGTTTCATCGGATAAACACTTTTTATGATTTGAGATGTGGAAGACGGAATGAATGTTGCTAAGTTCTTGAGGGAGTCGGAGTTTGTAGGCTACAGGACCGATCCTGGCTAGGATCTCGAAAGGTCCGATGGTGATGACCTAGGTCTAATGAAACCTTTGTCCAATAACTCCTAAAGTTGTATCATTATCTCCTTCATATCTGTTGGCGCTAATTGATACGGTGCTTTTTCGATCGGTGTGGAACCTAGTAACAATTATATCCTAAACTCTACTTGTCTATCAGAGAACAATCCAGGAAGATCTCCGGGAAAGATTTTCGGATAGTCACTCACCACCGGTATTCTTTGCATCTTTTTTTCTCCTTCTTTGCGTTGATTATGAATTCCATGTATGATGTGAATCCTTTAGAAAAACACTTTATGACTTTCATTAGAGAGATGATTCTAGAACTCACTCTATATTCTTTCTACATAGTATCTCGGCATCGTTCACATTAAGCCAATCCATTCCTAATACTATGTCAAAGCTGTTTAACTCAATGGAAAAAAATTCTACATGAAACTTATTCCCATTTAATTCAGTGACAATGTTTCTAATGCAATCACTAACAAGTACAAATTTGCCACTAGCGGCCTATACTACTAGAGCACTATCTATTTTATCTATAGGTAATTCTAGTCTTCTACCAAATTTATGCAATATAAAGGAGTAGTTAGCTTCATAATCAAGTAGTATATTGGTAGGAAAATCATTTACTAGAAAAATACGTGAAGCGAAATGTGCTTCCTCCTTTTCTGCTTTGAGAGTCATTTGGAATGCTTTCGCCTTTGGCCTCGGTGGCGCATTAGGCTTTGCAACCTCTTTAATTTTTTAGGCAGTCCTTCATAATAAGCCCCTCTTCACCATATTTGTAACACACCTTCATGTTGGATGTACACTCATTGGCATAGTGACTTATCCTTCCACACTTGTGATAGGTAACCTTCTCACTACATTTCCTAGGGTGCTTCATTTTGCACTTCTCACACCATTTTGCTTCAGCTCCTCCTCTTCCAAACTTCTTGGAACTAGAATTCGAGAATATGCTTTTCTTGTTGCATCTTGAAGATCCCTAAAACTTCCTCTTCTCTCCTACCTCAACTCTATCCATACCCTTCACTCTTAATTGGGTTTCAACATTATGAGTTGCCCAGATGGCGATTTTCAAAGTAGTTGCTTGTTTAATGATTGGACCAAAGTCTAATGTCAATCCATTAGAAAACTTGTTGACTTTCGATAGTTCAGATGAAACTAAATAAGTAACAAGCTTCGTTTTCTCCATAAAACTTGTAGTATACTCATTGACGCTTATTTTTCCTTTGTTTAGATTATGTAACTCGTTGTCGGTTTCCAGAAGATCCTGCTTAGAGCATTAGTATATTTTTAATTGCACCAGATAGTATTCCTACGTCCTCTTATTATCTTCTCCCTTAGGCATGGTATTAACCAGTAACTTCCACCATCTTAATACCCTAGTCTTCAACTGTCTGACTGCAAGACCAGCCTTCTTCTTGTTAATATAGTTGTAACTCTCAAATATTATCTTCTTCTCGAAGATCCAATCCATGACTTCCACTGGTGTTGGGCTTCCAGCAAGACTTGGTGGTTTGGATGCAATGAAATCCTTATACTTTCATCAACATCCATCATTTTCTTCATCGGGTTGATTTCTTCTATCCACATGTGGCTCAGTTTAGCTGATAGTTTAACTATAGTTCCCTTCCTCTTACTGTTCTATATTCAGCTTAGGTTGCTCAATAGGTGTCGTAGGCTCTCTTCCATTTTTAGGAATTAGTTGCCTCATCTCTTCCCTCTGTTCGGCCATCATAGCTTGGATCATTGCTTAGACTCCTACCATTGTAATTTTCTCTTGTGCAAGCAGTGCTCCTTGCGCATACTTGACTACAGAAGGCTCAGAAGCCTAATTACCATTCTCTAATCCGCTTCAAGTTCCCACTATGTTGATCTATACACCAAAGCAGGCATTTAGTGTACTGAGACGAGAGCTTAATAGAGTGAAGATTTTAATCGACGTATAATCGTCCTTATTCTTTTGAAATATTTACATTCCAGTTCTAATACCATACTTTAAATGTTTAGAATCATGAACACATAAAATTTTCAAATCCAGGTTGGAAAAAGACCAAAATTCGTTCATATAATAGCATCCTAGGTAGGTTTTCTAAAGCATATAAATGTATCCTATAGTTGTGGCATGCTATATCATAAATCATTTAGCACATAAAATCAAGTTACTTATCATTCCTAACATAGGCTAGCGCTGTGTCAGTTCAGGCATACCACCTAAAATATGGCAGACACATATCTCACAATCATCACGTACCATTCTAAGTTTAAGTCAAAAAATGCTCAGAATTCCAAGTTCCCTTAAACTAATGCTTTGATACCAACTGTGACATCTCCAATATCATGGCCATAAAAGACTGATTTATTTATGCTTATTAAAAATCTAAGTATTCTTCTTAAAGAGTTATAATCTTGAATTTGTTCCGAAAAAACATGATAATAATACTATGTCACACCCCCAAACCGGAACGACGGAAAGAAAGCAATACAACCATCATATATATAATTGAAAGTTTACATTGTTTAAAAGTGTACATGTTCAAAATCAATTACAATATGATGTCAAAATTTTAAATTAAACTGGCGCCGCAACGTCGCTTCTCCAAAATCCATTTGTTACCTGTAATTACTGAATCCCTGGGACATACACGTAGTTTTGAAAGAGTAGATCAGCATTTAAGCTGGTGAGTTTCATAAGTATTTAATGACAATGTTTGTATGAAATGAAATGTTTTTGTTCCTTGTTTGCTTGTTCCTAGAAAATCCTATATTTTCTACTAGTATAAATGTAGCGTTCTTTCAAGACCAATGTTTGTTTCTAGTAAATGTATGTACGTATAAAATTTCCAATATGTCTGAAAAACCCCATAAATCATTGTGTTTTTAATACTCCATGTGAGTTTTATAACCATACTAATGACAAGGAATGCCTATACACAACGTTCTTCAGGCGTTGGAATGTTCTGACGTTTGTCACCCCAAATGGTGGACTGTAGCTAACAGTCAGGGCGCGGGTTGTCAAGCCCGTGTAGATCTATACACAAACACCATGCTCCCCCTCCAAGGGATTCTGGTATATAATACAGGACTTGAAATGTGTACTCGAACGTACGTGAAGTTAATGTCTCACAAAACTTAGTATAAACAGATTTACGTGTGAAAACTTTCGTTCGTTATTGTATATGAAAGTAGCTTCCTGAAATACTATTTCCGTGTATGTAAAAGTTCGTAGTATTCTCGTGAAACTATACCTATTATAGTTTCCTAAAAGTGTGTTTCGTTTTTGTAATAAACCCTTAGTAAAAATGTTCACTTGTTATGAAAAGTGTAGTTTTTGCAGTGCCAAAACCGACACACAGAAATGTAGTATAAGCAAGTATCTGATTTATATAAATACATAAATCGTTTCTGATTTCAAAAGATAAAATGTTGTCGTGGTATAATTTGCATATGAAAGTTTCCCTTTGATAGTTTCAAATCACATATGATTCCTTTGACAAAACGCGTAAAGTGAAAGTTTATATAACACACGATAATAATCGAGTGTTTTATTTGTATTCCCCCCTTAAAAGCATGTAAAAGTACTAATAAAACATTTAAAAGTGTGAATTATAACTCACTTGTAAGATCAGAGGTTGCGGGATGAAAACCGGACAAAATTTCAGCTTGAGAAAGTGGATTTCCTCAGGATTCTCGGGAATCTCGGAAGCACAAACGAACTTCGGGACTCGAGCAAAGTGATCGGGGCTTCAGGGTAGTACGGGCACGGAAAACGAGGCAATATCGTAAGAGAAATGAGAGAAATGGTGTCATTTTCCCGGAATCCTCGCATCCCTTTTAATGGGGGCTGAGAGACCTCCGTACGCGGGGCGTACGAGTGTGTCATGCGTGACCGAGTCCTCGACTGCCTCGACTTCGGATGGGACGGGATGGGTAGGCTCGCGTAGGGGCGACATGGACGAACCGAGGCCAAGGCCTCGACTACGCCACGCGTACGCCTGTACGAGGCGCGTAACTCGGATGGACCCGGTGACTCACCCTTCGGATAAAACTGATTTTTGAATTAAATTTATATATTAATCATTTAGGAAACTTCAGAAATTCATATCTTCTTCATACGAACTCCGTTTTCGACGTTCTTTATATCCACGCGAAGGTGAGACCATACTCTATAACTTTCGTTTAGATTCTGTCGGCAAATTCCGAAATTATTTTTATTATCTATTTTTAAAAGGTCGCGGTAAGACAATTTCTTTAAAAATTCATAACTTCTTTATTTGACGTCGGTTTTTGCCAGACTTTTTACCGCTGAAATACCATTGTTGAGACCTTCGATTCTCGTTTAGGTCATTCCGGTCAAAAGTCGCTCGATCTATGATTCGAGTTTTTAGCCATCTGTCGTTAAGCCGAACTTGAAAAATTCCTAACTTTCTTATACGAAGTCGGATTTGGGTGTTCTTTTTACGTACGATCACAGTTTAATGACTTCTAAAATAATAGGTAATTTAATTGGTGATTTTTGGATATTTTATTTTCGAAGTTAATTTTATTATAACTAACGTGGTTACAATACTTGACTTTTTAGGTCGTTTACATGTAGTTGAAATATCGGGTTGTCACATATTATCAAAACATTTTAAAAGAAATGTACTTTGTATTTAATAAAAACATTGGGATGTCATTCTTCAATGCAGTACATAAGCATAAACAAAAGATTGCATTCCTTACAATTGTACTTTAACCTATTGGCCTATATTCCGTAATAGACAATTATGATATAGACTAGAATTGGAAGAAAACAAAGTGTAATTATGTAGTATGTATATATATATATATATATATATATATATATATATATATATATATATATATCCTATGTAATCTATCAATCATTATATACAGCACACAATATTATACCTAGATTATTATGGTATCAGAGCTTATCTATTCCTAAACCTATTCGGTGCCTAACAGCTTCTCTTATTATTGATCAAACAGTAACTGACAATCAGATGTCCTCTAATCCTTCACTAGCAATCACCGATCCAACACTCATGCTCTGTTCCTTTTTTTCATCAGCCCCTTTTTTTGGTTCTTCTCGACGCCACAATATCCTTGATTGTTGCAATCATTACCACTGAGAAAACCTCTCACAACTCTCACTGTAACAACGCAAATTTTCAAACAAAATTTTCATTTAGAATAAAGTGGATTATTTCAACCAAATATAATTATTCCAAATTTCATATCAAAATACAATCATAAATCCCCAAGATCTCAAAACATCAACAGTGTGTACGCGTCATGCCGGCGCCTTCCCACGGTCCTCGCTAGTACCTGAAACACATACATGACAACTGTAAGCATAAATGCTTAGTGAGTTCCCCAGTATACTACTTACGCACATACGCCTTTCCAGGCCTTGAGATAATCGCCTTCCGGCCCATAACATATTGCCTTCCGGCCCATAACATAATGCCTTCCGGCCCATAACATATTGCCTTCCGGCCCATAATATATTGCCTTCCGGCCCATAACATATTGCCTTCCGGCCCATAAACATACACAGCAATTAATACATTAATCTTAACACATATAGCACATATATCATATATCATATCCGACCTTTCAGTCACATAACATATTGCCTTCCGGCCCGTATAAACATACATAGCACGCATAGCAAATACCTTACCATTTATAGCACGTATAACACAAATCATATCCGACCTTCCGATCACACAGTCAAACCCTTCCAGGTACAGTATAGTGGAAGACTCACCTCGTGGATACTGAAAGTTAGCAACTCCTGAAATCACTCGCACTTGATCTGCCGAGCTACAGACTCCCTATAATATCATATAACCCTTATTAATACTTTTATCTTTCAAGACAACTGACCCTAAGAAATTACATGTAGGTCAACTCTGGTCAACAGTCAACAGTCAACGGTCAGCTTGACTGGACTCGGCGAGTGCAAAGGCGACTCGGCGAGTCTAGACGCCCTCCCCAACTTTCCCTGATGTTCTCTTTCTACTCGTCGAGTATCCCTCTTGGCTCGACGAGATCCTCGTGGAAGAATCGCGAGGCCACCCCGACTCCACTCGCCGAGTCTCAAGAACAGCTCGACGAGTTCCAGTCAATCTCCAAGCTACTCGCCGAGTCTGTTCATCGGACTCGGCGAGTCCATGCCATGCAGTCAATCAAACTGCTTCCTGAGATAAGTATTGTCCCGAAATACACAAGCATGGGACATTTTGTACCTCTAAAGCTCCTAATACAGGGTTATATTCGTTTGGGTAACAAGGTAATAATCCATCTAATCACCAAATGGGTTCCATAAACCCTAAATCCTTGCACACATCAACATAACAGAAAAGATCCGAAATATTACCTGAATAACGCACTCTCTGTGTCCCCAAACCTCAGAACTCGAATCCCTTGCTGTTCCTTTAGCCAAAACTCTTCTCCTCCTTGCACAACAATTTCTTCAAGGTCCTAATATCCTTCGATCTTGCTCTAGATGCCCACAGCCGTTTAGGGTTCTTCTCAGTCGACTAAAAACGGACAATGACGGCCTATAAGTGCATTATATACGTTCCAAAACCAAACGGCTAGGGTTTCTGCTGAACAGTGCAAACTCGCCGAGTCCATAATGGACTCGTCGAGTCCAGTCGCGAACCCGCGACCCAGTCTGTGGTCCTACTCGGCGAGTCTGGCTCCAACTCGCCGAGTCCCCTCCTAAAACACCCCAAAAACAATATTATAAAAATACCTGAAATTCCGGGCTGTTACAACTCTCCCCCACTAGGACTAGACTTCGCCCTCGAAGTCTCACTCTGCAAATAACTCCGGATGTTGCTCCCGCATCTCACGCTCCGGCTCCCAAGTCATCTCCGATCCTTTCCGGTGTTGCCACTGAACCAACACCAGAGGTACCTCCTTGTTCCTCATAACCTTGATCTTCCGATCCCTGATAGCTACTGGTCTCTCGGCGTAATTCAGGCTCGCATCCACCTGAATATCCTCTAGTGGAACCACTGCCGATTCATCGGCTATACACTTCCTCAACTGTGATACGTGAAAGGTATTGTGGATCTGTCCCAACTCTGCTGATAACTCCAACCGATAAGCTACCCGGCCTACCCTTGCAATCACACGAAATGGACCTATGAACCGGGGCCCCAACTTGCCCCTCTTCCTGAACCGGATCACTCCTTTCCAAGGAGAAACCTTCAAGAGGACGAAGTCGCCAACCTGAAATTCAAGCTCGGACCGTCGTCTGTCCGCATAACTCTTCTGTCGGCTCTGGGCGGTCAATAACCTCTGTCTATCCTGCTGAATCTGTTCTGTCGTCTGGAGTACGATCTCTGTACTGCCCATCACTCTCTGTCCCACCTCTCCCCAACAAATGGGGGTCCGACACCTCCTACCATACAACAACTCAAAAGGTGGCATACCAATGCTCGAATGATGGCTGTTGTTGTAGGAAAACTCTACCAAAGGTAAATGCGCATCCCAGCTACCCCCGAAGTCTAACACACACGCTCGAAGCATGTCCTCCAGTGTCTGAATCGTTCGCTCGCTCTGACCGTCTGTCTGGGGATGGTATGCAGTACTAAAATGTAGTTTAGTACCCAGCTCCTCATGGAATTTCTTCCAGAACCTAGAAGTGAAGCGTACATCACGGTCCGAAACAATCGAGATCGGCACTCCATGCCGAGATACCACCTCCCTCACATATAACTCCGCCAACTTCTCCGCTGATGAACTCTCGCTGATAGCAAGAAAGTGTGCACTCTTCGTCAATCTATCCACAATTACCCAAATTGCATCGACTCCTCTGGCAGTTCTCGGCAATTTGGTGATGAAATCCATAGTAATCTGTTCCCACTTCCACTCAGGAATCTCCAAAGGCTACAACTTACCATGCGGTCTCTGGTGCTCGGCCTTAACTCTACGGCAGGTCAAACACCTCTCAACGAACCAGGCGACGTCTCTCTTCATACAGGGCCACCAGTATTCCTTCCTCAAGTCCAAATACATCTTCGTAGCACCGGGATGGATCGAAAATTTCGATCTGTGAGCCTCCTCCATCAAAGTAACGCGCGTACCGCCCACGAACGGTACCCAAATCCGACCCTGAAACGTCAGAAGTCCTCGTCCATCCTTAACGAACTCTGAAATTAACCCAACGACCCGTTCTTTCTTCTGCATCTCGGATCTCACAGCCTCGGCCTGTGCCCCACGAATAGCATCCAATACCAGAGTCATCACCGTCAGTCTCAGACATACATCTCGCAATGGAGTGCTCTCCGCCCTGCGGCTCAATGCATCGGCTACCACATTAGCCTTGCCCGGGTGGTATAGGATTTCGCAGTCATAATCCTTGACCACATCCAACCATCTCCTCTGACGCATATTTAGGTTGGGTTGATCCATCAAATACTTCAAACTCTTATGGTCCGTGTATATCGTACATCGAACCCCATACAGGTAGTGACGCCAAATCTTGAGAGCGAACACTACTGCCCCCAACCCTGAAATCGATGCGTCGCAATATACGACAAAATCTTCCATCCCTTCCGGGAGAGCTAATACCGGGGCTTCGCACAATCTCTGGCGAAGTGTCTCGAAAGAAGTATGTTGCTCGGGTCCCCATGAGAATGCAACACCCTTCCGGGTCAGTCTGGTGAGCGGTACTGCGATCTTGGAGAAGTCTCTAATAAACCTCCGATAGTACCCCGCCAACCCAAGGAAACTCCTGATCTCGGAAGGTGACTTCGGTACCTCCCAACTCATCACTGCCGCGACCATGGCCGGATCGACCAATATCCCTGCCTGATTAACAACATGTCCAAGAAATTGGACCTCCCGCAACCAGAAGTCACATTTGGAGAATTTTGCATATAGCTTCTCCAACCTCAGTACCCCAAGGACCTCCCTCAAATGTCCCTCATGCTGCTCTCTAGATCCCGAATACACCAGGATGTCGTCGATAAATACAATCACAGACCGATCCAGCATCGGCCTGCATACCCTGTTCATGAGGTGCATGAACACTGCCGGGGCATTCGTGAGCCCGAAAGGCATCACCACGAACTCATAATGCCCATATCGCATCCTAAATGCTGTCTTCTGGACGTCCTCATCCCGCACTCTTACCTGATGGTACCCTGATCTCAGATCGATCTTGGAAAACCAAGATGCCCCTTGCAACTGATCGAATAAATCATCGATCCTCGGTAACGGATAGCGGTTCTTGACCGTCACCTTGTTCAACTCCCGGTAGTCAATGCACATCCGGTGTGAACCATCCTTCTTCTTGACGAACAGAATCGGTGCTCCCCACGGCGAGCTGCTCGGCCAAATAAATCCCTTCCCCAGCAACTCCTGGAGTTGTGAGGACAACTCTTGCATCTCTGGAGGTGCGAGACGATAAGGCACCTTCGCAATAGGCGCAGCCCCCGGAATCAGATCGATACCAAACTCTACTTGCCTCGCAGGAGGTACTCCCGGCAGCTCCTCGGGAAAAACATCTGGAAACTCGCGCACCACTGGAACCTCCTCCACTGACCTCGGTCTCTCGGAAGCCTCCCGCGTATCCATCACATACGCCACAAAACCCTTACATCCCTGCTGTAGACATTGCCTCGCCCTAGCGGCCGAACAAAAAGCTGATCCTGAACGGGTACCCTCGCCGTACACCGTAAGAACTCCCCCACTAGGGTCTCGTATAGTCACCAGCTGGCGCTCACAGTCGATGACAGTGCTGAATCGGCTCAACCAGTCCATGCCCACGATGACACAGACATCACCCATCGCAATAGGAACTAGGTCAATCGGAAACTCAACCCCGAAAATCTCTAGTACGCATCCCCGAAGAACCTCCGTGGCACAAACCACCCTCTCGGCCGCTATAGAAACGCTCAGAGGCCGACTTAACGGTTCACGACTAATACTGATATGCTGACTAAAAGCTAAAGATACAAAGGACCTACTCGCACCCGAATCAAATAACACTAGAGCAGGCATAGAGTTCACAAGAAAAGTACCTACACATATATTAACATAAGCATAACATCTCGACTTTAAATAAATACGTGAATTACAGCATACCTGCCACAACATTGGGCGTAGCGCGGACCTCTTCCGCAGTCAGCTGAAAGGCTCTCCCGCGAGCCCTCGGGGCCTCGACCTTCGCCGGTCGAGTCTCAGTAGTCCTGGTAGTAGGTGTAGATCCCTGACGAAGCTGCGGGCACTCGGCCTTCCGATGGCCTGTCTGGTTGCAATGAAAACAAACCATAAACCCCTTAGGACAATACCTGGCAATGTGTCCTTCCTTGCCACACTTGTAGCAACCACCAGCTCGGCACGCCCCCTCATGACTTTTGCTGCACTTCCCGCAAGTGCGGCCCTTCTGACCTCCCATCCTCGAATCAGCGGACTTGATCCGCTTGGCTGCCGGCTGAGACTGAGCCGGCCGCCGGTCCACCTGCCGAGACTCGGCCTCCTCCCTGGCCAGGGTCTCCAACTCGATCTCGCGCTTCCTGGCATTCGCCTGAAGCTCAGTGAAAGTACGATAGGTGGAGTTTGACACAAACTCCCGGATATCCCTCCTCAAAACGCCTAAATACCGGCTCATCCGTGACTGCTCTGTAGACACCAGCTCGGGGCAGAACATCGCCCTCTCGTGAAACTTCCATGTGACCACCGCAACGGAATCAGTACCCTGCTTAAGAGTCAAGAACTCCTGAATCAATCGTTCCCTCTCCACTGGGGGAACGTACTCGTCCCTGAACATGTCAGTAAACCTCTCCCATGTCACCGTTGTAATCTCCGCCAAAGTGAAGTTCGCCGTCACGAACTTCCACCAATCCTTCGCTCCCGGACGGAGCTGGTTCAAAGCGAACCGTACCCTCAGGTGCTCCGGGCATGAGCAAGTGTAGAAGCACCCTTCAATGTCGGTGATCCACCTCATCGCAGCAATCGGATCCTGCGTCCCATCGAACTCAGGGGGTTTCGTGTTGCTGAATTCCCGGAATAGCAACGAATCGCCCCCTTGCGGCCTGGCAGCGGCCACTACTGCGGTAGCGGCAGCGGCTGCAGTCTCAGTCAGTGCGGCGTACCGCTCTTCGAACGTCTCCATCAGAGTGGCCTTAATAGACCCAAACATCTCCGGGATCTCAGCCCGGATCGCTGCAGCTACCTCCTCCTGTATCATCTGACGAATATCCTCGTCGCTCACACCGCTCGAACTCGCCCCGTGGCGTGTGGTAACCATGATGTCTCTGAAATACAACATAAAATTATCAGAGACTCCATCAAGTACAATTGCACTTGATACGCAACCCTACTCAGTCTCCGATATCCAGGGATTCTTACTTGGGTCTCCCACCGACCCGGTGTCTTCGGTAGTACGGGCCCAATACTACCGACCACACCGTATCAGTATTCGTCCCAAATCTTCCTCCCCAAACCCCGAATAGTGAGTACTCTACTTTGATATGCACTATCTACCTATATGCTACCAAATATCTCATATCGGCAAACTCCCTAGACTAAGGCATCACAAATCAGGCCACTCTAGTCCTATCATGAATACCTAGTCTTCTAGCATGCATAACAATTCATAATTCATTGCATAACATAACATTGTAAGGTATTCTGGGGATCTTTACCATTCGGGCGCTGGCTGATTGTACACACTGCTTCTTTCTTGTTTACCACTTTACCATTTATAAAAGTTTATGCCTTTATTATTTTTAAAAGACTTTCCTCAAATCCTCGGTTTGAGTTCAGTTACACCCGAAGGTACACCCGAATCCCTCAAACCTGGCTCTGATACCAATTGTAACAACGCAAATTTTCAAACAAAATTTTCATTTAGAATAAAGTGGATTATTTCAAACAAATATAATTATTCCAAATTTCATATCAAAATACAATCATAAATCCCCAAGATCTCAAAACATCAACAGTGTGTACGCGTCATGTCGGCGCCTTCCCACGGTCCTCGCTAGTACTTGAAACACATACATGACAACTGTAAGCATAAATGCTTAGTGAGTTCCCGAGTATACTACTTACGCACATACGCCTTTCCAGGCCTTGAGATAATAGCCTTCCGGCCCATAACATATTGTCTTCCGGCCCATAACATAATGCCTTCCGGCCCATAACATATTGCCTTCCGGCCCATAATATATTGCCTTCCGGCCCATAACATATTTCCTTCCGGCCCATAAACATACACAGCAATTAATACATTAATCTTAAAACATATAGCACATATATCATATATCATATCCGACCTTTCAGTCACATAACATATTGCCTTCCGGCCCGTATAAACATACATAGCACGCATAGCAAATACCTTACCATATATAGCACGTATAACACAAATCATATCCGACCTTCCGGTCACACAGTCAAACCCTTCCGGGTACAGTATAGTGAGAAGACTCACCTCGTGGATACTGAAAGTTAGCAACTCCTGAAATCAATCGCACTCGATCCGCCGAGCTACAGACTCCCTATAATATCATATAACCCTTATTAATACTTTTATCTTTCAAGACAACTGACCCTAAGAAATTACATGTAGGTCAACTCTGGTCAACGGTCAACAGTCAACGGTCAGCTTGACCGGACTCGGCGAGTGCAAAGGCGACTCGGCGAGTCTAGATGTCCTCCCCAACTTTCCCTGATGTTCCCTTTCTACTTGTCGAGTATCCCTCTTGGCTCGACGAGACCCTCGTGGAAGAATCGCGGGGCCACCCCGACTCCACTCGCCGAGTCTGAAGAACAGCTCGACGAGTTCCAGTCAATCTCCAAGCTACTCGCCGAGTCTGTTCATCGGACTCGGCGAGTCCATGCCATGCAGTCGATCAAACTGCTTCCTGAGATAAGTATTGTCCCGAAATACACAAGCATGGGACCTTCTGGACCTCTAAAGGTCCTAATACAGGGTTATAGTCGTTTGGGTAACAAGGTAATAATCCATCTAATCACCAAATGGGTTCCATAAACCCTAAATCCATGCACACATCAACATAACAGAAAAGATTTGAAATATTACCTGAATAACGCACTCTCTGTGTCCCCAAACCTCAGAACTCGAATCCCTTGCTGTTCCTTTAGCCAAAACTCTTCTCCTCCTTGCACAACAATTTCTTCAAGGTCCTATTATCCTTCAATCTTGCTCTAGATGCCCACAGTCGTTTAGGGTTCTTCTCAGTCGACTAAAAACGGACAATGACGGCCTATAAGTGCATTATATACGTTCCAAAACCAAACGGCTAGGGTTTCCGCTGAACAGCGCAGACTCTCCGAGTCCATAATGGACTCGTCGAGTCCAGTCGCGAACCCGCGACCCAGTCTGTGGTCCTACTCGGCGAGTCTGGCTCCAACTCGCCGAGTCCCCTCCTAAAACACCCCAAAAACAATATTATAAAAATACCTGAAATTCCGGGCTGTTACACTAACAAATTCGAATTTACTCTCTCCCCAACCAACTATGTTTTTTTGAAAACAATGATTCACCCATTCGTTATTACAAACAATCGGATTGGATATATTGATGGTACCATTCCATGTCGATCACCACTAGTTGAATAAATCACCTCATCAACCAAACCCTAATTATCTTATATGGGTCTCTGAAGATGCTAATGTCATGATGTTGATCATCTCGAGAATCTCAGAGGATACTTTTCCTTAAGTTCAAAGTACCTCCACATCACGTGAAGTATGGATTTCATTGGAATGAGCATAAACCCCTCTTACTTCCTCTAGGGAATATACCCAACAAACATGTTGGGTTAAATTATGGTTTATACTTTACTTTTCTGGGCAATTATATTTTTCTGTAATATTTATGGAATTTACGGTCATGTTTACGGTTGAGTTTACGGCCGTAAACACCTTACGACCGTAAACCCATTTACGGCCCATGTCCACCAAGCCCATATTCTCCAAGTATAAATATAGGTGTTAGGGTGAGGAGTACAGATTGATAAACCCTAGAGAATTTACGGCCTAGAGAGAGAAAAACGAGTGTGTGAGAATCTATTGTAAGGAATTTCATTCATATCATCAATACAGTCAAGATTCTTAATATTGTTCTTCTCCTTCTCTTCTATTTGATCTGACATCATCCGTTTGATTGGGATTCCGCACCATCAAACGGATCTGATTGATACACGGGCAAATTAGGGATTTACAATTGGTATCAGAGCCAAGTGGTATCAGTCAATTTTGTCAGATTTGGGGCATTATTTGATCTTATTTTCGAAATATTTTTGCGTTTTTGGATATATCTCTGAAAAATAAGGGGGGTTTGTTCTTCGTGTTTTTCATAAAAAAGGGTTTTTGAGCTTCAAAGTCGAAAAATCGGTGTTTTTGATCGGAGTTTGCAGCCGGCGGCTAGGGTTTCTGTGTTCACGGCCGAAGTTTGCGGCCGGAAACAGTTCATGGTCACCGGAGGCTTGCGGCCTCGACTCGGACGTTGCGGCTGGCAGCTTGCGGTCGGCTTGAACGGCTCGGTGGAAGACAACTCGGCTCGGCTCGACAGCATCACTAGTCGAGCTTCAAATAAAAAGGGGAGGGGGACACGAAGTAAGGAGGAGGCGGAGATCGAACCAAGACCTTCCATTCAGTAGACAGCGCAGATTGCCAACTCCACCATCAGATCCCTTGTGACTTATCCCCGAAATATTAAACTTAATCACTCCCAGTCGCACCAATTTTCGCATTTTAACACTTTTAACCCCTAAAATCAATTTCTTTCATTTTTAAAAGTTATTTTTTAAAACCAAAATAATAATAATAATAATAATAATAATAATAATAATAATAATAATAATAATTAATTTTAATTTTTGAATTTTATTTTTGACTTTTTATTTCAAATTTTGATTTTGATTTTCATGCTTGACCTTTGATTTTAAACATTGACTTTTTCGTTTAATTTTTTAAAAAATTTCAAATTTAAGCTTTCGGTTTGACTTTCAAGTTTGATTTTTTTTAAGTTTGACTTTTTCAAGGTTGACTTTTTCATGTTTGACTTTTGAGTTTAATTTTTTTAATTTTGACTTTTAAGTTTTATCTTAGTTTTTTTTAATTAATTTTAAGGTCTACGAGGGAGTTGAAAACATGAAAGAAAGTCGTCAGGATATGTTAAGACAAAATTTCAAAATTTTCGATTATGTCCCTGGAGAAACGCTCGAAACTCAGTTGCAACGATTTACTACACTCACTACTGAGATGAATATAGTCGGAATCTTCTTGACTAAGTCCGAGATAAACAAAAAGCAGCTAAATTAACTTCCGAAATCGTGGGATATGAACGTGGCCATCATCAAGAAGGTAATGTTATTCAAGAACTTGATGCTTTGAAGTGTAGAGAAACAATGAGTTCTGAACAAATTCCGGTCACTGGAGTTACATGTACTCCAGCTTGTGAAGCCACGATTAAATTTCTTCGGGAACAAATTGATATATTTAAAAAGAGAAGTTGAGGACCTAAGATATGAAGGATATCAACTCAGGAAAGGACAGAAACACCTGAAGGCTGAGTTAGAAGCAAAAACCAAGAACTTTAGGAAACTTCAGGAAGACTATAGCAACAAGAGTGAAAATTATGATTATGTTAAAGGACAACTTGCTGCTGTAACTGAAGAACTTGACGCTTTAAAAATTAAGTGTGGAAAAACTGATGTCAGTTTCAAAAATTATACTACGTCAAGTCAGACAGTCGAGTCCTTATATGAAACCCAATTAAAATTCAAAGAAAATCAAAATAAGGGTCTAGGGTATGATAGTGTACCTCCTCCTTATAATCATAACTACACATTCATCCTTATGACACATGACGAAACTGACAGGGAGCCACATCTTCAATATGGAAAACGAGTTGGATTTGTGTCAGGAGGAGTTATTAATATTAAAGATTCTAATGTTGCTACTTCTTGTGCAGGGAAAGTAACAGAGGATGAGAACAAGGAGAGTTCTTATGAACAAACAAACGAACCCTTGAACTCTGAATCTGTTGCTTCTAATCAACCTCCCGTTGGTAAATACAGGCCACCATTTCAAGCTAAACAGAGTGCGTGTTGCAACTGTGCGTATGGAAAAAGCAAGAGACAAGGCAAGGATATGCCACCAGGGGCAGGAAGAGACAACTCCCCAGTGAAAAAAAGGACATGTTTTCACTGTGGAACACCTGGACACATTGCCAGAAATTATCCTAACCGCGCGTATGTTCCCTATTACGCACAAGGATGGAAAAACGCGCCAAGTGGGAGATACTTCAAAAGAAACCCTTCCAGGTCACGTTCAGACAATGATAACTGGAACGCGCAAAAATTCAACTCCCAAGGCCAAGCATCCGAATCCCAAGGGCAAGAAGGAAATGTCAGCTAACAAGCCCAATCCAAGAGATGATCCAGTAAAACAAAGACCGGTTAGGTCAAAGTCATCTCAACGGTCGACATCAAGATCAAAAGCAAGCATTGAGCCACCCATCAGATCGAAAAAGAAATGGGTTAAATCCAACTACAAATGGGTTCCGAAGGCTCAATCTCCCAAATCAACTAACGATTCTAATATTTTATGTCTTCTGTTTGTGATAAACAGGACATGTCATGGGAGAGAGTAACGTGCAAGGATGACAAAGGTCGACCCAGTTTTAAAATGGGCTGGGTTCCAAAGACCAACTAATCCCGCTCTGTATCGGAGCAGCTATGGAGGCATATCATCAGACTTCGGTGTGTTGGTAGTAGCTGTTCTAGGCACATGATAGGAGGCATCTCTCAACTGTACAACACTCAGAACATAGTTTGGGAGTATGTGTCCTTTGCGGGAAAGGAAGAAAAGAAGGGATCACATGGGGTTAGTGCTTAATGATATGAAGAATTTTTGGATCTGTTCTGAGATTATGCTTGTTGTTCTCAGACCTTCTAAATGCAGATTCAATCGGTGAATTACGGTTTGCGTTTTCTTCTCTATACTCCTGAGTTTTTCTTAACCTGATTCGCTTTAAAGACTAATTTTTGTGTAAGGATAGTTTAAATTTGCGCATTTACTTTCGTTTCTCTCCTATGCACAAATTTAGGGGGAGAAATAAAAACAAAACAAAAATTAGAAAATTTTCAAAAATCCAAAAACATTAGAAAATCAGAAAATTAAAAAAATATGTTGGTTATGAAATGTGCTTGAGGGAGATGTTTTAGGAAGTGATATTATCAAGTGATAACAGGCAACCTGAGTCTGCATAACGTACCTAAAAGTTAAAGGGTCTATGCTCTGACTTGATGCGTCGGTAGGAACGAAAAATTCTAAATGGACTTGATTAGGCATATTTGAACTTAGGAAATTTATAGACTTGACAAATTTTGACCTAGTTAGATCCGTTCAGCCTGACAATACGATGCTCGGATAGGCTGAGCAGGGAGATATATATGGGAATCTACTCGTCACATTAATTGAACCCATACTTGGAACGGTGGTTTAACTTTTCCTCGATGTGCGGATTCTATCCTTAATTCCGGTTGGATGGGGCGATTGGTAAATTCTGATAAATTAGGTCTGTAGAATATCATTTTCTTTCTTTCCGTCTGTTAGTCATATGTTGCACCCTTTGCGTGATTGGAAGAGATCCGACCTGGATTGAAACATATGCAACTCTATTTCTCTGCATGTTACATCTATGAAATTCCTCCTATCTGTTAGTCATATGCTGTCTACTTTGCGTGACCTCAAATCTGACCTGGTACACAGCATATGCAACTTTCTACTTCTCAAACCCTCTAAAGTGATAAGTTATTAAATTCTGAATCTATCTTCTCTCTGAATGGTTGTCTGCTCACCCGGTGTAAGGAGTACTCTGGAAGTTCTTGATGGTTGGGGCATATCAGGAAGCAGGAAACACGTTCCAGTACACTTAAAATTGAACTCATACAGATTGTTTATAGATCTCGCTGCTCAATTTAGGTGGACAACAATATCCTTGGTTGTCGTCAGATGAATGGTCCTTAAGATATAGTATCTAAGGAATTAGGATCAGATATAAATTTTAGGATTTTAAGTTCACCCTGTCCTGTAACAAATAGTATGTCCTAAATTTGTCACAATTTTTCGTGTTTAAGTGGATAACAATATCGACGATCGACCAGACAAAGATGTGGATATGAAAGGTACCGACAAGTGGATAAAGGTTGTCTAAAAACTTTGATCCCAAATCTCTCTTAAAGTTAGATATCATTTTATTTTTGTTAAATTTGTCATAGTTTCTTCTAATTTAAATATTATGGGAGAATTAAAAATTAAAAACAATAAAAAAAATCAGAAAAATTCAAAAAATCAAAGAAAAATCAGAAAAATTAAAAATCCAAAAATAGTGTTATTTCTGTTTTATTTCCTGTTCAGAAAAATAAAAAAAAATCCAAAAAATATTTTTGTTTCTGTTTTAATTTGTGTGCTAAGTTTTCTTTTAGTTTTGTTTTGTCTTGAAAAGTGATTTCAGGTATAGATAAGACTCATGGAGTTTGTGTTGAAGATTTCTGAGTCAAAGCCTCGTCCGTGAGCATCGAAGAATTCGCATTCGAAGGAGCAAGAAATGAAGATTATTCTTTCAACATTCAATCTTTTAACCCCAGAAGCAAGGTGAAGCTGCAATTGAAGATTATGTGACGGATTGCATTGAAGCCTCTTCAATCAGTTTGCTGCTATCGTTGTACTTGCTGAAGTGATCCAGAAGATTTGTTCTCTCTGATGTTCTCTCTGAAGATTTTCAAGCTGAAAGCGCTATCTTTCAAGAAGCAGTACGTAAAACCTCTTCACCCAATGTGCGTTCAATGTCAAATTCTGAAGAAAACCTCAAGGGCTCAAGATGAAATCATTCATTGAAGATTCATATGTTCATCCTGATGCTGTGAAGAAATCGAAGGTTAAAGCTGAAGCCAAGCTCCCATTGAAGATTAATAAGAAGTCCCAGCTACTTTTTAGGGGGAGCTTGTTGGGTCATTAAGAAAAGAAAGCTATAAACCAAGGGGGAGATTGTTGGGTTAAATTATGGTTTATACTTTACTTTTCTGGGCAATTATATTTTTCTATAATATTTATGGAGTTTACGGTTGAGTTTACGGCCGTAAACACCTTACGGCCGTAAACCCATTTACGTCCCATGTCCACCAAGCCCATATTCTCCAAGTATAAATATAGGTGTTAGGGTGAGGAGTACAGATTGATAAACCCTAGAGAATTTACGGCCTAGAGAGATAAAAACGAGTGTGTGAGAATCTACTGTAAGGAATTTCATTCATATCATCAATACAATCAAGATTCTTAATATTGTTCTTCTCCTTCTCTTCTATTTGATCTGACATCATCCGTTTGATTCAGATTCCGCACCATCAAACGGATCTGATTGATACACGAGCAAATTAGGGATTTACAAAACATAATAAAGATTCAGATGATGGAAGATGACACATCCTCAACATCTCTCAGACGTGCAAAGGATTATGTTGATGCTTTGGCTTAGATCAGCGAAGCTTTAAAGAGAAATACATTTTCATGTGTGTTATTGTAGGTCTTCTTGACGTCTACAGTGGATTAAAGCCAACTCTTCTTGCTAGATAAGTTCATATAGCCTTCAATTAATTGAATGGGCTGGTATCTAATCATGATTACATGATTAAACAGTTAGTTCCTGCTGACCCACCACCATATATTTTTTTCACACAAATGCTACTAAAAAGACTTCTACAACAAGCTCCTTACCATATGACTTCATGCAAGCTTTAAATCAACTTGTTTCCCAACTTGGGTTCAAACTGCAACCTGCTAATCAACAATCTCAAGCATTTTCCACTTTTTATTCTTCAAAAACTGTGTCCATGGCTACTTTTTCAACAACCATTGTCGAGGTTGTACTCAAACAATTGCAATAACAGGGGGAAATTTACTTGAGCCTCAGAACACCATCTATAGGAAATTCAATCGGTGTGGCATTAGCCACCTTCCATAAGATTCCCCTAATAGTAACCCTGCCACCTTCCTGAACTGATAGCCACCATCAGCTAATCATGATGAATATCGCTCACAAGCACAAGCTCGTTGGCTTCTTGATACCGACCCTAATAGCCATGTAGTACCATATTACTCTAGCATCGACACTGTTAAACCATATGATGGTTACAATTCCCTCTATGTTGGAAATAGTAATAACTTACTTATTTTACATATCGGTTCCACTAAATTTTATTCTTTGAAGAAAACTTTTTCCTTAACCAATATTCTTCATGTTCCATAAATCAAATGTAATCTTCTCTCTATTCATCAATTTTGCCATGATAATAACATTTTATTTGATTTTCATGATACTTCCTATGTTGTGAAGGATGAGAATTCATGTAATACCCTCCCCATGGGTATAAGTGAACATCGAGTCTACCCGTTTCAACTTCCATCCTTTCAACTAGTTTCAAGAAATGTCTTCACAACTGTTCATGCTCTTGTCCACACATAGCATCAACAACTTGGTCATCCACATGCACAACTTTTGAATTCCATGTCATCTAAATACTTTCTTCCTGTTTTACATAAAAGCTCAATTTCTCCTTGTAATGCTTGTCATATTGAGAAATCTTCAAAAGTATATTTAACATTGTCTACTTTTTAAAGCTCTTGCATTCTAGACTTAATTTTTTTTTTAAGTTTGTGATCCAGCCCTCGTTACCTCCTCTAAAGGGCACAATTACTTCTTATTGTGTGTTGATCATTTTACTTGTTACATATGGATCTTTCCTTTAAAACAAAAATTTTATGGTGTTAAAACAAAAAATGACCCTCTTCAGCTAAGGAACCGCAGACATGATGTCTTGATGATACCGCAGAGAAGATCTTACCAGAGAATGATTTTATCTTTTGTGAACCGCATACTTTAATACCAACTAGAGAGATGAACAATATGTGAAGACTGTTTGTACTTCTTTACTGACATTACTTGTTTACTTGTATTATCCGATGAACCATTCATGGTCACCGTAGTTAGTAGTTTTAATATTATTTTACTCTTCAATGTAACTTTTGTGACTCTATAAATAGAGCATCCCTCTTGATGTACTCTTACCACTTCCAGAACTCTTATTGAAATACAAGGTCGTTCATCTCTATCTATATTATCTTAACTGATGAAGCGAGTCCTTCTTCACTTTAGTTGATCATACTTACTAACTAGTGTTTGCATGCAAGCCTCGTTATGAATCAACTTGGTGTCTACTTGATATAACTTGTCACTATTTATATCCTTTATGTTTTCGCAACTAACTCTTCTAACTTATTTTTGTTGAGCTAACAAGATCCTTCGAGATTAACTTATTATTCTGCATCATTTATTTTGTGACTAACGTTTGTTCAATTTTTTCTATCAACAATTGGTATCAGAGCCAAAGTGGTTGCTTCTATACCACTAAATCTCATTCTTAAAATAAAAAAACAAGGAAATATGGCACAATCTTATTTATTGAACATTTCCAACATTGTTGGAGGCTCGAAAAGAGCTCCCATATTTGTTGCAAGTGAATACCACCATTGGTCTTAGAGAATGGAAAGATATCTTAAGAGGCTCGGTGGAGATGTATGGAAGTCTATGGAAGAAGGACCCCATCTCCCTGTTCTTGCTCCTGTTCATGCAGATGGTGCTCATGCATGACTAAGTAGAGCTCAGGTAGCGATAAACCGACCAACAAATGATTATTTTGACAAATTGGAGAAGGATGCCATAGCCATTTATGATGTGCTTCGACATCATCATCAACTACAAGTCTGCCAAGGAGATCTACGATGTGCTTAATAATTTTTACCAAGGGTCCGAAAGCTCAAGATAAAAAGCTCACCACTACACTCAATGAGCTCAAAAACTTTAAAGCTCTTCCCGGTGAAATTCTTTTGACGATTCATTCAAAAGGTTCAACCTCATCATCACGAAGCTGTCAAATGCTGGTACACTCCATTGTGTCACGAAACAAACCTAAATTTTTTGAATGGTTTAGGTAGACATTGGACTATTACTAAGATGATAGTCCAAGGAGACAGAAAGATCCATACTTTCTCACAGTTCAAGCTAAATAGTGAAATCCAAGCCTAAGAATCGTTGGTGTTAAAGGATTATGCATACCTAGGTGGACAACACGCCTTGATGGCTCAAACTACACAATTTACAACTCCTCGGTACCCATATCCTGTAAATTCATCATACAAACCTTCATATGGCAACACTCTACAGTCGTATGAAGCTGATGCAGAACTTGATGAAGAAGAAGAGTTTCAGAATGCCATTTCCCTGGTAAGCAAATAGTTTAACAAATGCCCACCACCCTCCTTTCGAAAGAACCAACAGTTTACCAAACCACCCTTTATTGCAACTTCAACCCACAGAGTAACCATTCAAGATATCCCAGAAACCTGTCACACCCGAAAACCGAAGGCGGAAACATTTTCGGGGTGGACTTCCACGTTGAGTATCAAATCCAATGCACAAAGTAAGTAAAGTAAAACAACCATTACATTACATAATAAAGTTTTACAGTTGCTTCAAAAGTAAAGTTTGTACAGTTGTGATACATAGTATATATAGACAAAATGAAACGGGTCTTGTAACAACCCGAAGTTTTCTATCGTCAAAAACTTGTTCTACCCGTAAGAATTCGCCGTTAGTCGGTCCGTTTTGTTCTTGCTTTGGGTTAATTAATTAAATTTAAATGTTTATTATAATTTAATGAGTGTTCAAATCCCTTAGGAACTCATGGAATTAACCCAAAAGTATTCATTTCAAAAAGTTAGAAACATTCCCGCCGGGTGACGGCAACTTAATCGGGTGCGATCTAAAGCCCCGTTTAATGCCGGTATCGGGTAGAATTCCACCGCGTCCAAGTTTTGGGAACTATATAAACATGTTAAACCTTTCATTTGAAGCTTTTTCCTTCTCTCTCTACTCTCTCTCTAACCTCTCTCCTAAAATCCAAGATTTAGGGTCCAAAACTCAATTTTAAGGCCTCAAATCCTTAAGGTAACTTCCTAACCTCATTGTATAGCTTATTTGACTTCCAAATTCGAGACTTAATCATGAAATAGGACACAAAGTATGATTTTACGGCCCAGGAAGGTTCCTAGGCCGTAAACACCAAAAATGAAGGGTTTTAAGCCCTTAAACCCCTCCTTGACAAGTTTGGGACTTAGATATGGCTAAATGGATTCAAGATATGGACTCTAAACAATTAAAACATGAACTTTGTGAAGTTTGAAGGAGTTTATGGCCAAGGATCATTCTTGGGCCGTAAACTCATATAACTAGGGTTTTCATGCCCTTAAACCCTTCCAAACCACTCATATGTCTTAGTTATGAATTATAGAACATAGATCTTTGCATTTGGACACATGAAACACAATTTTTGGGGGACTTACATGATTTTACGACCAAGGCTTGTGCTTGGGCCATAAACTCCATGAAATATGGTGCAAATCCAATTCTAGGGTGTTTGAAAGCCATCCAACACCACCAAAAGCCTTGGAATAAATCAAAGGACCAACCAAAAATAGTTTTAAGGCTTTACAAACATCAAAATCCCACATTTGAGAGTTTACGGCCATAGAACATGTCTCATGGCCGTAAACTCATAAAAGGGTGTAAAATGGTGCCCTAAACTCATTTCTAGGCTTCTGGGAATTTTTAGAATCACATGTGATTAATTTTAACACCTTAAAAACACTAAATCAAGGGGATTTGAGAGTTTACGGCCAAAGATCCCATGCATAGGCCGTAAACTCCCTTAAGTATCTCAAATGATGTTTTTAATTCAATCCAAGCCTTAAGTAAAATTAATCAAAGCATTTCCAAGTGTCCATATCCATTTATGACCCAAATTTGCACCATAAACCACCCTATCATGAGTTTACGGCCGTAAACTCATGGGGAATGGGTGTATTGGACCAAAAAATCTTGTATAAGTTTATTCATGGGGAGTAAACTCAAGTCCCAAGTCCCTCGCATCATTACATGTCCCTAAACGCCACCCGGGTCCCTTCAAACACTTGTATCGGAGTGTTTTCGTGACTTGAATCAATTGTCCCTATCCAACAATCAATCTAAGTCCTAATTAGATACAAATGTGTATCTTTACATCATAATTAGGAACCTCGCGTGTTTACAAGTCCCGGATCAACTCTTAGCATCCAAACCGTCACATATCTCGTCCAGTGAGTTCATACCCCTACCCTTTTTAAACTGTTTTCACTGTTTTCAGGGGGGAATAAAAGCAAAAGTACAAGGAAAACTTGTACTCAAACTTATTGTTTTTAGTTTAATCGTTTTCATTCTGTATGTTCTAATATCAATAACTGTGTTTATCAAATAGTTCGAATCACGAATTTAGCTTTCAAACTAATCATAGATTTCTCGATAAAATGCTTTAATCTAAACTATGTTTCATAATCTACGAATAACTTACTAATTTCCAATAATAACTAATTACGAAAACGAAAACGAATATGAAGCTATAACTAGGAATAGAACGAATAACAAAACTACAACTAGAAACAGAACGAATAACACATCTATAACTAGGAACAGAATGGATAACGAAACTATAATTAGGAACAGAACGAATACGAATACGATTGCGAATACGAATACGACTGCGAATATGAATACGACTGCAAATAGTATTAGGAGTAGGATTAGGGATAGGAATGTGACTACGAATACGAATACGAATACGACTGCGAATACGAATACGAATGCAAATAGTAATAGGAGTAGGAACAAGGAAACGAATACATTAACGAATACGAATACGAACACGAATAAGTACAATCATAACTAATTAAGAGTAAGAACACGAATATGAAGATGTGAATCTAAGTACATTCTGAAATATTACCATTAGGATATCAGCATAACTAGTTAATACAATAGGTACGAATGGAAATAAATCAGTATATCGAAGTTCAATAAATAACAATTACTTTTAGGAAAGTACGGGACTTTCCTGGGGAAAACAAAACATTACCTAATCACGTTCACATCTTTTACATCTTTAACATCGTTCACATTAGAAACCAACATGCAGGAAAGCATGGGGCTTTCCTGGGTAACACTTATACAGCTAGAAAGAGTAGCAAACTGAATAACATTACATCTCTTACAACTAGTAATATACAATCAGGAAAGTATGGGACTTTCCTGGGATCATAATTAATCAATTAGAACCGTATAACCTAACAATCCATCAATCTTCTCTCTTAAGAAAATATGGGATTTTCTTGGATAACAACTTTTCGGTAAACTAAAGGAAACTCGTACATATTCACAAAGCAAACATCTTATGAACTCACCAGCTTTATGCTGATTTTCAAACTGCTTGTATTCTCAGGTCAACATTAGACAGGTACCTAGCGAATCTTTTGGAGAAGACAGAGCGTACAGAAGACTCGTCTCTACTTTTGTTCATATATATTATGTATTACAAATGTACAACTTTACTTTTGAACAAATGTAAACTTTGATATGTAATGTAATGTTTGTTTACTTTGCTTACTATGTACATTGGATTTGATACTCAACTTGGAGTCAACCCCAGAGACGTTTCCGCCTTTGGTTTTCGGGGTGTGACAGGTCTTCATATACTCCGTCTTCTGATCAAAAGGAATCTTCGGGTACCTGTTCTAACGCTGACCTGAGAACACAAGCGGTTTGAAAATCAACATAAAGCTGGTGAGTTCATAAGTGGTTTTTGTTTGTGAAAATGTTTCGAGTTTCTTTTCTGTTTCTGAAATGTTATGTACACCAAGAAAATCCCGTATTTTCTTAAAAGTTGGTTATTGTTTCACAATGTAAAGTATAGTAAGTTTGTACACTGAATACATGTGTACATATATGAAAATGTATAGTTGATTATCTAACTTGTTAAACTGTTCTGTTTACTTATCATGTGTTACCAATTGTAAAAGATGTAATGTTATCCAGTTTGTTACTCTTTTTGATTATGTAAGTGTTACCTAGGAAACCCCATGCTTTCCTGCTTGTTGGTTTCTAATGTGAATGATGTTAAAGATGTAAAAGATGTAAACGTGATTAGGTTCCATGTTTTCCCCAGGAAAGTCCCGTACTTTCCTGAATGTTAGTTACAGTATGTGAAAGATGTAAAAGATGTAAAAGATGTAAAAGATGTAAAAGATGTATAAAGTGGTTCATTATTACTATAAGTAAATCTCTATTATCCTAATTGCGAGTTCCATAACCATACAATAGACTGAAAACCAGTGGCAATAAGTAGTCCACATGTGGCAATAAGTCGTCCACATACTTATGACTTTCGTCACCCTTGAACCATTTCGGTTCGGCTGTAGCTAGCAGCCAGGTGTGGGGTAGTCAGCCCCGTATAGATCTATACACTCAAGTCACGCTCTCTAAATACCAGAGATTCTGGTTATGGGTGTAGTCCTCCACTCGCGTATCTCGGTGGAGTATTCTCCGAGGACGTGTCTCCAATCATACAGGATTAACAAATTTACTAGTAATAATATGATAATCCTCCACTCGCGTATGTGTGTGGAGTGTTACCGAGGACAAAACAGTGTACGGGTATTATTCAAATGTCTAATGTCATGCTTTTAACTGATAAATTGTGGAAAACCATTTGTGAAATATATGTAAAACATAACAGTTTAAAGACCTATTTCACAAATATATGTTATGTGAGCTGCATGTTCAAATTGTTATCAGTTGTGATGATCAGTAATAAAAGCATATGAAATATGAAACACACATTTGAAAACATGTTTTGAGTACAAGAATTCTTTTGTACTTTTCTTGTGTCCCCCCCCCCCCCCCTGAAAACAGTGAAAACAGTGAAAAAGGGTAGGGGTATGAACTCACGCACCGGACTCAGAAATGTAACAACGCAAATTTTCAAACAAAATTTTCATTTAGAATAAAGTGGATTATTTCAACCAAATATAATTATTCCAAATTTCATATCAAAATACAATCATAAATCCCCAAGATCTCAAAACATCAACAGTGTGTACGCGTCATGTCGGCGCCTTCCCATGGTCCTCGCTAGTACCTGAAACACATACATGACAACTGTAAGCATAAATGCTTAGTGAGTTCCCCAGTATACTACTTACGCACATACGCCTTTCCAGGCCTTGAGATAATCGCCTTCCGGCCCATAACATATTGCCTTCCAGCCCATAACATAATGCCTTCCGGCCCATAACATATTGCCTTCCGGCCATAATATATTGCCTTCCGGCCCATAACATATTGCCTTCCGGCCCATAAACATACACAAAAATTAATACATTAATCTTAACACATATAGCACATATATCATATATCATATCCGACCTTTCAGTCACATAACATATTGCCTTCCGGCCCGTATAAACATACATAGCACGCATAGCAAATACCTTACCATTTATAGCACGTATAACACAAATCATATCCGACCTTCCGGTCACACAGTCAAACCCTTCCGGGTACAGTATAGTGAGAAGACTCACCTCGTGGATACTGAAAGTTAGCAACTCCTGAAATCACTCGCACTCGATCCGCCGAGCTTCAGACTCCCTATAATATCATATAACCCTTATTAATACTTTTATCTTTCAAGAAAACTGAACCTAAGAAATTACATGTAGGTCAACTCTGGTCAACGGTCAACAGTCAATGGTCAGCTTGACCGGACTCGGCGAGTGCAAAGGCGACTCGGTGAGTCTAGACGTCCTCCCCAACTTTCCCTGATGTTCCCTTTCTACTCGTCGAGTATTCCTCTTGGCTCGACGAGATCCTCGTGGAAGAATCGCGGGGCCACCCCGACTCCACTCGCCGAGTCTGAAGAACAGCTCGACGAGTTCCAGTCAATCTCCAAGCTACTCGCCGAGTCTGTTCATCGTACTCGGCGAGTCCATGCCATGCAGTCGATCAAACTGCTTCCTGAGATAAGTATTGTCCCGAAATACACAAGCATGGGACCTTCTGGACCTCTAAAGGTCCTAATACAGGGTTATAGTCGTTTGGGTAACAAGGTAATAATCCATCTAATCACCGAATGGGTTCCATAAACCCTAAATCCATGCACACATCAACATAATAGAAAAGATTCGAAATATTACCTGAATAACGCACTCTCTGTGTCCCCAAACCTCAGAACTCGAATCCCTTGCTGTTCCTTTAGCCAAAACTCTTCTCCTCCTTGCACAACAATTTCTTCAAGGTCCTAATATCCTTCAATCTTGCTCTAGATGCCCACAGCCGTTTAGGGTTCTTCTCAGTCGACTAAAAACGGACAATGACGGCCTATAAGTGCATTATATACGTTCCAAAACCAAACGGCTAGGGTTTCCGCTGAACAGCGCAGACTCGCTGAGTCCATAATGGACTCGTCGAGTCCAGTCGCGAACCTGCGACCCAGTCTGTGGTCCTACTCGGCGAGTCTGGCTCCAACTCGCCGAGTCCCCTCCTAAAACACCCCAAAAACAATATTATAAAAATACCTGAAATTCCGGGCTGTTACAACTCTCCCCCACTAGGACTAGACTTCGCCCTCGAAGTCTCACTCTGCAAATAACTCTGGATGTTGCTCCCGCATCTCACGCTCCGGCTCCCAAGTCATCTCCGATCCTTTCCGGTGTTGCCACTGAACCAACACCAGAGGTACCTCCTTGTTCCTCAGAACCTTGATCTTCCGATCCCTGATAGATACTGGTCTCTCGGCGTAATTCAGGCTCGCATCCACCTGAATATCCTCTAGTGGAACCACTACCGATTCATCGGCTATACACTTCCTCAACTGCGATACGTGAAAGGTATTGTGGATCTGTCCCAACTCTGCTGGCAACTCCAACCGATAAGCTACCCGACCTACCCTTGCAATCACACGAAATGGACCTATGAACCGGGGCCCCAACTTGCCCCTCTTCCTGAACCGGATCACTCCTTTCCAAGGAGAAACCTTCAAGAGGACGAAGTCGCCAACCTGAAATTCAAGCTCGGACCATCGTCTGTCCGCATAACTCTTCTGTCGGCTCTGGGCGGTCAATAACCTCTGTCTAACCTGCTGAATCTGTTCTGTCGTCTGGAGTACGATCTCTGTACTGCCCATCACTCTCTGTCCCACCTCTCCCCAGCAAATGGGGGTCCGACACCTCCTACCATACAACAACTCAAAAGGTGGCATACCAATGCTCGAATGATGGCTGTTGTTGTAGGAAAACTCTGCCAAAGGTAAATGTGTATCCCAGCTACCCCCGAAGTCTAACACATACGCTCGAAGCATGTCCTCCAGTGTCTGAATTGTCCGCTCGCTCTGACCGTCTGTCTGGGGATGGTATGCAGTACTAAAATGTAGTTTAGTACCCAACTCCTCATGGAATTTCTTCCAGAACCTGGAAGTGAAGCGTACATCACGGTCCGAAACAATCGAGATCGGCACTCCATGCCGAGATACCACCTCCCTCACATATAACTCCGCCAACTTCTCCGCTGATGAACTCTCGCTGATAGCAAGAAAGTGTGCACTCTTCGTCAATCTATCCACAATTACCCAAATTGCATCGACTCCTCTGGCAGTTCTCGGCAATTTGGTGATGAAATCCATAGTAATCTGTTGCCACTTTCTTCTGCATCTCGGATCTCACAGCCTCGGCCTGTGCCCCACGAATAGCATCCAATACCGGAGTCATCACCGTCAGTCTCAGACATACATCTCGCAATGGAGTGCTCTCCGCCCTGCGGCTCAATGCATCGGCTACCACATTAGCCTTGCCCGGGTGGTATAGGATTTCGCAGTCATAATCCTTGACCACATCCAACCATCTCCTCTGACGCATATTTAGGTTGGGTTGATCCATCAAATACTTCAAACTCTTATGGTCCGTGTATATCGTACATCGAACCCCATACAGGTAGTGACGCCAAATCTTGAGAGCGAACACTACTGCCCCCAACTCTAAGTCATGCGTGGGATATCTCGCCTCGTGAGGCTTTAGCTACCTCGATGCATAACCTATCACATGACCTCTCTGCATCAACACTGCACCCAATCCTGAAATCGATGCGTCGCAATATACGACAAAATCTTCCATCCCTTCCGGGAGAGCTAATACCGGGGCTTCGCACAATCTCTGGCGAAGTGTCTCGAAAGAAGTATGTTGCTCGGGTCCCCATGAGAATGCAACACCCTTCCGGGTCAGTCTGGTGAGCGGTACTGCGATCTTGGAGAAGTCTCTAATAAACCTCCGATAGTACCCCGCCAACCCAAGGAAACTCCTGATCTCGGAAGGTGACTTCGGTACCTCCCAACTCATCACTGCCGCGACCTTGGCCGGATCCACCAATATCCCTGCCTGATTAACAACATGTCCAAGAAATTGGACCTCCCGCAACCAGAAGTCACATTTGGAGAATTTTGCATATAGCTTCTCCGACCTCAGTACCCTAAGGACCTCCCTCAAATGTCCCTCATGCTGCTCTCTAGATCGCGAATACACCAGGATGTCGTCGATAAATACAATCACAGACCGATCCAGCATCGGCCTGCATACCCTGTTCATGAGGTCCATGAACACTGCCGGGGTATTGGTGAGCCCGAAAGGCATCACCACGAACTCATAATGCCCATATCGCGTCCTAAATGCTGTCTTCTGGATGTCCTCATCCCGCACTCTTACCTGATGGTACCCTGATCTCAAATCGATCTTGGAAAACCAAGATGCCCCTTGCGACTGATCGAATAAATCATCGATCCTTGGTAACGGATAGCGGTTCTTGACCGTCACCTTGTTCAACTCCCGGTAGTCAATGCACATCCGGTGTGAACCATCCTTCTTCTTGACGAACAGAATCGGTGCTCCCCACGGCGAGCTGCTCGGCCGAATAAATCCCTTCCCCAGCAACTCCTGGAGTTGCGAGGACAACTCTTGCATCTTTGGAGGTGCGAGACGATAAGGCACCTTCGTAATAGGCGCAGCCCCCGGAATCAGATCGATACCAAACTCTACTTGCCTCGCAGGAGGTACTCCCGGCAGCTCCTCGGGAAAAACATCTGGAAACTCGCGCACCACTGGAACCTCCTCCACTGACCTCGGTCTCTCGGAAGCCTCCCGCTTATCCATCACATACGCCACAAAACCCTTACATCCCTGCTGTAGACATTGCCTCGCCCTAGCGGCCGAACAAAAAGCTGATCCTGAACGGGTACCCTCGCCGTACACCGTAAGAACTCCCCCACTAGGGTCTCGTATAGTCACTAGCTGGCGCTCACAGTCGATGACAGCGCTGAATCGGCTCAACCAGTCCATGCCCACGATGACACAGACATCACCCATCGCAATAGGAACTAGGTCAATCGGAAACTCAACCCCGAAAATCTCTAGTACGCATCCCCGAAGAACCTCCGTGGCACAAACCACCCTCTCGGCCGCTATAGAAACGCTCAGAGGCCGACTTAACGGTTCACGACTAATACTGATATGCTGTCTAAAAGCTAAAGATACAAAGGACCTACTCGCACCCGAATCAAATAACACTAGAGCAGGCATAGAGTTCACAAGAAAAGTACCTACACATATATTAACATAAGCATAACATCTCGACTTTAAATAAATACGTGAATTACAGCATACCTGCCACAACATCGGGCGTAGCGCGGACCTCTTCCGCAGTCAGCTGAAAGGCTCTCCCGCGAGCCCTCGGGGCCTCGACCTTCGCCGGTCAAGTCTCAGTAGTCCTGGTAGTAGGTGTAGATCCCTGACGAAGCTGCGGGCACTCGGCCTTCCAATGGCCTGTCTGGTTGCAATGAAAACAAACCATAAACCCCTTAGGACAATCCCTGGCAATGTGTCCTTCCTTGCCACAGTTGTAGCAACCACCAGCTCGGCACGCCCCCTCATGACTTTTGCTGCACTTCCCGCATGTGCGGCCCTTCTGACCTCCCATCCTCGAATCAGCGGACTTGATCCGCTTGGCTGCCGGCTGAGACTGAGCCGGCCGCCGGTCCACCTGCCGAGACTCGGCCTCCTCCCTGGCCTGGGTCTCCAACTCGATCTCGCGCTTCCTGGCATTCGCCTGAAGCTCAGTGAAAGTACGATAGGTGGAGTTTGACATAAACTCCCAGATATCCCTCCTCAAAATGCCTAAATACCGGCTCATCCGTGACTGCTCTGTAGACACCAGCTCGGGGTAGAACATCGCTCTCTCGTGAAACTTCCGTGTGACCACCGCAACGGAATCAGTACCCTGCTTAAGAGTCAAGAACTCCTGAATCAATCGTTCCCTCTCCACTGGGGGAACGTACTCGTCCCTGAACATGTCAGTAAACCTCTCCCATGTCACCGCTGTAATCTCCGCCAAAGTGAAGTTCGCCGTCACGAACTTCCACCAATCCTTCGCTCCCAGACGGAGCTAGTTCAAAGCGAACCGTACCCTCAGGTGCTCCGGGCATGAGCAAGTGTAGAAGCACCCTTCAATGTCGGTGATCCACCTCATCGCAACAATCGGATCCTACGTCCCATCGAACTCAGGGGGTTTCGTGTTGCTGAATTCCCGGAATAGCAACGAATCGCCCCCTTGCGGCCTGGCAGCGGCCACGGCTGCGGTAGCGGCAGCGGCTGCAGTCTCACTCAGTGCGGCGTACCGCTCTTCGAACGTCATCATCAGAGTGGTCTTAATAGACCCAAACATCTTCGGGATCTCAGCCCGGATCGCTGCAGCTACCTCCTCCTGTATTATCTGACGAATATCCTCGTCGCTCACACCGCTCGAACTCGCCCCGTGGCATGTGGTAACCATGATGTCTCTGAAATACAACATAAAATTATCAGAGACTCCATCAAGTACAATTGCACTTGATACGCAACCCTACTCAGTCTCCGATATCCAGGGATTCTTACTTGGGTCTCCCACCGACCCGGTGTCTTCGGTAGTACGGGCCCAATACTACCGACCACACCGTATCAGTATTCGTCCCAAATCTTCCTCCCCAAACCCCGAATAGTGAGTACTCTACTTTGATATGCACTATCTACCTGTATGCTACCAAATATCTCATATCGGCAAACTCCCTAGACTAAGGCATCACAAATCAGGCCACTCTAGTCCTATCATGAATACCTAGTCTTCTAGCATGCATAACAATTCATAATTCATTGCATAACATAACATTGTAAGGTATTCTGGGGATCTTTACCTTTCGGGCGCTGGCTGATTGTACACACTGCTTCTTTCTTGTTTACCACTTTACCATTTATAAAAGTTTATGCCTTTATTATTTTTAAAAGACTTTCCTCAAATCCTCGGTTTGAGTTCAGTTACACCCGAAGGTACACCCGAATCCCTCAAACCTGGCTCTGATACCAATTGTAACAACACAAATTTTCAAACAAAATTTTCATTTAGAATAAAGTGGATTATTTCAAACAAATATAATTATTCCAAATTTCATATCAAAATACAATCATAAATCCCCAAGATCTCAAAACATCAACAGTGTGTACGCGTCATGCCGGCGCCTTCCCACGGTCCTCGCTAGTACTTGAAACACATACATGACAACTGTAAGCATAAATGCTTAGTGAGTTCCCCAGTATACTACTTACGCACATACGCCTTTCCAGGCCTTGAGATAATCGCCTTCCGGCCCATAACATATTGCCTTCCGGCCCATAACATAATGCCTTCCGGCCCATAACATATTGCCTTTCGGCCCATAATATATTGCCTTCCGGCCCATAACATATTTCCTTCCGGCCCATAAACATACACAGCAATTAATACATTAATCTTAAAACATATAGCACATATATCATATATCATATCCGACCTTTCAGTCACATAACATATTGCCTTCCGGCCCGTATAAACATACATAGCACGCATAGCAAATAGCTTACCATATATAGCACGTATAACACAAATCATATCCGACCTTCCGGTCACACAGTCAAACCCTTCCGGGTACAGTATAGTGAGAAGACTCACCTCGTGGATACTGAAAGTTAGCAACTCCTGAAATCACTCGCACTCGATCCGCCGAGCTACAGACTCCCTATAATATCATATAACCCTTATTAATACTTTTATCTTTCAAGACAACTGACCCTAAGAAATTACATGTAGGTCAACTCTGGTCAACGGTCAACAGTCAACGGTCAGCT
The DNA here is from genome assembly GCF_052625555.1 of Lactuca saligna. Lineage (NCBI taxonomy): Eukaryota > Viridiplantae > Streptophyta > Magnoliopsida > Asterales > Asteraceae > Lactuca > Lactuca saligna. The sequence continues at coordinate 277,055,472 of NC_136421.1, read as the reverse complement.
TGACCGGACTCGGCGAGTGCAAAGGCGACTCGGCGAGTCTAGACGTCCTCCCCAACTTTCCCTGATGTTCCCTTTCTACTCGTCGAGTATCCCTCTTGGCTCGACGAGATCCTCATGGAAGAATCGCGGGGCCACCCCGAATCCACTCGCCGAGTCTGAAGAACAGCTTGACGAGTTCCAGTCAATCTCCAAGCTACTCGCCGAGTCTGTTCATTGGACTCGGCGAGTCCATGCCATGCAGTCGATCAAACTGCTTCCTCAGATAAGTATTGTCCCGAAATACACAAGCATGGGACCTTCTGGACCTCTAAAGGTCCTAATACAGGGTTATAGTCGTTTGGGTAACAAGGTAATAATCCATCTAATCACCAAATGGGTTCCATAAACCCTAAATCCATGCACACATCAACATAACAGAAAAGATCCGAAATATTACCTGAATAACGCACTCTCTGTGTCCCCAAACCTCAGAACTCGAATCCCTTGCTGTTCCTTTAGCCAAAACTCTTCTCCTCCTTGCACAACAATTTCTTCAAGGTCCTAATATCCTTTAATCTTGCTCTAGATGCCCACAGCCGTTTAGGGTTCTTCTCAGTCGACTAAAAACGGACAATGACGGCCTATAAGTGCATTATATACGTTCCAAAACCAAACGGCTAGGGTTTCCGCTGAACAGCGCAGACTTGCCGAGTCCATAATGGACTCGTCGAGTCCAGTCGCGAACCCGCGACCCAGTCTGTGGTCCTACTCGGCGAGTCTGGCTCCAACTCGCCGAGTCCCCTCCTAAAACACCCCAAAAACAATATTATAAAAATACCTGAAATTTCGGGCTGTTACAAGAAACGTGTCGGTTTTGAATACTAGATGTTGGTTCAGGGTTTGATTACTCGCAATGTCCCTATGTAAAATGAAATAATGTCCATATATATACAATTAGGGATACATTCACTAATCATATGGAACATTACACTCCAATGAGGTTAAACACCTCAAAACGAGCGTTTGGAGTAACCCGGGTGACATCTTCGGACATGTAATGGCACTAGGGACTTGGGACTTGAGTTTACTCCCCAAGAGTAAACATTTTAAAGAGTTTACAGCCATAGAACACACACATACATGATTATACGGCCGTAAACTCATGTGGGTGTGATTTTGGGTGTTTAAATGACTTAAATGGACATGGGGATAGTTGGAATGGATTTCTAAAATGCCTTCGAATGGATTGTATGAAATTATAACACTTAAAAGGGAGTTTACGGCCATACTATAGGAGTTTACGGCCGTAAACTCACCTATGGCCAAGGAAAATTGATTTGAGCTTTAAAGGACAATCAAATGTGATTCTAATTAATTTTCCAAGCCTTATTATGAATTTAGAACATCATTTAACACACTTATTGGAGTTTACGGCCTAGAGGCATGTTCTAAGGCCGTAAACTCTTCTTTACTCATGAAAAAGATAGTTTTTGATGCTTAAAACAATCACATGTGATTCTAGAAATTTATACAAGCCATTTGAGTGTATTTGATGCATTATTAACATAGTTTTATGAGTTTACGGCCAAGGTTATGATCCTAGGCCGTAAAATGCTATAAATGAGACTTTTGATATGTTTCAAACCCTTAAACTATTTTTAGATGCATCTAGATTTTACCACAAGGCCATTGGTTGAGTTTCAAAGCATTTGGACATGTTTTAAGGCACTAAATCCCCCTTTAAGTGGAGTTTACGGCCCAAGAATGTGTCTTGGCCGTAAACTCACTTTTGTCCCCCATATTTCATGTTTAATGTGTTTAAATGCTAAAACCAATATCCTACAAGTCATATCTAAGTCCCAACTATGATTTGGAAGGGTTATTTGGCTCAAAAACCCCTTGAATATGAGTTTACGGCCCAAGAATTTGTCTTGGCCGTAAACTCACTTTTGTCCCTCAAAATCAATGTTTTACATGTTATAAGTCCTTTCCATTAAGCCATTAAGCCATATCTAATGTCCAACAATGCCTAGGAAGGGTTTTAGGGCTTAAAAACCCCATCTATAGGAGTTTACGGCCCAAGCTTGTTCCTTGGCCGTAAACTCATGTTCTTGGTCCCAAAACACAAATTAAACATCAATTTGAAGGCTAAAGAGGTTGAATAACAAGTTAGGGGTGTTACCTCTTTGATTTCAAGCCTTAAATCTTTGTTTTGGACCTTGATTTTGGAATGAGGAAAGAGGTTGCGAGAGTTAAATGAGAAATTGACCAAAGGCTTCAAATGGAGGCTTAAACACATTTATATAGTGTTTAAGTTTTGGACACGGTGGAATTCTACCCGATACTGGCGTTAGACGAGGCTTTTGGTCGTACCCGATTGAGTTGTCGTAACCCGATACGGTAAATTCTAGAAATATTATGATCACTAAAGTTAGGTGTTAAAATGATTTCTAAATGTATTAAGACACCCATTAAGTCATTTTAAATATGTACAAGTTAACAACTTAATTAAACGGAAGATCGGAAATCGAATTTGGAAACGACGATTGGTTGCGCGAATTGTACTATGAAAGAGTTACAATAAATGATACGGGAATTTCGGGTTGTTACAAAACCCTTGTCATTCATCTTAGCCACAGAGTGCCCTTAAGGCAAAAGAAACCCCGCAGATCAACAAGTCTTCTAACTCCGATACCGCTACCAAATAAAAAGATGTAGTTCTTGTTTGTCATAAGTGTCACAAACAAAACCACTTTGACAGAGACTGCAAAGCAAACATAGTAAAAGGCAATAAATTTTACCTCAGAATGGCTCAAGAAATGGAGGATCATGAGAAAGAGAAGGCAAGAGGTTATGTTGCTTTAGTGAAAAGGGATCATTACGTATGGTCCTCAGGTGATGAATAAGAAGAAGTTAACAACAACCGAAGTAAAGAGAAAATTTATATGGTGGCTGTAAGTGATGAGGACGGATCGACAAATCTATAGAGAAAGTATTACTACATAGCCAATGATGGAACTCTCAGCATTGTCAAGCAGGTAAAAATTATGATTCGGTCTAATGATTACAGCATGCATGATTGTGAACCTTATATAAAAAATTTAGTGACACATGTATTGTCGTCCTTTCAGACTAAAACAAAGCCCTAGACGAAAAGAAAATAGCGTACCAATAGCTGTACCATGTGAGAGGAAGACTAGAAGATAAAAAGCTTAAGGTCTCCATGTTAGAAAAAGATGTTAGGATGTTAAGTGAAAGTTAATTAGATATTGCTTTCAATCAATGGGACCTTACCCAAAAAGAGATTGTACATTTAAATCTTTTAATTGAAAATTTGTTTAATGAAAGTGAAGCTATTGAGAGCTTATTTGACAATGGGACCGTAGACAACAATTATAATTGGGGATGGTCCAGCGGGTACTCAACTGATGAGACCTCTTCTCCCCGGTTTAATGCCAATCGTCCATATTTCCTATCAGATAGACCTTTTCAATATCCAATCAATGATAAGACGTATGCCAAAGACATCTAATGTCATTGTAGTAGACTTCGTGAACTTAGAAACATTGTGTTGTTGAGGAAATTCTTCCTGAATGCTCGGGCAAATCAGATAAATTCATACCCATTATTGGCACAACTAGTCCTGGCTCTCAGTCATGTTTAGTTGCAGATGAAGAAATTGTCTTAAAAGGACCTAAATTAGTTGTAGACTATCCATCTTTATCTTCAAATACATGTCCCTCTCAAAAGTCATTTATGAATTACTATGTTGTACTCCAGTTCTCTCTAATGTTAACTCAAGTGAAATCTATAACTACTCTTTAGCATATCTTGTATGTATTGCCAAGTTATTTTGAAAGAGTAAGCTCCGTCTTCGCAAAACCGGGTCATTTATACCTGTTTACTAGTGACTTGAGGATACAAGTTATTTTAAAAGAGTAGATCAGCATTTAACCTGATGAGTTCATAAGCAGTTTAGTGTCATTATATGGTATTTACTTCATAAAATGGGTTTTGGTTGTATCATAAAAAGGTTTGTTTGTTTTCCAAGAAAATCCTATATTTTCTGTTTATAATGAAAATGTAGTCTCCTACCAAGACTGTATCGTTTGTTTGTTCTCTTATAGCAATGTAAATAAAATGTTTATACTAATAATACTCAAATATTAGTTTACCACCTTATAACCGGGTTGGTTAATTTAGATGAAAATGTGATAAAGTTGTAACCATGCCTGATCAACCTAGTAAAAATACACAATGTTTTTCGGACGTTGAAAAGGTATGGTATTTTTTCACCCGTGGCCCTGCAGATCCCGTTGTAGCTAGCAGAAAGGTGTAGGATGATCAATCTCGTATACATCTATATACAAACTCACGATCTCCATCCAGGAGACTCTGGTTACAAAACATGACACAGCAAGTGTATTGTTGTGCCATGAAATAGTATCTCACATTATTGTTACCTTGTTCTAGTTATAGCATAAATGTTCCTTTTGTAAATGAATATGTTCCAGTTTGTAAATCTATATGTTCCTTTCTGTTCTTGTTATAGTATGAGCGATCTGACTCATGTTATGGACTGACTCATGTAAGTTCATTGTGCGAGAATAGTAAATAGTAATTCTTTAAACTATACTTATTATACTTTACTAGCATGTTTGTTGTACAACTGATATGTTGAAAGATTCACTTGTTAATCATAAATGATTAAGTTAAGTATATCCTTGAAAATGGGGGCTTAATATTCATGTATGTATTTAGTATGTATAAGTATAAGTTAATCGACAGTCGGACTAGTGAATCCTACCCTAAGCCCCCAACCAAACAAGGAACAGGAGTCAAGGTTGTTAACATTAGTCCTAATTTCATTAAAGTATATTTATAGTTAAATATCTATATGAATATGATTTTGAAAGTAAAAGGGTTTTATAAGTAATTTAAAATAAAGGGTTTTGAAAATGAAGTTTAATAGTTTTTGAAAATAGTAAAGTTTTTATGTTTGCAACAATTCAAATGTACAACTAAACACAATTCTATTGTGTTTCAACTTGTATCCCCCACCCCCCCTAAAAGTATTTAAAACATGTAAAAGGTTGATTGTATGGTTATGAAGTCACATATAGTGAGTGGTTAGAAAGAGGATTGATATAAGATGCTAAGCATGCCCAATGAAATCCCGAGCACAAACAGATCCTATTAAACATATAATAACACATATTTGTGTACAATTAGTGTACATCACGACTAATGATGTACATAAAATACCCTTAGGAATTAGTAATCACTCAAAATACAGTGTATTAATCACTTATGATTGGTAAAAGGGAGTTTACAGCCACACTTATGAGTGTTTGCGGCCATGGGTGTATTTATGGTCAAGAACACTTGAAGTGTTCACGGCCGTTAACTTGGTCTATGAGGGGTTTACGGGCATGGATGAAGGGTTTACGGCCACCATGATCTTAAAGGCTTTACATCCACCATAAAGGGTTTACGACCGTAAACTCCTGAAGATCATGAACAATATGTTTGATTCCAGGTTGGAAAGTAAGTATTTCTGATGGATACATGATGATAGAACAGATACTCACGATTTATGGAGCCTTTGGGTTGTTTACGACCACCAAGAATAAGTGTGTGATCTTGGTTTACTTGGTGAAATGGATGAAGATTTGAAGATCTATGTCAAAAGAGTTGGATTTATGGATGAAATCAAAGGGTTTCACTTGCATGTAAAGGGTATTAACTCAAAATGAAGGAAATACTTACCACTTTGAAGAACAATGGAAGTGTTCTTGATGATAGTTGAGAGATAATTCGAGTTTCATCCTTGCAGATGTGAGGAATGACAAAGAAATGAAGAAATTCAATACTTAATGGAAGGGGTTCACGACCAGCATGGAGTTTACGGCCGTAAACCCTAGTTTGCGGCCGTAAACTCTTTGTGAGGGAGATTCCGGCACGATTTTAACTCGATGAACTTAATTTAACTCATTTCTACACATACACCTTGAATGTGCTAGGCTTAGAACACTCAAACAGACCCTTAACATTGCCAAGCGATAGCAGAAACGAGTCTGTCTTTTGATTGAATTAATTGACTTTACAAGATAGAAATTTCGGGTTGTCACAACATCCCCCTGTTAAGGGAATTTCGTCTCGAAATTAAAGTTTAAACAATCACAGATAATTTAAGGGAAAAGATGAGGATATTTTAGTTTCATTTGATCCTCGCGCTCCCAAGTGAATTCAGGTCGTCGCTTGGCATTCGCTCGAACCTTTACTATTGGGATACGACTTTGCTTCGTTTGCTTAACCTCTCGGTCCATGATCTCTAGTGGTTCTTCAACGAAGTTGAGGCTCTCATTAATCTCGATCTCATCGAGTGGGATAGCAAGGGTCTTATTGGATAGGCACTTTTACAAGTTCGACACCTGGAAGGTAGGGTGTACGTTAGTAAGTTCTTGAGGTAGTTCGAGTTTGTAAGCTACAGGGCCAATTCTTGCGAGAATCTCAAAAGGCCCATTGTATATTGGATTTAGCTTTCCAAGCTTTCTGAAGTGTATCAAGCCCTTCTAGGGTGAGACCTTCAATAGAACACGATCACCAACCTAGAATTCCAAAGGTTTCCTTCTCTTGTCTGCGTAGCTTTTCTATCGGTCTCTAGAGGCTTTCATTCATTCAAGAATCTGAACAATTTTCTCGGTCGTTTCGCGAATAATTTCTGGACCTGTGAGAGAGTTGTCAAGAACTCCTCCTTTAGATATCTATGTATCACCCTGAAAGATCCTAAAAATACAAGCCACAAATTTTGTTTTTAAAATCATTTGACAAACATAATCTCATAATCATAAAAATAAAATTGTTAGAACGTAGTTCTTTTAGGATCGATTGATTCTAAGCATGCAAACAAATAAGTATGTAAATATAAACACGGATATAGCTTGAATCTGTTGAATGATTAATGCTTCAACACCTCACAAGAGCTCGATTAAGAACTTCGACTATTGAGGTGTTTTAAGGTTACAAAACTCAAGAGTAATTAAAAAGATGTCTAAATATAATGCACACATGCATGCATACATATAGTCTAACCGTACGAGAAAATCATGGATGGACATGCCCAATCCGGATACAATACAAAAAGCCCAAGATGCAACATAATAAGTCCCAACAAAAATCATCAAACATAGCATACACATGCATGAATCACAAAGACATCAAGCATACTAACTACTTCTCAAGACCACCCCGTCATCGGACCAAAGTCTAGAATAAACTGAACACATAAACTACACATATAAACTGCATCGGGCAAACCCCGACATTGGGCTTACCCCGGCATGTTGTAACTACATACACAGGCAGCCTTGGTGCCTTAGACCCATTCCTACTGAAGGGAAACTCACGTTGTATGTCTTAATGCTGAAACTATGGGTGATAAATCTCTGTCTGCTGCTCCGACGACTCTGCAACTATAATTTCCATAAAGACACTTAGTCAAAAACTGATAACTAATCTTAGGGTAAATTGAGCATTTTACCCCTGGCAAAAGTCAACATCCTAGTCAAAGTCAACTTCCAGTTGACTCGACTCGCCGAGTTGGCCCGCCAACTCACCGAGTCTCTTATTCCTTCATCTGCCCACAAACCGACTCTACTCGTCGAGTCTAGCAAGAACTCGACGAGTTCTCCTTCAATCATATCATCAAGACAATCGTCAACCTACTCGCCGAGTTCCTCCTTGAACTCATCGAGTTCATCTTCATCATATGAGCGAGTCTAGTCTGTGACTCGCCGAGTTGTATGAGGAACTCGTCTAGTCCATCTTCATGGGTTGGGAGATTGCCTTGGACTCACTGAGTGCATTCATACACTCCCCGAGTCCCATGGTTTCCAGGTCTATAACTATGTATATTTCATTGAGTCCTTCTTCTGGACTCATCTAAATCCTTTCTAAAATCAACTGGATTCCTTCGAATCATAATGTTGGGGAACCAAACCCCCGACTCGCTGAATCCCAAGAACGACTCGTCAAGGCGAGAAATGTCAAAGTCTATAAGTCGCGTTCTGATGTGCAAATCTCATCCAAAAGGTAGATATGGGCTCTTAATGTCAATATTACACGTAAAGTCATGAATTTTACGTCCTTGCATGAGACATTTGTGCTAAAATGGCAAAAAATGGGGGTTTATTACATGTATGGGGTTCTCATGGCCATAAAGATGGCACCTTCATGTCATGAGGACCGTTCAATGTTCCAAATCTAAAAGGTGTATCAACTTGGGATGTCCATGTCCCATGAATCAAGCTTCATGGCCCAAAACCCCATAAAATAACCATAAGGAGATCTAAGAAACCACAAGTCAAGTGCGAAGCTTTATTAGCAGAAAGTGAAGAGAAAATGATGTTGATCCTTGATCCGCAACCTTCTCTTGAAGCCTTCCTTCTTCCTCTTTTTTACACAAGCTCCAAATTACACAAGATTACTCAAAATGGCACTAAATAGCTCAAAGATGCTCATAATTGCTTTTGGTTTCGAAGACAGGGCTTGCGGGTGATGGAGGCTAGGGTGGAAACCTCATAAGTTGTTTAAATAGGGTGAAAAGCCTTCAATTTAGGGTTTCACTTAGACAACTCCTACTCGCCGAGCCAGCCTTTTGACTCGTCGAGTAAGTCACTTAATCTCCTGACCCAGAGTCGATCCTACCCGACAAGTTGAGCCCCAACTCGTTGAGTCCAAGAGTAAGATATGAAGTTGACTTCAATTTAAATGCATACCTGAGACCAGTGTTATAATTGTCCCCTACTTGTCTTAGACTTTGCTCTGAAGGTCTGATGTCGCGGGACACAATTATGGCTAGTGCTCCCTCATTTCCTCATTGGGCTCCCACATCCACTCCGAACCCTTGCGGTGTTGCCACTGTACCTTACCTAAATCTACCATTTTGTTTCTTAGCTCCTTCGTCTTTCAATCTAAAATCGCCATGGGCCTCTCGATGTAGTTCAGACTATCGTCAACATGAATGTCGTTAAGACGTATCACTGCTGAATCGTCCACTAAGAACTTCTGCAACTAGGAAACATGGAATGTGCTTGCATCTAGCTGAGCTCTGCTGGAAGATCTAACCGATACGCAACCCAACCCACCAGATAACACCCTTCTAGGGTGACACTTTCAGGAGGACCATATCGCCCACCTAAAACTCCAAGTCCAAACGCTGCTTGTCGGCATAGCTTTTATGCCGACTCAGAGCAGTCTGGAGCCTGCTCCGATTTTGTTGAATCTTCTTTGTGGTCTTGAGTACTGTCGCACCTCAAAACCGAGAACGGCGGTAACGTTCTGGGGTGGAGGACATCATGTACAATATCACAACAATGAATAGTAGTAAACAAGCAACAACATCATCCATTGCATTAATAATATAATTTTAATACAAGTCTTCTAACATGTTTAATAGAGACTAAATTTGTAACGACCGAAAAATGCAACCAATTTAAATTTTTCGAAAACAACCCGATTTCATTAAATTGTTTACAAAAAGGTTTTCAATACAAATCATTTAGAGTATTCCCAGAATCACATTGCTACAAAATCATGAGGAGCGGTACGATCACGCCTTCGCCTTGCCACAGTCTCCTGAAGAACCTGAAAAACATTAAACCACAACTGTAAGCCCGAAAGCTTAGTGAGATACCCCCAAAATACCAGCCACATATACGCCCTTCCAGGCTAAGACCTTCCGGTCCCAAACATATTGCCTTCCGGCCCATAACATATAAAACATACATAACACAACAGAACATAGAACAGCCATGCATATCGGGACTACTGTGTGACTGGTCCGCCGTATCCGGCCTTCAGTCCACCGGATCCATTCTCCGAGTCTAATCATGTCCTTCGAGTCTACAGTGTGGTTGGTCCGCCCGCACCGGGCCTTCAAACCACCTGGTCCACTCTCTGAGTCTACAATGTGACTGGTCCGCCCGCACCGGGCCTTCAATCGGTCTGGTCCACTCTCCGAGCCTCGGCACGTCTGGTCCGCCCTCGTGGGGCCTACAGCCTATCCGGACCGCTCGCTGGGCCTTCGGAATAACCGGTCCGCCTTGGGTATCTTGGCCTACAGCACAAAGCAGGACCCGCCTCAACCCATCTCCAGTCCAAACAACCATGTACACATAACATACAATCATATAACAGTCATAGTCAACAAACCGAGCAAGCAGATCACATAGCATATCATCACCCTAACCAGGTTACCGACCTAACCGGTCACTAGCATAGCATCACTCTACATATTAGGAAACGGACCTTAACTAGGTCGCCAGCATATACCATCCTGGCTACCAGGATGCAGACATATCAAATGATAAGATAATAACCATATCCGAATCTCAATCCAATAAAGGGCCGGCCTTGGTGCCTTAGACCCTGTTGATATAGTGAGGATAACTCACCTCGAAACTACCGGCTGTAAGGATAAGATCTCGCTGCTCCGAACTCCGACACGAACTCCTCCACTGAACACCAAAACACTCAATTCAATATATACCCTTATTTACCCAAAATACCCCTGGAAGACAACTGGTCAACCCTTGGACAAGGTCAAAGTCAACCCCTAACTGACTCTACTCACCGAGTCAACCCCATGACTCGCCGAGTCCCCAAGTTCAGAACTTCCCTCAATCCGCGACCTGACTCGTCGAGTCACCCCGAGACTCGCCGAGTCCAACCACTCTGAGTCTACTCGCACCCAACTCACCGAGTCATCCCTTGACTCACCGATTCTCGACTCAACCTGGAATTATTGGGACTCTTCGACAAGACTCGCTGAGTCCAAGAACAGACTCCCCAAGGCTAAGGCTATCTTCAACCTACTCGCCGAGTTGTTCATCCAACTCGTCGAATTCCAGCTCATCTTCAAGCAACTCATCGAGTCCAGCCTTGTGACTCGTAGAGTACCATCGGTCTGAATCCATACAGAAGCATCTCAGGCCATGCAATTGATCCAAAACATAGATCTAGCCTCCTACAACCCATCCATCACGTAAAGTGGCAAACTTTACATGAATCCATGAAGATCTAGGCATTATACACATTAGGGCTAAGGTTTGTGACAAGATAGCTTCACTACATACTCAATCACAGGGAATTTCAGGCATTCCAACCCTTCTCCATTCCAGATCTGAGGTAGCAACCTCAGATCTAACCTCTAGACTCCAAGACACCAAAAGATGTGATCTCAACATCCCCAAAAGTGAAGAATCTAGACAATAGCAGCTCAAGAACAAGATTTTATCTTCAAAGGATGCCCTAATCTGCAAGGAACTCGAAACCAAGCAAAGCCCCTTGTTCCACACCTTCAAACTTCCAAACTTTCTTCAACAATTACTTCTCCAAGCTCCAATCCACTCAACAATGGTGCTTCTCCACAATTTTAGGGTTTCTGGGACTCAAGGGGGTGATAAAGAGGCTGGGGAGGAAACATAATGCTCTCTATATAGGGCTCAACCCCGAGAATTAGGGTTTTCACCACTCAGCACCTACTCGTCGAGTCCATCTTTGGACTCGCCGAGTAGGCCACTTGACACGCGACCAAATTCGCGACCTGACTTGCCGAGTCCATCCATGGACTCGCCGAGTTGCCCTCCAAAACTTACTTTTTTAACCCTTCAACTCTACTCTTGCGATTCTGGGATGTTACAAAATTATGAATAAAAATGAAAGATGAGCCTTGAATGAGCTTCATCTACTCTAAACCTTGCATCGATACCTGTCTACTGTTTACCTGAGGATACAAGTTATTTTGAAAGAGAGTATCAGCTTTAAAGTTGGTGAGATCATAAGTATTTTAGTCTCTGTATTTGTAATAATGTATTTGTAAGAATGTATTTGTAAGACTGTATTTGTAAGAATGTATTTGTAAGAATGTATTTGTAAGACTGTATTTGTAAGTATGAGTATGTAAAAGTTTTGAATAACCTAGAAAACCCTATGCTTCCTACCGAAAGTAGCCTTCTACCAAGGCATCTATTATCTGACTGTGTCTCTTGTAAGAGTGTGTATTTTCCCAAATCTAACTATCATTAACCAAAAATATAGTATTTACATTACCGTGCATCGTGTGAATGTTCACGAAGTGAATGTAATGGGGAAATAAAAACGTATTGTAGTTTTATAATAATTGACTACTGTTGTACTAACTACCTTAAACCAAATGAAATTTAAAGTAACATGTGATCAGCCTATATCCTGCTATCGACTCAATAGTAAAACGACGATGTAAAACACCGTAAGAAATGACATTCGACACCCGTAGACTTGCAAGTCCCACTGTAGCGAGCAACAAGGTGTAGGATAGTCAATCCAGTATAGATCTATACGCAAACTCATACGCTCCCCAATTAAGGAGATTCTGGATACAAAAACGGTCATGGCAAGTAGTGCCATGACCCATTTAATGGCTCACATAACTGAATGTAATGTATATGTAATGTATGCTAGCTGTATTGTATGTTCTCCCTCTGTCTAGCCTATATGTTCTCTCTGTATAGTATTGTAATGTATTGTGTGTACTAGCTGTATTGTGAGTTCTCTTTATCTAGCAAGTATTGTAATGTTCTGTGTGTACTATTTGTATTGTGTGGTCTCTCTATCTAGCAAGTATTGTAATGTTCTGTGTGTACTAGTTGTATTGTGTGTTCTCTCTATCTAGCAAGTATTGTAATGTTCTATGTGTAATAGCTGTATTGTGTGTTCTCTCTATCTAGCAAGTATTGTAATCTTCTGTGTGTACTAGCTGTATTGTGTGTTCTCTCTATCTAGAAAGTATTGACTTATGCATGAACTGACTCTTTGTATGATTCATTATTCTAGTATCAGAATTAGTAAAACCCTAAACTACAACTATTGTAGCTTACTAGTAGTATAACTTGTACGTATGAATATGGAAGTATACCCTTGCTATCCAAGGGTATTGAATTGACTCGAAGAACCTTTATGACTATATATGTACACATGATATATAACTAATAGTTGAACGACCTTCGGACGGATACCTGATACCCTACCAGACCACATCCCAACGGGGAAAAGGAAATAAGGCGGGTTAGCCTTCCTAAGCCCTTCAAACATTACTTATATAACTTTAAATATCTAGGAATGCAATTAAGAATATAAAAGTATAACAGAATTTTTGTACAACCTTTGAAGAGCTTAAGAACTAAGAAAAATGTTACTTGATGTTAGTTTGTAAAACAGTTTGAAAACAGTTTGTTTGATAAGAACAATTTAAAGTATAATGAATCCTTTGTTTTGGAAACACAATTGTAACAGAGTTTTGAAAAGAAACATTCAGTATGTAAGACAGTTTGATAAAGTGTTGTAAACTAGTAAAAATGTTTTGGAAAGTCATTTGAAGTAATATGTTTGGTAAAACAGCTAAAAGTGTAATAATTCTATTTGTATGCTAGTTATCAATCACATGTGATTGATATAATAACTAGCATGATTCAACTTGTATCCCCCCCCCCCCATAAAAACATTTAAAAACATTTAAAAGATAGATTAAGGAGTATGAACTCAACAGTCGCAAGTGGTTGTGTCACACCCCGGCCGTCGGCGGAAACACCGGGCGGTGTAACGTCATTTCTCGTATCATAGTTATCAACTTCCTGAAAACCCATGCAATTTAAAATACGTCAACATAAAGTTGGTGAGTCCATTGGTTTTGACTCCATATAAAATAATACATATTCCGAGTTTCAAAAGTATAGTTTTGAAAATATTATTTTGACTCCCCAACGTTTAGCATATATATCCTAGGTATAAAAGTTTAATTACCAAATAAGTATATACCTATAAGTCTCATATACTATAAATATAAGTGTTTGTAATTCCATAAAAACAAAAATTGCTACGTATAAATCTTGTTTCAATTCTATACGAGTAAAACCACTACGTATAAATCTTATTTCAATTCTATACGAGTAAAACCGCTACGTATAAATCTTATTTCAATTCTATACGAGTAAAACTGCTACGTATAAATCTATTTCAATTCTATATGAGTATGCGTGTTAGGTATAATTATCTACTTAATATACAAGTAGTATACCTACCATTTTCTTGTACCTAGAGTATAAGTGTTTGGGAAACTTATACTTAACATTAATACTTGTATAAGGAAAAAGTATAATGCTTCTAACAATTTGCTACCATGAGTCTGTAACTGCGGCTATATGACTAGTTTCAAACCTCTGCTTGATGCTACGAGTTTCACATCTTGAGATAGGTTCCACACGCTTCATCAACATCAGAGCAATATACAAACAAAAGGACAGTTCGTCACTCGCACACGGTTTTGTTGTAGCTAGCAACCATGAGTGGGGTTGTCAACTCGTATCTTATTCATACACGACTTCCTCGCTCACACAGGATTAACGGTTACAGGTTAGAGGATTTTACCTAAGATTTAGTTGATGAATACAATAGCTCATGTAGACTTGTCGAGTTCCGTTAGTTTTAGTAGTAAAATCATATTCGTGTCTAAAACCCTAGGTTATTAGACTATGGTTTTAACATTACTCCTAATATTTATAATACATAGGTAGTACAACAGCTATAATTAGAATTAAAACCAAGTTTTATCTTGACATAAAACCAATAACAACAACATATAACATACCTGGTTTTATCTTGACATAAAACCAATAACAACAACATATGGCATATTAACATATAGAACTTCCGAGTATAACTCTGGAACTATATCGCACACATAAAATATATAGAATCCTAAATATAACTCAAGATCTACATTAGTATACTACTATAACAATAACATACTAACAACTTTACGATAGTTGTATAATTTCATATACAAAATAACTATATCCCGGTTACTATAACTATTTACGTTGATACTAATATACTATCATATAGACATAATAATAACGTATATATAATATTTAGCATGCGTTTTTCCCTAAAAATATTAGGAAGTGGGGCCGTGAAACGCACCTTAGTAGCGTGATTTTTATGATATCTAAGCGAAACAGTCAGTGTGCGAGTTCGTCAGGGCTCGGGATGCAAGAGAGCTTCAACAAGTAAGAGAGGAGAAAGGAAATGGTGTAAGGAAGTGAATGGGTCGAAGCCTCTATTTATAGTAAGATTTTATGACACTCACATCGTGAGTGTCATAAAACTCACATCGAGAGTCTTTTGATTCACTCTGTAGACTTGCCATGTGCGTCCCTAGCTTCGAAAGGTGGCCATGTGACACCTTACGTCGCGAGTGTCATAAAACTCACGTCGTGAATTTTGGATCTTATCCTCTCGCAGCTTTTAGATTCCAATTTATGACAGAATTACTCCTCACGTCGTGAGTTTCATAAACATCACGTCGTGAGTGTCATAAAAATCACGTCGTGAATTGGATCTTATCATCTCGCAGCTTCTAGATTCCGAATTATGACAGAATTTCGTGAGCGTCATAAAACTCGTGTCGTGAATTTGCTAGTTTTGGGTTTTTAAAAGCGAAATCTTCGGAATGCCATAACTTTTGCATACGAACTCCATTTTTGACGTTCTTTATATGCACGCTTAGGTATTTACGAGAAATACAACTCTATTTTAGACTTAAATAGCTAATTCTAAGTCTATTTTAAATTCCTCTTATTATAGATATTTATAGTGTTAGGTTTATCATAACTTTTTCATGCGAAGTCAAATTCAGCCCTTCTCTATATTTTCGGAATCGTGTGGATGTATACTTTGAGTTGTATCATAAATTATGTATGAAATTTCGTACTTTAACATGAATTACACAGTAAGTTTATCACGTTACAAGTTTAACAAAAATCACATTACATGATTGATATAATCACATGTGATTGTTTTTGACCTATTTTGATTGGTGTTACAGGTTGGGATTGAACGGACTGTATAGGATGCTAGGTGTCAAGTGAAGACTTGTACACACTCTATGATCCTAGTTAACATATAATATCACATATATGTAACCAATTAGCCTTTAAACAATTTAGTAACAAGGTTAAGACATCCTAAAACATGTTAAACACTTTATATAAGTGTAATAAGTGCTAAGGATTTCATCTAAGTGTTGTAGGACAAAGCTATAGAGCTTATGGTTCAAGGGAACCCCTAATATGAGTTTACTCACTAAAGACGATAACCCATTGAGTTTTCAGTTGTAAACTCATTGGTTTACGACCGTAAACTCATGTCTTCTTGACCATGAGTTGTTTTGAAGCCTTGTAAGTCCCTTGAAGCATTTCTACATTGAAGTATAAGCCTATGTAAGTGTTTGTGGCATCAAAACAACCCTATATGTAGTTTACAGCCCATGGACCACTTCACCATGTGTTTACGGCCGTAAACACATATTATTTATGTTCTTTTGATGTTTTCAAGTCCCATACATATCAAGGAATAAATCTAGACTAGTTTCCTAAGCTTGTGAAGGGACTAGGGCCATTTTTCACGCCTTAAGAAGGGTTTACGGCCAAAAGTGTTCTTGGACCATAAGCACCTTTAATCTTGGTGTTTTCTTGTGCTAAAACCATCAGGGAAGGGTTCCATACTAGTTTCTAAGCATAAGGGAAGAGTTGGGAGCACTTTGGCACCCAAAATAGAGTTTACGGTCCAAGAAGATCTTGGGTCATAAACTCCTTCTTCTTGTGATTCTTGAGTGATTTCTATCATATGTAAACATGTAGTTTGCTTTAAAACACTCTAAGGTAGGAGTACTTACAATCCGGGATGAAAGATGGAAGATCCTTGGGAGAGAATCAGGTTTTTCTCTTGTTGAAAATGGAACAAATGACTAAAAATGGCTAATGTGTCATATATATAGTCCATGGAGTTTTTGGTTAAAATATCATTCGAGCCTTAAACTCCAAACTCGTGGAGTTTTGAAACTTTTAAGATGCACAAAATAATCTAGGGCATCCTCTCTCCTGATAACTCTTAAAGTGTAAATCCTGAAATACTCACCCTTGTTCCAAAAGTCTAAAGATTAACAACAACAGTTCTGACTTCTATTGGCATGATATGTTCGTACATAATAGAAATTTTGGGTTGTCACATCATCCCCTCCTTAGAAGGAATTTCGTCTCGAAATTAGAATTTAGGTAAGGAAGTAGGCACGAAGAATCGAGCCAAAAAGTGGGGATACTTCCTAAATGATTGATTTTCGCGCTCCCAAGTGAATTCGGGTCCTTGGTTGGCATCCCAGTGGACCTTCACTAAAGGGAAATAACTATGAAGTGTTCGTATGACCTCTCGATCCATGGTCACTACAGTTCTTCCACATAGGTGAGGCTCTTCTAGGACTCGATCTCTTCGAGTGGGATCTCACAAGTCTTGTCGGATCGATACTTTTTACAAGTTCGGGACGGGAAGGGTAGAATGTATGTTACTAAGCTCGCAGAGTAGGTTTAGTTTGTGAGATACAGGACTGATTCTGGTAAGAATCTCTGAGGTCCTAACTATCTTTGATTTAGCTCTCCACGCTTTCCGAAGCATATCAAGCCATTCCCAGAGTGAGACTTCCTAAAGAATTTGGTCTCTCACTTGGAATTCCAAGGTTTCTTTTTCTTGCTTATCTTCCCAGTCTGGGGCCACCCCTTGCTGGGTCAAAGTTGTAAGAAGTTCCGTAATTTGCGAGGAGTTCTAAATGGACTACTATAATAGGTCTGCAAGACCTAAAATTTGACGAATTCCCGACGGTGTCTTTGGTGCTGACAAATTCTCAACTATTTTAATAAATTGCAAGGGTCCTCAAGAATTTCCACATCACTTATAGTGTGTCTTAGGAAATTTTGACTCTTTAATCCAAAAACTTGTATTTAGAGAACTTTACGTAACACTTCTCTGATCGTATTGGTTCCATGGTTTGTTGTAGGTGCTCTTTATGATTTCCTTCTTACTACGAGGGTAGATAAGTAAGTCATTAACAAGGTTAATGACGAACTGATCCAAGTAAGAATGGTGTACTCTATCCATTAAGTTCATGAGTACTACGGGCGTATTGGTCCTATCCAAGGGGTATCACTACGGACTCGTAGTGTTCGTATCTAGTTCGGAAGGTCGTCTTCGGGACATCCTTCCCTAATACTCGAAACTGGTGATATTCGGATCTCAGTTCCGTTTCGGAAAAGTAATTCGTTTCTTGCGTTTGCTCAACCAACTCATCCATGCGAGGCAGAGATAATTATTTCTAATGGAAATCTTGATGAGGCCTTCGATAGTCGATGTACTTATGATACTATTCGTCCACCTTTCTGAGGAATAAGACTGGAGCTCTCCAAGGCGAGGAGCTGGGTCTTTCTATTCTTATGTTGGGTAGTTCGCTAAGTTTTCTATATTATTCGTGTCTCTCTGTGGGGGTTTAGACGGTATGGCAGTCTAGTTTCAGGAGTCGTATTGGGTTCTAAGTTTGTTCACCTGATGATGCGATTACTCGTAGTCTTGGGCAGTTTCCGTCTTGAAGTTCATATTAAAATTCATACATGGTTCAACGATCACAATCTCGTGTATACAAGTCGTATATAATTACGATTGAAAAGATAGTCGAATAAATGATTCTTCTTTACGTTCACATCCCAATGAAGAAAAGTAGTTAAAGTGGAATCATCAATTCTAAACCTGTAGAACCTTGATTATATAGTACCCCTACGTATACATTCTTCAATGATAGATCAAAGGTATGGATCCTTGGATTGAACTTGGCGTACTATATAAGTGGTACTTCGGGGAGATTTGTTGAGATTTCTTTGGAAGGGCTAAGTGTAACATCCCCCTTTGGCACGTATCACAATATTGTCCGCTTTGGGCCACTCGGCACGAGGACTTCCCAGGGGGTCACCCATCCCGGTACTACTCCCGCCCGAGCACGCTTAACTGCAGAGTTCTTATGGGATCTGCTGCCCTCACGGCTTTAAAACGCGTTGTGACAAGGAAGGTATCCACACCCCTTATAAGTAGATGTTTCGTTCTCCTTCCAAGCCGATGTAGGATCAGGTGCAACCCACCTTCACCCCCCATTATAGGGTTCGACGTCCCTGTCGAACACATCGACCCGTGCCCTAGCTCTGATACCATTTGTAACATCCCCCTTTGGCACGTATCACAATATTGTCCGCTTTGGGCCACTCGGCACGAGGACTTCCCAGGGGGTCACCCATCCCGGTACTACTCCCGCCCGAGCACGCTTAACTGCAGAGTTCTTATGGGATCTGCTGCCCTCACGGCTTTAAAACGCGTTGTGACAAGGAAGGTATCCACACCCCTTATAAGTAGATGTTTCGTTCTCCTTCCAAGCCGATGTAGGATCAGGTGCAACCCACCTTAACTTCTGTCACACCCCGCTAAAGCGGAAACGCAAGGTATGACAGCGATAACGGTTTCATTGCAAAAGATAAAGATACATCACCAGAGCAGTATTTAAAAGTTTACAACCCATAGCTTCAAAAGAACAAAATACAAGTTTTTCAAAATAACATTGTTCAAAATATAGCTTCATAATAGCTTCAACACGATGCAGCATGCTCTATGATGATGAATCTTTACATCCACTTACTAATTATTTCCTGAAAAAGCATGTAAAACGAGCGTCAACTATGAAAATAGTTGGTGAGTATCACAAGTTTATAAAATCGGGCGTACAATAAGGCTTTTCGTAAATACAAGTACATTGCTTCAATGATAAACAAGTTGATTGCTATTAATGAATACAAGTTTATTGCTATAACGAGAAACGAGTTTGTATGTGTATGAGCAAACAATGAGTCTCAACCAAACCTATGACTGAAGCCCTATCGAGATCTATGCTTATCGTTCCATAGATGAATATGGTATCATGCACTCCAGCGATTCGGGCGAGTGAGGAGTTGTCAATTCCTAATAGCGCTATCCATAACGACCATTGGCTCAAAGAGTTAATGGTTAGAGATAAGGGAAGGGCCTTTGTACGATAAGTTCTCATGTTCCGTGTTGCATAGACATACATAAAGAAACATAGCAATACAATAGCAATCATGTTTGATACAATTCAATTTAAGTACAACATGCAAACAATAGTTTTTCTGGACATGCTTTTCCACCCCAAAACATAAAAAACGAAAATAGGGGAGTGCGTGAATACTCACGATGTTTTGTGTAGACACAAGCGGTACTTCGGGATGCACCAACGTTTTACTACCGGGATCCTACGACACCAAACACACGCACTAGTGAGTTTCCATGTCGATATCTAATGCTAATATACTAAACTCTACATATAGGGAAATGCCAATTTACGTTTTAGTATTGGATTTATATCATTTTGTTACACTTTTTCTGATGTATTGAAATTTTACAAGTCGTACGATTAATTACAACCTTGGAAGGTTAATTTTCCAAATTTTAAGTCTCAATAACAACATAAATTCACGAAAAATAGCATTCGAGGGATAAAAATTCTCAAACTTTTTATTTAACTGTTATTACACAATACTAAGCTGGGAAAATTATAAAAATGGATTTCCAAGCTGTTTAATTATATTTTATAATTTTTGAGCATTTATTTCAATAAAAATTGAAATAAATAGAAAACAGTTTCCAAAATTACCCAAACTTTTTATTTAATTGTTATTATACATAAATAGGCTGGGAAAAATATAAAATATATTTTTCAGTGGTTATTTGTATTTTTCCTTGTTTTATTCCTTTAAATAGTCATTAATTAAAGAAATATTATTAAACAGTTAAAATAAATTACCATAAATTTTTGTAACATCATTTACAGCATAAATATCTTGGGAAAAATATCAAAAGTGGTTTTCATAATGTATAAACTGGTTTTGGGTATTTATGTATATTTAAGTGAATTTTAGTGCAATTAACTTTAGAAAATAAGAGAAAAATAGTTTACAGTGGAGAAAAATATTCAAAATTTTTATGTAACCTCCTACTATATAATATGATATCCTGGCAAATTTTCATGAATTTTGGATAATCAGAACTATTTTTCCCATTTTTAGACCATTATAATTACCAAAAACTGGGAAAAATAGCTAGACATGATGAAAAATCTTGAAATTATTTTCTTGAGTCACCCATCACAGGTAAGGTATGCGAAAATTGTTAGATACAATTTTCACATCCTAAAAAGTGGTTTTGTAATTTATCATGTTCTAATTAAAAGAAAATTAGAAATCGTATTAAACAGTAACAAAAATTACTGAAATTTGGTGAGGGGTCATTATTCCCCATAAGTATCATCCATGAATTTATTTAGGATTTATTGACCTCTGGAAGTATTTTATATGATTTATGCCCTTGGTTTTAGCAATAATTCTAATAAATCAAATAAATAACAAAAGCTCTTGAAATTTTCCAGATTATCTCATGCATGCAAGGGCTTTCAAAAGGAAAAATGTAAAAAAATGTATTCAGAAGAGAAATGAGGGTAATGATTCCAAACAATTTAAGAAAAGTTGCATGCAATAATGCATGAAGTGTAAATGTGGCTGAAGTTCATGAATTTGTGTAGTCCATTCAGTGAGGTTTTAAGCCACGAAATTTCAACCATAATTCACTAGATATGTTAAGTTTCTAAGGTATTTTTCCTCAGATTTATGGTTGGGTTTAAGGCCATTGTTTAAGCAAGATAAAAATAGTGATCACAGAAAAAGAGCTGTATGCGCAACCTTTTTGTAAAATCTGCCAAAAATCGGATATTTAATATTTTACAGTGAGACCAATTGGGTTAGAAAGTTAACTCGTGGAACTAACCAATACAAAAAGAATATCATGATTTGGTTAAGAAATGACTGAGTTATGACTGTTCAAAGTCGAACAAAGTAATCTGGCAGATTGCATGTTTGCTTGTGTGCATTATTAGGGTATTTCAACAAGAACATCATGCATGTCTTTGGTAAGATCCGATTTCTAACACATGCATGGAATGAATGAGGATTCAATATGTACTAGAAATGGTTTAAATGCTTTTGGTCATGCATGAACATAAAAGAGATGGAGAAGAACATGAAATATTAGATTTTGATGTCACATGATCATATGTGCATCTTTTTCACTCCTTGCATGGGTTTGATCCCGGATTTTCACCATTTCAAACACATGCATTGTGTTATGGTGAGAATCTACAAACCACAAGGGGAGAATAAAGATTTCTAGCCATGGAAAGGCATAGAATCCTAAAAGAAGAGAAAACTAAGAAGGAAAAGAAGTAGAATCATCAAACTATGGAAGAAGATGATGTTGTTTACCTCGGTTATGATCTTGAGAGAAGTAAGAACACTTCAAGGTCTTCAAAGTCTTGAAATTTGGCAGAGAAATGAGAGAAATTTCGTGAGTTTAGAGAGAGAGAGGAAGAGGGTGAAGTGTGTGAAGAGAGTGAAGTGAGAAGAGTGAAGAGAGAAGAGGTGGAGTGTGGGTTTGAGTTTAATCATGAGTTTTGGGAAGAGAGTGCATGGGGAGAGGGGAGATGGCCAGATTTTTGAGGCATTAAAGCCTCCTCTCTCCTAAATTCAAATTTTTATAAAAAATCCCTCCTTAATTTTTATAAAAATCTAATTTTTATAAAAATCTAATTTTTATAAAAGTGATTCTTTAAGCAATTTTTGATTTATTTAAAAATCTTGTTTTTAACTAATAAATTATGATTAATACTTGTAATTTATATTTCTATTTCATTGGTATAGTCCATAATTTGATTAATAAAATTTGATATTAGAAAGTTTATAGCCAAATTTTATAAAGTTTTTAAGCTTTAAGATTTATAAATTTGGATTTTTGGCTGTTTAGAGTTTTTGGAACATTGATTGATATTCAACAACATGTTGAAGTATAATTAGAATGTTTTAATTTATTTTTAGAGTTTTATACCCTATTTCAATTATAACAAAGCTTGAAGCTTTATTCTAATTATAGTATTGGCATTTCCTATTGTAGCTAAGCAACTTACTAGAATTGTAAGTATCAAGTATATTAGTCCTAGACCTTAGTTGGATCCTAGTTTATGCAAGATTTTTGACCTAATTTATACTACTAGGTCATGACATGTTGTGCATGAATGGTTATTATAAAGATGCATGAGTCCAAGAATGACCTGAATTGGCAGTTGTCACAGTATCCCCCACTTAAAAAGAATTTCGTCCCGAAATTCATTCTATATCATCGCTTGTCATCGCATGGGAATAGTTGCGGATACTTTTCCTTTATGTAATCCTCGCGCTCCCAGGTGTACTCCGGCCCGCGTTTTGAGTTCCATCGAACTTTCACAATCGGGATCTTACTCCGCTTAAGTTGTTTTACCTCCCTGTCAAGGATTTCTATCGGTTCCTCAACGAAGCTCAGCTTATCATTGATCTTAATTTCCTCCAGGGGTACTATTAATGTTTCGTCGGCTAGACATTTCTTAAGGTTGGAGACGTGGAATGTGTCGTGAATGGCGCTTAACTCTTGGGGCAATTGGAGTTTATACGCTACCGGACCAATCCTTTCAAGGATTTCAAAGGGTCCAACATATCTCGGGCTTAGTTTTCCTTTCTTACCAAAACGCACAAGCCCTTTCCAAGGCGACACTTTTAAAAGTACCTTGTCTCCTACTTGGAATTCTAATGGTTTTCGACGATTATCCGCATAACTTTTCTGACGATCTCTAGCAGCTTTAAGCTTATCTTTGATGATAGTAATCTTGTCAGATGTTTCCTGGATAAGTTCGACTCTAGTCAACTGTCTGTCACCGATTTCTGTCCAGCATAAGGGCGAACGACACTTGCGTCCATACAATGCTTCATATGGAGCACATTGGATACTCGTGTGGTAACTGTTATTGTAGGAAAACTCAATTAGGGGCAAATGAGTATCCCAATTTCCTTTGAACTCAATGACACACGCTCGTAGCATGTCTTCCAATGTTTGTATTGTTCTCTCTGTTTGCCCATCTGTCTGAGGGTGGTAAGCTGTGCTCAAATCTATCTTGGTTCCTAGTGCCCTCTGTAACATCCACCAAAATCGAGATGTAAAACGACTATCTCTATCAGAAATGATAGATAGGGGTACACCATGCAGAGAAACAATTTTGTCGATGTAGATTTGGGCCAATTTTTCCATCTTGAAATCTTCTCGAATAGGGAGAAAGTGAGCGGATTTCGTCAGTCGATCCACTATGACCCAAATTGAGTCGTGACCTCTAGCAGTTCTAGGGAGTTTGGTAACGAAATCCATAGATATTTGCTCCCATTTCCATTGGGGAATTTCAGGTTGTTGCAACAACCCGGAAGGTTTCTGATGTTCAGCTTTGACTATTGAGCATGTCAAACACTTCCCGACGTACAAGGCAATATCCTTTTTCATTCCAGGCCACCAATAGTACTCTTTAAGATCCTTGTACATCTTATCTGCTCCAGGGTGGATGGAGTATTTAGATCGATGAGATTCCTCTAGTACTATGTCTCTCAGGTTGTTAACCCTTGGAATCCAGACCCTGTCTTTAAAATAACGAACTCCATCAGGTTTGGTTTCAAATCTTTCTTCCAAACCATGTAAAGTTTCGCCTGGAAGATTTTCCTTGCATAACGCTTTCTCCTGGGCATTAATGATTTGAGATTTCAAGCTTGTCTGAATTACCATTCCCAAAGCTCTCACATGGGAAGGTTTCACTCTTTCTTTCCTACTAAGAGCGTCGACTACTACGTTAGCCTTCCCTGGGTGATATCGTATCTCACAATCATAATCACTAAACAACTCTACCCATCTTCTCTGCCGCATGTTTAACATTTTCTGATCCAGGATATGCTGAAGGCTTTTGTGATCGGTATAAATGGTGCATTTGGTTCCGTACAAATAATGCCTCCATATCTTAAGGGCGAAAACTATTGCTCCTAGTTCTAGATCATGGGTGGTATAATTCTTCTCGTGCGGTTTGAGTTGTCTGGAAGCATATGCAATGACCCTATCTTTTTGCATTAGCACACATCCTAATCCTTGATGAGACGCATCACAATACACCACAAAGTTCTCTGATCCTTCTGGTAAAGCCAGAATTGGTGCATTGCACAGCTTGTTTTTCAGGATTTGAAACGCCTCTTCGTGTTTCTCTTCCCAGAGAAATTTTCTATCCTTTTGGGTCAAAGATGTTAATGGTTGAGCAATCCTAGAGAAATTCTCAATGAAGCGTCTGTAGTACCCAGCTAATCCTAGGAATTGTCGTATTTCTGTCGGGGTTTTGGGGGCCTCCCATTTCTTGATTGCCTCTATCTTAGCTGGATCTACATGGATTCCTCTTTCACCGATCACATGACCAAGAAAATGTACTTCCCGAATCCAAAATTCACACTTATTGAACTTGGCATACAATTTTTGTTCCTTCAACAGCTCCAACACTAGCTTTAGATGTCTATTGTGATCTTCTTTGGTCCGCGAGTAAACAAGTATGTCATCGATAAAGACAATTATAAACCTGTCTAGGTATGGTCTACAGACCCTATTCATCAAATCCATGAATACAGCGGGTGCGTTCGTTAGTCCAAAAGGCATGACTAAGAATTCATAATGTCCATAACGGGTTCTAAATGCTGTCTTGTGAATGTCCTCTTCGTGAATTCTTAGCTGATGATACCCTGACCGAAGGTCGATTTTTGAGAAGTAGGAAGCGCCCTGCAACTGATCGAACAAGTCATCTATTCTAGGGAGGGGATATCGATTCTTGATTGTCAACTTGTTCAATTCTCTGTAATCAATGCACATTCGGAACGAACCATCTTTCTTTTTGACGAATAACACTGGGGCTCCCCAAGGTGAAGAACTTGGTCGAATAAACCCTTTGTCTAGAAGTTCTTGAAGTTGTCCGGATAGTTCTTGCATCTCGGATGGTGCAAGGCGATATGGTGCTTTTGCTACCGGTGCCGCTCCGGGAACTAAGTCTATCCGAAATTCGACCTGTCTATAAGGGGGTAGACCGGGCAATTCCTCCGGAAATACTTCGGGATAGTTTTGAACCACCGGAATCTCCTTGAGTTGCTTAGCTTCTAGTTCTCTTTCTAGCACGTGGGCCATGAATGCAATATAATTCTTCTTCAGGTACTTGTGAACCTTCACGCTTGATACTATGTTTAAACTTCTTCCTGGCTTCTCACCGTGTATGATAAGGGTTTCTCCATTAGGGAGAGGCACTCTAATGACTTTCTCATAACAACCAATGTCTGCTCTATTTTTGGATAACCAATCCATCCCTACTATCACATCAAAACTACTTAGCTCTATAGGAATTAGGTCAATGCTAAAGAGTTTATCAGCTAAATTCAGAGTACAACCAGGAATTATATCACTAGCCCTAATTTCATACCCATCAGCAAGTTCAATAGCATATGCAATCCTCATCTTTACCGATTTCAAGCCAATTAACGGTCTAAATGCTAAAGAAACAAAACTCCTATCTGCTCCCGCATCGAATATTACTGATGCAAAGTGGTTGTTCAGGAGGAACGTACCTGTTATCACTTCAGGGTTCTGACGAGCTTCTTCTGCACCAATCACAAAGGCTACACCTCTTGGTTGTCTAACTTGATTTCCTTGAAAGTTTTGCCTGGCTTGGCCTTGTCCATGGTTACCAGGTCCATTGTTCAGTTTAGGACATGCTCTACGGAGATGATCAATACTCCCGCACTCGTAACATGTCCTTTTTCCCTCCTTATTCACCTTACAATACTTCGAGTAATGGCATGTTTGCTTACAGTTTTGGCACACCGGGCAAGCTCCCTTGTGATGGAAGTTACACTTATTGCACTTCGGAAGCGGCCCTGAGTACTGCTTTTGCTCCTGCACTTCTTGTCCTTGAGTTTTCACTGGTTCTTGCTCCTGGGCTCTTAACATAAATTTTCTTGAGACTTTCTGCTTCCTCCCTGACTTGCCTCCATACTTCTTCTCTCCCTGATCTGCTGGCTTCCTCTTGCTACTAGAGCTTTCCATTGTCGATGCTCCCATCCTTATCACATCACAATCAATAATAGCCAACCAAACATATAATATGCTGTCATCGCATGACCTGCCTCTCGTCTAGCAGCACTAGCAGTGTCAGCAGTCTCCATCGAATGCTGATACAGGATTTCCATTCCTGCCAAGACTTCATCCAAAACTTCTCGATGCCCAGCTATCGCAGCGAGACTGTGACGTAGGCCTGCTGCTATCGACTGCAATCTCCGGGACTCCTCCGGGGTCATACCTGGCTGTCGGACAGGTATCCCTATGACTTGCTGAGGTGAGGATGCTCTTGGTCCTGCATCGCTGGGTCCTACCCCGCTAGGTCCTGCCGTGCCATGTCCTGCTGTGCTGGCGGGTATCCTTCCTGGAATGGGGACACTCTTCCTCGCTGTCCTCCGAATGCGAAGTCCATAGAGCGGTGGCTGTGGCAACACCGATGTCGGTGATGCCTCGCGTCGTTGACTCGGGGCGTTGTCATTGCTGATCTCCACCGAGTTCCCAGTATCTTCCGTATCCTCTGATGGGTCTTCTTCTATCGAGGCGGGGGGATTACGTCGAGGGATAACAGTGACGTAGCCGGATTCATCGGCTGAGGCGGTAGCGCGGGAAGATGACGATCTTGACATAGTGGACTGTGACATAGTTTCAATGAGATATGAAATAAATGACAATGCATGCCTATAATATGCAATGCTTACACACACCAAAATTAACCTTTTGAAATTTTTAAATAAGGTTTTCTCAAATATTTTTGTTGAACATATTCCCATTATAATTAGCTCAAGCTTTGTATAAATCTTTTCTTAATTAAACATAGGTGATCAGGCTATGTTTAATCAAGGTCCAATAATACAACTCCCAACCTAATTATACTTGTAATATGTTTGATGTAAAAGGAATTTCTTTGTAAGTTTTAGTTATAGGTTGTGTTTTCTTAAAGAAAAACCGATGTTCTCTATAACTTTAGCTCTGATACCACTTCTGTCACACCCCGCTAAAGCGGAAACGCAAGGTATGACAGCGATAACGGTTTCATTGCAAAAGATAAAGATACATCACCAGAGCAGTATTTAAAAGTTTACAACCCATAGCTTCAAAAGAACAAAATACAAGTTTTTCAAAATAACATTGTTCAAAATATAGCTTCATAATAGCTTCAACACGATGCAGCATGCTCTATGATGATGAATCTTTACATCCACTTACTAATTATTTCCTGAAAAAGCATGTAAAACGAGCGTCAACTATGAAAATAGTTGGTGAGTATCACAAGTTTATAAAATCGGGCGTACAATAAGGCTTTTCGTAAATACAAGTACATTGCTTCAATGATAAACAAGTTGATTGCTATTAATGAATACAAGTTTATTGCTATAACGAGAAACGAGTTTGTATGTGTATGAGCAAACAATGAGTCTCAACCAAACCTATGACTGAAGCCCTATCGAGATCTATGCTTATCGTTCCATAGATGAATATGGTATCATGCACTCCAGCGATTCGGGCGAGTGAGGAGTTGTCAATTCCTAATAGCGCTATCCATAACGACCATTGGCTCAAAGAGTTAATGGTTAGAGATAAGGGAAGGGCCTTTGTACGATAAGTTCTCATGTTCCGTGTTGCATAGACATACATAAAGAAACATAGCAATACAATAGCAATCATGTTTGATACAATTCAATTTAAGTACAACATGCAAACAATAGTTTTTCTGGACATGCTTTTCCACCCCAAAACATAAAAAACGAAAATAGGGGAGTGCGTGAATACTCACGATGTTTTGTGTAGACACAAGCGGTACTTCGGGATGCACCAACGTTTTACTACCGGGATCCTACGACACCAAACACACGCACTAGTGAGTTTCCATGTCGATATCTAATGCTAATATACTAAACTCTACATATAGGGAAATGCCAATTTACGTTTTAGTATTGGATTTATATCATTTTGTTACACTTTTTCTGATGTATTGAAATTTTACAAGTCGTACGATTAATTACAACCTTGGAAGGTTAATTTTCCAAATTTTAAGTCTCAATAACAACATAAATTCACGAAAAATAGCATTCGAGGGATAAAAATTCTCAAACTTTTTATTTAACTGTTATTACACAATACTAAGCTGGGAAAATTATAAAAATGGATTTCCAAGCTGTTTAATTATATTTTATAATTTTTGAGCATTTATTTCAATAAAAATTGAAATAAATAGAAAACAGTTTCCAAAATTACCCAAACTTTTTATTTAATTGTTATTATACATAAATAGGCTGGGAAAAATATAAAATATATTTTTCAGTGGTTATTTGTATTTTTCCTTGTTTTATTCCTTTAAATAGTCATTAATTAAAGAAATATTATTAAACAGTTAAAATAAATTACCATAAATTTTTGTAACATCATTTACAGCATAAATATCTTGGGAAAAATATCAAAAGTGGTTTTCATAATGTATAAACTGGTTTTGGGTATTTATGTATATTTAAGTGAATTTTAGTGCAATTAACTTTAGAAAATAAGAGAAAAATAGTTTACAGTGGAGAAAAATATTCAAAATTTTTATGTAACCTCCTACTATATAATATGATATCCTGGCAAATTTTCATGAATTTTGGATAATCAGAACTATTTTTCCCATTTTTAGACCATTATAATTACCAAAAACTGGGAAAAATAGCTAGACATGATGAAAAATCTTGAAATTATTTTCTTGAGTCACCCATCACAGGTAAGGTATGCGGAAATTGTTAGATACAATTTTCACATCCTAAAAAGTGGTTTTGTAATTTATCATGTTCTAATTAAAAGAAAATTAGAAATCGTATTAAACAGTAACAAAAATTACTGAAATTTGGTGAGGGGTCATTATTCCCCATAAGTATCATCCATGAATTTATTTAGGATTTATTGACCTCTGGAAGTATTTTATATGATTTATGCCCTTGGTTTTAGCAATAATTCTAATAAATCAAATAAATAACAAAAGCTCTTGAAATTTTCCAGATTATCTCATGCATGCAAGGGCTTTCAAAAGGAAAAATGTAAAAAAATGTATTCAGAAGAGAAATGAGGGTAATGATTCCAAACAATTTAAGAAAAGTTGCATGCAATAATGCATGAAGTGTAAATGTGGCTGAAGTTCATGAATTTGTGTAGTCCATTCAGTGAGGTTTTAAGCCACGAAATTTCAACCATAATTCACTAGATATGTTAAGTTTCTAAGGTATTTTTCCTCAGATTTATGGTTGGGTTTAAGGCCATTGTTTAAGCAAGATAAAAATAGTGATCACAGAAAAAGAGCTGTATGCGCAACCTTTTTGTAAAATCTGCCAAAAATCGGATATTTAATATTTTACAGTGAGACCAATTGGGTTAGAAAGTTAACTCGTGGAACTAACCAATACAAAAAGAATATCATGATTTGGTTAAGAAATGACTGAGTTATGACTGTTCAAAGTCGAACAAAGTAATCTGGCAGATTGCATGTTTGCTTGTGTGCATTATTAGGGTATTTCAACAAGAACATCATGCATGTCTTTGGTAAGATCCGATTTCTAACACATGCATGGAATGAATGAGGATTCAATATGTACTAGAAATGGTTTAAATGCTTTTGGTCATGCATGAACATAAAAGAGATGGAGAAGAACATGAAATATTAGATTTTGATGTCACATGATCATATGTGCATCTTTTTCACTCCTTGCATGGGTTTGATCCCGGATTTTCACCATTTCAAACACATGCATTGTGTTATGGTGAGAATCTACAAACCACAAGGGGAGAATAAAGATTTCTAGCCATGGAAAGGCATAGAATCCTAAAAGAAGAGAAAACTAAGAAGGAAAAGAAGTAGAATCATCAAACTATGGAAGAAGATGATGTTGTTTACCTCGGTTATGATCTTGAGAGAAGTAAGAACACTTCAAGGTCTTCAAAGTCTTGAAATTTGGCAGAGAAATGAGAGAAATTTCGTGAGTTTAGAGAGAGAGAGGAAGAGGGTGAAGTGTGTGAAGAGAGTGAAGTGAGAAGAGTGAAGAGAGAAGAGGTGGAGTGTGGGTTTGAGTTTAATCATGAGTTTTGGGAAGAGAGTGCATGGGGAGAGGGGAGATGGCCAGATTTTTGAGGCATTAAAGCCTCCTCTCTCCTAAATTCAAATTTTTATAAAAAATCCCTCCTTAATTTTTATAAAAATCTAATTTTTATAAAAGTGATTCTTTAAGCAATTTTTGATTTATTTAAAAATCTTGTTTTTAACTAATAAATTATGATTAATACTTGTAATTTATATTTCTATTTCATTGGTATAGTCCATAATTTGATTAATAAAATTTGATATTAGAAAGTTTATAGCCAAATTTTATAAAGTTTTTAAGCTTTAAGATTTATAAATTTGGATTTTTGGCTGTTTAGAGTTTTTGGAACATTGATTGATATTCAACAACATGTTGAAGTATAATTAGAATGTTTTAATTTATTTTTAGAGTTTTATACCCTATTTCAATTATAACAAAGCTTGAAGCTTTATTCTAATTATAGTATTGGCATTTCCTATTGTAGCTAAGCAACTTACTAGAATTGTAAGTATCAAGTATATTAGTCCTAGACCTTAGTTGGATCCTAGTTTATGCAAGATTTTTGACCTAATTTATACTACTAGGTCATGACATGTTGTGCATGAATGGTTATTATAAAGATGCATGAGTCCAAGAATGACCTGAATTGGCAGTTGTCACACTAAGAAACATGAGGTACTCCATGCATTAGTACTTCGGTGACCTGGTATGACGGCTTCACTGGAAAGGTGATTTCGGAGAATGAGATGTACGTAAGGAGGTGGTATTGTGCGGATCAAATTGAATCTAGTTGTATGATAATGTCGGAATCATATGGGAACTAAATACATTAGATTTGAACATAAGTCGTTACAGACAAAACACAACCGTGCAACCATCAACAAAGTTACAGTACCTTAGACTTAATAAAAGTCTATTGCTGCGAACACGGTATACTACAAAAGACAAGTATACACAACACGGGGGTCCCTTAACTGACGGGATCCCGCAATAAGTAAGACTTGAGTCGCACTAATTTAAAACGGTTTATAAGTCTGTTACAATGAAACGCCTTAATTACTTTTACGTGGGTTCTGAGTAGTCTCCCCTGCGGCAGTGATCCTTAGAATTATGTCGTCTGCGCCGGAGTTCTTTGTTATAGGACAATCCTTCTTGAAGTGCCTTATCTCACCGCATTGGTGGCATGATTGGCTAGTACTAGCATTGGTGGTGGGAGTGAGGTGTTTAGTCAGATGTATGTGGACACGGGTGCTGTAACATCCGAAAAACACAACCAATTTAAAATTTTCAAAACAACCTGATTTTCATTAAAATGTTTACAAAAAGGTTTTCAATACAAGTCATTTAAGTATTCCCAGAATCACATTGCTACAAAATCATGAGGAGCGGTACGATCGCGCCTTCGCCTTGCCACAGTCTCCTGAAGAACCTGAAAAACATTAAACCACAACTGTAAGCCCGAAAGCTTAGTGAGATACCCCCAAGATACCAACCACGTATACGCCCTTCCAGGCTGCGCCCTTCCGGTCCAAAACATATAAAACATACATAACATAACAGGACATAGAACAGCCATGCATATCGGGTCTACTGTGTGACTGGTCCGCCGTATCGGGCCTTCAGTCCATCGGATCCATCCTGCAGGTCTAGTCATGTCCTTCGAGTCTACAATGGGGTTGGTCTGCCCGCATCGGGCCTTCAACCCACCTGGTCCACTCTCTGAGTCTACAGTGTGACTGGTCCGCCCACATCGGGCCTTCAGTCGGCCTGGTCCACTCTCCGAGCCTCGGCACGTCTGGTCCGCCCTCGTGGGGCCTACAGCCTATCCGGATCGCTCGCTGGGCCTTCAGAATAACTGGTCCGCCCTGGGTATCTTGGCCTACAGCACAAAGCAGGACCCGCCTCAACCCATCTCCAGTCCAAACAACCATGTGCACCAAACATACATTCATATAACAGTCATAGTCAACAAACCGAGCAAGCAGATCACATAGCATATCATTACCCTAACCGGGTTACCGACCTAACCGGTCACTAGCATAGCATCACTCTGTATATCGGGAAAACTAACCTTAGCAAGGCCTCCTAGCATGTACCATCCTAGCTACCAGGATGCAGACACATCAAACAATAACATAATAGCCATAACCGAATCTCAATACAATAAAGGGACGGCCTTGGTGCCTTAGACCCTGTTGATATAGTGAGGATAACTCACCTCGAAACTGATGGCTGAAAAGATAACATCCCGCTGCTCCGAACTCTGACACAAACTCCTCCACTGAACATCAAAACATACACCTCAATAACTACCCTTAATTACAAAAATACCCCTGGAAGACAACTGGTCAACCTTGGACAAGTCAAAGTCAACCCCTGACTGACCCTACTCACCGAGTCAACCCGATGACTCGTCGAGTCCTTATGCTCAGAACTTCCCTCAATTAGCGACCCAACTCGCCGAGTCACCCCAAGATTCGTCGAGTGCAACAACTCTGAGTCCACTCGCACCCAACTCACCGAGTCATCCCTCGACTCACCGATTCATTGACTCAACCAGAAATATTGGGACTTCCTCGACAAGACTCGCCGAGTCCAAATGGACTGGTTGAGTCCAAGGCCATCTTCAACCTACTCGCCGAGGTGTTCTTCCAACTCGTCGAGTTCCAGGCCATCTTCAAGCAACTCGTCGAGTCCACCCATGTGACTCGTCGAGTACCACCGGTCTGAATCCATACAGAAGCATCTCAGGCAATGCAATTGACCCAAAACATAGATCCAACCTCCTACAATCCATCCATCACGTAAAGTGGCAAACTTTACATGAATCTAACGAGATCTAAGCCATATTCACCTTAGAACCAAGGTTTGGGACATGGTAGCTTCATTAACAACACAAGGATAGGGGCTTTAATGCTCTTAAGGTCTTTTCCACTCCAGATCTGAGGTAGCAACCTCAGATCCATCCTCCAACATCAAAATGTCACACAACCAAGCACCCCCACACAACCCCAAAATGATGAAACTAGGAATGCACAGCCTAAGGACGAAGATATTACCTCCAAAAGATGCCTCAATAGCAGCCAAACTCGAATCCAAGCAAAGCCCTTTGATCCAAGCCACTTCTCCTTCAAGATCTCTTCAAACAACACCTCTCCAAGCTCTAATTTGCTCCACCAATGATCTCTCCACGAATTTATGGTTTCTGGAACTCAAGGGGGGATAAGGGAGGCTGTGGAGGGGTATAATGCTCTTTATATAGGGCTCAACCCCGAAAATTAGGGTTTTCTCCATACAGCACCTACTCGCCGAGTCCATCCTAGGGACTCGCCGAGTAGGCCACTTGACACGCGACCATAGCCGCGACCTGAGTCGCCGAGTCTATCCATGGACTCGCCGAGTCACCCTCCGAAACTTACACTTTTAGCCTTTCAACTCTACTCTTGCGATTCCGGGATGTTACAATTCTCCCCCACTTAGATTAGGCTTCGTCCTCGAAGCCTACGACATCTCATCTTCAAATTACTTCCCACGACGCGCCACTTGACCTTGACCGAACCAAGTCCCTCAAGGTACAACCATAGAACCAGAAGCTCACTTTCTCCTTCCATACGGTGTCCCCACCACCTACTCAAACCGGGCACCAACTGTACCCTCCGATAACCACGCTCAACAACCGAGAATTACCCATGATGCCTTATTGCTCAAATCCTCATCTTTCACTTGACTCATGTGGCTATAAAGCCACGAACCATCGGATTCCCGATCCGAATTCCACTCTATCCATCCCATGCCGACCGAAAGACCCATTCCTCCATTTCGGAGAAACTCCCCCGAGTTCTCCTCTCGCAATCACACACACATGCTGATCTAGCTCTAGCACCCTCAGGTGTGGATAACCTGATATACTGATGATATCCTCAAACATCCTTCCAGGATGAACCACTGATACATACCCAGAACCCTGATCAGAATCTCACTGAGAGTCCAAGACTCTTTCTCTATATCCCTTCCGAACCCCTCTCCCTGGCTTCACGCCGCGGTATTCCATCCGCGCCCAGAGCAACATATCAAGTCGAATAAGCTTATATTCTGCCGCCGCAACACACTACTCAAAGACCATCGACGGACCACTGCGATCGTAACTCTACACTGCTGCTTTCACTTCCGTGAATTCGCACTCCTTTTTCGGAATTTCATTCCTCCCTCTTTCCTTACCAAGGAAACCACTCGTCCGCCCAGTCACCATGACAGGAACCATGGTGCTCATCCAACGCTACATTACCTCTTTAAAGCGTACTCAACATCCATGCATCACCACTACTCTGACTCTCATCACAGGGACTCTCAAGCCCATGCACTACCTTCACTGCTCAAGATCGCTAGCCGGGGCCAGACCTCCCAATGTAATCCCACTGCAACATATGCAACCCATAACCTCGAACCGATCCAACAATACTCGCAGAGTCTTCAGCATGACTGGACCGCCTCCCCAGGCCTTCAGCCAATCTGGACCACTCTCAGAACCTTCAGCTAATCTGACTGGACCGTCCTCCGATCCTTCGGCCTGACTGGTACGCCTACCGGCCTTCAGTCTATCCGGACCGCTCAACAATCATTCATCATTCCGAACTATCTCTTTGGGAAATCCTCCCGTGCATACCATTCTAGCCCTCTAGGGGTTCTGAACTCTTTCTCCATCATACATACTCGATCCCGGCCTGCTCCCATGCCTTCCTCAATCAACTGCTCTAGGTCTGTATTCCGCCCGCACGCCTGTTACTCACCCATACGAGCCTGCTCTCGACTAATAGAAATACCGCTGAATTCCCCAAGCAGCTAAACAACCTCTCAGGCCCAACGATCATCTGGAGAATTTCCAATTCTCCCCCACTTAAGACACTGACAGTTAGTCATCGGTCGCCATCACCGATCTCCCCAAGCAACCTTGCAGGAATCAACACATACACTCAAAATGTTTTTCACCAGCGCCAACAACTTTCATACAAATCATGTTCCCACACTGCACAACCCGCTCGAAAGGAACCCAATCTTCAACTATCCATTCCTCAGACTGCAGAATCTAACTGGCCTTCAAACCAACGCCGCATCCGCCACCAATCCTCACAAAGATAATCAACGATGGCTCGAAGTACAAATCCATAACCATAACGATCCTTCAGGGAACACAAGATACTAAAACGAAATCTCGATCACAACTCGCCAAACCCTCAAGGAACAAAGGATACCACACGAAAACCCGAAACGCAATTTCATAACCAACCAACGAAACTAGCAGATAACAATACTCTACAACAATCATAAATAACCAAAACAGCAGAAAGAACATACCCGTAGCAGCAAGCTGTAAAACACGACCCTAAGCCCTTGGGGGCTCCACTCCACCCTAACCTCCACCTGTGATCCTCAACGTAGCCGGTGCTGGAGCCTGCACCGGTCCTGCAGCAAGTTGTGGACAGTTAACCTTCAAATGTCCAACCTGATGACAATGATAGCATATCCTCAAATCCCGAACCGGCACTGATTGCCGACAATCCCTCGCATAGTGTCCCTCCTTTCCGCACTTGCGGCATGCTCCACCGGACCGACAAACCCCGGCATGACCCCTTCCACACTTTCCACAGACGTGGCTACCCTGATCTCCCATCCTGGAATCAACGGTCTTAGACCGTTTCGTCGCCGGCTGTGA
Organism: Lactuca saligna; assembly: GCF_052625555.1. Lineage (NCBI taxonomy): Eukaryota > Viridiplantae > Streptophyta > Magnoliopsida > Asterales > Asteraceae > Lactuca > Lactuca saligna. The sequence goes on along the minus strand of NC_136421.1, from coordinate 277,018,695 downwards.
CTGAACCGGAGCTTGCCTCAGCTCACGCATCTGCAACTCAATCTCTAACTCACGCCGCCTAGCGGCCTCCTGCAACTCCAGCAAAGTCTTTCACCTCTACGCAGACACAAACTGTCTGATGTCCCTCTTTAGCATACTCAGGTACCGGGACATCTGAGCCTGCTCCGAAGCGAACTCAGGGCAAAACATCGCCCTCTCAGTAAACATCCTGGTGATTTCCGTCACCGACTCCGAATCCTGTTTCAGCTCCAAGAACTCCTGAGCCAACCTCTCCCTCTCGACCTGCGGAACATAACGAGTGCTGATCATCTCTTTGAACCGATCCCACGAAATTGCAGCTCTCTGCGCATCCAAGTACGACCCCGTGGTCAATCTCCACCAATCCTTTGCTCCGAGCCTCAACAGGTTCAAAGCACACCTCACCCTCTGATCTGCAGGGCATGAACACGTGAAGAAACATCCCTCCACATCTGATAACCATCTCATAGGAACGATCGGATCCTGAACACCATCAAAAGTGGGAGGCTTCGTATTATCGAAGTCCCGATACTGAAAACCTCTACTGGCTCCTCCCCCTGCCACTGCTACTGCTGCGGAAGCCGCCGCGGCAGCCGTCTCCGTGAGAGTCGCATAGCGCTCATCAAAATACTCCACCATGGCGGTCTTGATCGACCCAAACAACTCTGGCAGCTCAGCCCGAAACAATGCGGCAACCTCATCATGCAGGATCTCACGAATCCTCACATCCAACTCGTGCGTACTCATCTGACTGACAACCTCTGGCTGTACAGACCCACCTGGAACTCCCTCTCCTGCTCCTGATCCTGACCTAGATCCACTCCCAGCGTGCCCTGAAATCTCCATACTGAAAATAAAACACCAAATCTCATACATATTCCACTATCCCGGGAACCAGCTCTCATCCCAACCCTAGAGGTCATGGTTTCCCTGATACGCGTATGAGTCCGTGCTTTCAGTAGTACGGGTCCATACTACCTTCCACACCAACCCATATTTGTATAAAGTACTCCCACAACACCCTAGCGACACACATAACAACGCTCTATCCTCACAACTAGAGGAACACTAGAAATCTCTCACAAGGAACCCTAGGCTAGCAGGCATCATAAATCAGGCAACTCATCAATAAATCCTGAAGATCCCTAGCCTAACTCTACCATGCTGTTCTATCAAAGCTCAATAAAACAATTGTCATGTATGGTATTTTGGGGTTACTTACTGGCTCCGGCTGATCGTACCTCCGCGTCCTCCTTTACTTATTTTGAAAACCATTTTAAATTCTCTTTTTGAAAACTCTCCTCGATTTGAGACCGGAGTCACACAAGTGTTCCTCCAATTCACTCAAACCAAGGCTCTGATACCAACTTGTAACATCCAAAAAACACAACCAATTTAAAATTTTCAAAACAACCCGATTTTCATTAAAATGTTTACAAAAAGGTTTTCAATACAAGTCATTTAAGTATTCCCAGAATCACATTGCTACAAAATCATGAGGAGTGGTACAATCGCGCCTTCGCCTTGCCACAGTCTCCTGAAGAACCTGAAAAACATTAAACCACAACTGTAAGCCCGAAAGCTTAGTGAGATACCCCCAAGATACCAACCACGTATACGCCCTTCCAGGCTGCGACCTTCCGGTCCAAAACATATAAAACATACATAACATAACAGGACATAGAACAGCCATGCATATCGGGTCTACTGTGTGACTGGTCCGCCGTATCGGGCCTTCAGTCCATCGGATCCATCCTCCAGGTCTAGTCATGTCCTTCGAGTCTACAGTAGGGTTGGTCCGCCCGCATCGGGCCTTCAACCCACCTGGTCCACTCTCTGAGTCTACAGTGTGACTGGTTCGCCCGCATCGGGCCTTCAGTCGGCCTGGTCTACTCTCCGAGCCTTGGCACATCTGGTCCGCCCTCGTGGGGCCTACAGCCTATCCGGACCGCTCGCTGGGCCTTCGGAACAACCGGTCCGCCCTGGGTATCTTGGGCTACAGCACAAAGCAGGACCCACCTCAACCCATCTCCAGTCCAAACAACCATGTGCACCAAACATACATTCATATAACATTCATAGTCAACAAACCGAGCAAGCAGATCACATAGCATATCATTACCCTAACCGGGTTACCGACCTAACCGGTCACTAGCATAGCATCACTCTGTATATCGGGAAAACTGACCTTAGCAAGGCCTCCTAGCATGTACCATCCTAGCTACCAGGATGCAGACACATCAAACAATAATATAATAGCCATAACCGAATCTCAATACAATAAAGGGCCGGCCTTGGTGCCTTAGACCCTATTGATATAGTGAGGATAAGTCACCTCGAAACTGACGGCTGAAAAGATAAGATCCCGCTGCTCCGAACTCTGACACAAACTCCTCCACAGAGCATCAAAACATACAACTCAATAAATACCCTTAATTACCAAAATACCCCTGGAAGACAACTGGTCAACCTTGGACAAGTCAAAGTCAACCCCTGACTGACCGTACTCACCAAGTCAACCCGATGACTTGCCGAGTCCTTATGCTCAGAACTTCCCTCAATTAGCGACCCAACTCGCCGAGTCACCCCAAGACTCGTCGAGTGCAACAACTCTGAGTCCACTCGCACCCAACTCACCGAGTCATCCCTCGACTCACCGATTCATCGACTCAACCAGAAATATTGGGACTTCCTCGACAAGACTCGCCGAGTCCAAATGGACTCGTCGAGTCCAAGGCCATCTTCAACCTACTCGCCGAGGTGTTCTTCCAACTCGTCGAGTTCCAGGCCGTCTTCAAGCAACTCGTCGAGTCCACCCATGTGACTCGTCGAGTACCACCGGTCTGAATCCATACAGAAGCATCTCAGGCAATGCAATTGACCCAAAACATAGATCCAACCTCCTACAATCCATCCATCACGTAAAGTGGCAAACTTTACGTGAATCTAACGAGATCTAAGCCATATTCACCTTAGAACCAAGGTTTGGGACATGGTAGCTTCATTAACAACACAAGGATAGGGGCTTTAATGCTCTTAAGGTCTTCTCCACTCCAGATCTGAGGTAGCAACCTTTGATCCATCCTCCAACATCAAAATGTCACACAACCAAGCACCCCCACACAACCCCAAAATGATGAAACTAGGAATGCACAGCCTAAGGACGAAGATATTACCTCCAAAAGATGCCTCAATAGCAGCCAAACTCGAATCCAAGCAAAGCCCTTTGATCCAAGCCACTTCTCCTTCAAGATCTCTTCAAACAACACCTCTCCAAGCTCTAATTTGCTCCACCAATGATCTCTCCACGAATTTAGGGTTTCTGGAACTCAAGGGGGGATAAGGGAGGCTGTGGAGGGGTATAATGCTCTTTATATAGGGCTCAACCCCAAAAATTAGGGTTTTCTCCATACAGCACCTACTCGCTGAGTCCATCCTAGGGACTCGCCGAGTAGGCCACTTGACACGCGACCATAGCCGCGACTTGACTTGCCGAGTCTATCCATGGACTCGCCGAGTCACCCTCCGGAACATACACTTTTAGCCCTTCAACTCTACTCTTGCGATTCCGGGATGTTACAGGTGCCTTCCTTGTTACTCTACCTCGAAAATTTCCATTTAAAGAGTACGGATTTATCACTACTTTTGTGTGTAGGGTTGGTTCCGATACCAGGAACTGGAGGAATGGGTCGTGCCGGTGCTGAAGGGGCAGGAGTTGCCACTTGCTGCTGTTGCATGGCAAGTCTTTGGAATCGCTTCCACTCACTTCTTGCTTGGCAATATCGTCTCCTCTTCTCGGTCTTACAGCTTCACAAGTCCGTGACTGTTGTCATCTGTTGACTTCCCGGATTGATACTACAATCGGCACTCTCGACTCCTTTGTCAGTCTTGTTTTTGTTGTTGGAGTTAATGTGTGTAAGGAAAGTTTTCACAGCAGCTGCTACTGCAGCTTGTAACGTAGCGGCATCGAGATGGAGGATAGGGGTTTCGTTGCTCGGCTGATTGTTTCCGGATGACAACATGATTTTGTAACACGAAAGATAAGGATTTTGTGAGCGATTTTGGTTGACCCTAAATGTACTTCAATTGCTTAAGTAAAGAGTAAGAGTATGTTCTTGAAAGTCTGACCTACATCCCTATGGTGCAGTCCTAGTACGGAATTGAAGTATGTTCACGCTGGTTTGACCTACATCTCTATGATGCAGTTCTAAAAAGAGTAGAAGTAAATTCGTAGAATGGTCTCAAGATGTTTTGTCATTCAAGCCGAGGTATTAATGTTTGGTGGATAATATGATCCAACCTATGAAAGAGGCTTGAAGATGATCCTGGAGTTAAATTACTATAGTCCAAAGACTTGACTAAAGCAACTTTCAGATAGACTCAAATGAAGGTATGATAAAAGCATTTGAACAGAGACTAACTCAGGAGTTAGTCGACTGTCAATATCATCGATGTTTAAGACGTAATAAATTCGGGAAAATTGACCTTGTAGTAGGTCTTACATCACATCTGGAGTAGAGAAGTCTTTGACGACATAAAGACCTAACTAAAGTACTTACAGTACAAGGTAATCACATAGATAAGTGCTACACAGAACATAGATATGAACAAGCTTCTTAAAAAACAAAGAAGGGAAGTAAAGTATCTCCTACTGGCGACGGTCACCCCTATGGTGAACCCTTAGTTCAACTAGTTGACGTTCCATATCAAGCAGGTATCTTTCGTATACCCTCTGACGTACTCGGAGCTTTATGACTTCGACTCGGGTTTCAGCTAGTGCTTTCAGTATGGTTTCGTGGTCTCTCTCAGATCTCTCACAAGCATGTTCAAGGTGGTTGGTGCAAAGGATATGAATTCCTCCATTGGTGTCAACTTCTGTGATACGATGTAGAGCGGTCCTGCCCTGAATTTCATTTCGGGTAACTCTACGGATAAGGATTGGTAGAACTTTGTCTGTTGTGCTCCCTTCATTTATGTTATAGAAGCTTCAGTCTCCATTAAATGGCATAGGTTGATCTTGATCTTCGCTCCATGCTTCCAAACATTCGAACCAAGGAGGCATCGGGCCATGAAAAGCCAGACGAGGGTCAGGATTTGGAATGGGAGCTACCGGGGGTAGGTTTTCAACTTTGGTTTCAGAATTAGCACCATCCGAAACATCTTCATCATGGTGATCATTCAAAGGGATCGGATGATCATTCTCTGGTTCTTCTCCAAACCATCCAGCAATGACTTCGTTTGGAAGGTACAGGTCTTCGTGGGGATGGAGTCCAGCCATGTTATCTACGCTAGAATTGGGGTAAGAAAATAATTATTAGACGAACTATCTACATAATTATTTAGAAAATCTTCATTAGTTACATCACTATTTGTGAAGTGCATACCAGTTATATGTAATCAAGATAGGATAGGCCTTCGAATAAGGGACCATAACTCCAAATTCACAAAGAATAAGGGTAAAGCAAAATTTTCACAGATTCTAAGTCTATAACATCCTAGTTACATATAGCCTTAGTGAATCCACTTAGCAACTATCAACTTAGTAATGAAGATCCTTTTTAGTTCTCAAGTATAAAGTACTTATAGTAACACCAAATACCCCAATAGTATTTTAGGTTTATGTTCTATTATTCTCATTGTGGTATTGTTGGTAAGATTTTAGACTTGTTGCAACCTCACAACTACACTTAGGCACATGCTAGTCAACCCTCGGATAATATAGTTGATCAGACTATATCTTCCCAGTTTTGACTATATGTCACTAAGTCCTCTTGTGTTGTCCAACAATCATAATTCTTTTGTATTGTCCTAGTGACACTGATTTTAGTATGAATGCAGGCATGTATACTTTGTTAAATATTTTATTATTTAAAAGTATAAACACTTGGTCAGAGTATTTTTACTCCCATTGTATTTATAGCTAGTATATCTTTTATGGGTTGATATACTTAATTCACTATAAACAATGCTCTGATACCAATCTGTCACACCCCAAAACCGAGAACGGCGGAAACGTTCTGGGGCGGAGGACGTCATGTACAGTATCACAATAATGAATAGTAGTAAAGAAGCAACATCATCCATTGCATTAATAATATAATTTTAATACAAGTTTTCTGACATGTTTAATAGACACTAAATTATGAATAAAAAATGAAAGATCAGTCTTGAACGAGCTCAATCTTCTCTAAACCTTGCATCGGTACCTGTATATATTTTTTACCTGAGGATACAAGTTATTTTGAAAGAGAGTATCAGCATTAAAGCCGGTGGGATCATATGTATTTGTAAGACTGTATTTGTAAGAATGTATTTGTAAGACTGTATTTGTAAGTATGAGTATGTAAAAGTTTTGAATAACCTAGAAAACCCTATGCTTCCTACCGAAAGTAGCCTTCTACCAAAGCATCTAGTATCTGACTGTGTCTCTTGTAAGAGTGTATATTTTCCCAAATCTAACTATCATTAACCAAAAATATAGTATTTACATTACCATGCATCGCGTGAATGTTCACGAAGTGAATGTAATGGGGAAATAAAAATGTACTATAGTTTTATAATAAGTGACTACTGTTGTACTAACTACCTTAAACCAAATGAAATTTAAAGTAACATGTGATCGGCATGTATCCTGCTACCGACTCAATAGCAAAACGACGATGTAAGATGCCATAAGAAATGACATTTGGCACCCGTAGACTTGCAAGTCCCACTGTAGCGAGTAGCAAGGTGTAGGATAGTAAATCCAGTATATATCTATACGCAAACTCAGACACTCCCCAATTAAGGAGATTCTGAATAGAAAAACGGTTATGGTAGGTAGTGACATGACACGTTTAATGGCTCACATAACTGAATGTAATGTATATGTAATGTATGCTAGTTGTATTGTATGTTCTCTCTGTATAGTATTGTAATGTATTGTGTATACTAGATGTATTGTGTGTTCTCTCTATCTAGCAAGTATTGTAATGTTCTGTGTGTACTAGCTGTATTGTGTGTTCTCTCTATCTAGTAAGTATTGTAATGTTCTTGTAACAGCCGAATTTTATCAGGTATCTTGTTTATTATATTTTGTTATTTTGAGAGGGGACTCGGTGAGTTGGAGCTCAGACTCGCCGAGTAGGGATGCAGATCTGGATGCGGGATCGCGCCTAGACTCGACGATTCCAGGATATGGACTCGGCGAGTCAGCATTGTGTAATGAAACCCTAATTTCTCGGGTTTGAGACTTATTTAAAGGGCCTAATGGCCGTCATTTGTGCTCACCAGCCCCTTAAGTGAAACCCTAATCAAGTGTGAGCATTTGGAGCTAAGTAGGAGACCATTATTGACCTTGGAGGTGTCATTGTTGCGAGGAAGGAGAAGAGCTAGCCAAGGGAAAGCAAGAGGAGCCACTTCTGTGGGTTTGGAGTCCGAAGCATCACTTTTGTGGTAATACATCCGAGTTACCTTCTTGTTTGTTGTTGTTTATCTAGATTTAGGGTTTGTTGAACCCTTTTATGGCAAGATTTAGTGTCCTTTTGGTCCCTTATGAGGTTGGAACCATAGATCTGGACCCTTAGAGGTCCAGAATGTCCCTTTACCCAAGCTTTTTGAGAATCAATGGAGGCTTTGGATTGGAATCCTCATGCCATAGGTCAAAAACTCCATTATTGAGCTATAGGGTGTGTTATGAGCACCAAGATAGGAGCTTTACGTGATGAATCAGTCGAGGGAGGCCAGATCTATTGTTTTTGGAAGCAGATCTGACCTTAGAAGCAAGTTGGAGCGGTTGCATGGCATGGACTCGCCGAGTCTGTTCATCCGACTCGGCGAGTAGCTTGAAGATTGCCTTGGGACTGCTCAGCGAGTGGTCCAATCGAGTCATGGGTAGACTCAGTGAGTCAGGGTGAGTTGGAGAGGGATGACGAGTGGACTGAGTCAAACTTGGACTCGCCGAGTTGTCCTTGAGACTCGGCGAGTTGAGTCGGGCTGGCCCCGCGATTCATTCAGGTGAAACTCTTCGAGTAAAGGGGGGAATACTCGACGTGTGGTAAGGGGATTTCAGAGGGTTGGTGAAAACGTCCAGACTCGCTGAGTCGGAATGGTACTCGCCGAGTCCGGTCAGAGTTGACCGTTGACCGTTGACCGTTGAACAGAGTTGACCTGTGATTGACTTCTTATGGATAGTCAACCTTAGAGATATAAAGTGTTAATTAGAAACATATAATGTTATAGGAGGATTAGAGCTCGGAGGATCGAGCACGAGGGATTTCCAGGATTCGTGAGATACCGAGATACGCGAGGTGAGTCTTCTCACTATACTATATTACCTTGAGTAGGTAACCAGAGTTATGTGATAGAGTATTTGTATGCTATGTATTTTATGTGTTGTACTGCATTATTTCTATGTGATTTATGTAGTGCATGTTTATCAGAGCTAGAACCTGAGGGTTCACAGAGTTTGGGTGCACGGACCCACAGAGTTATAGCTTCGAGTGGCTAATATGTGTTATATATGGTATTTTGGGGAACTCACTAAGCCTTGTGCTTACAGTTTTTGATGTTATTGTTTCATGTACTAGTGACGACCGCGGGAAGGCGCCGACTTGATCCGTACACACACACTCGGAGTTTTTACATTGTGATCTTGGGATTTTGTGTTAACCTATATTGGATAATTAATATGGTTGTTTGATGAATATTAATCGAATTATGTTTTATAAGAAAATTGAAAAATTTGTTTTGAAATTTATGGTGTTACAATTATGGTGTTACAATCGGGTACACCTTCGGGAGTATTTGAACTCAAACTGAGGAATTGGAAAGATATTTTCGAAAGAAAACCTAACTTTTCTAAGAGTAAAAGATTTTCTTGAAAAAGAAACAAATTCCAGGAAGAAACGTGTGTACGATCAGTCAGCGCCCGAACGGTGAATTCTCAAAATACCTTTATATTATGTGATATTAATATTGATATGATGTATCTGCATGCTAGAGTAGGCTAGGTTTTGTTAATAGGACTAGAGTGGCCTAATTTGTGATGCCTTAACCTAGGGAGGGGTGAGCTGCTATGAGATGCTAAGAGTGAGTAGGTAGCAGCAAGGGGTTTATGAGAGATCTATTAGAGAGTGGTCTACGCATGATAGATTACTTGGGAATTGGGATCCGAAGAGGAAGGTTTGGGGTGTGTACTGAGACGGTGTGGACAATAGTATTGGGCCCGTACTACTGAAAGCACTGGGGCAGTACACAGTCCAAATAAGAATCTTGGGATACCAAGAATCAAGGAGGGGTGGATTGTCGAGTGTAAGAATGTTCGAGTGAATTCTAATTTATCGCATGTTGTATTTCAGAGGTTGATCATGGTGAGGACGCGTCATATGCCGGAGGGTGCCAGAGCTAGTGATGAGGAGATTTGATAGATCATTCATGAGGAGGTGGCTGCAGTCATCAGAGTTGAGATACCAGAGATGTTCAGGTCTATTAAGACCGCGCTGATTGAGACGTTTGACGAGCGTTATGCCGCTCTTTCTGAGGCTGCTATTGCAGCGGCTACCGCAGCGATCGCTGCGGCGAGACCCTAGGGAGGTGATGCGTCACTGTTTCGGGAGTTCAGCAACACCAAACCACCAGAGTTTGATGGTACACAGGATCTGGTGGCAGCTATGAGGTGGATATCTGACATGGAGGGGTGCTTCTTCACTTGCTCATCTCCTGAGCATCTGAAGTTTCGGTTCGCGCTGAACCAGCTTCGCTTGGGAGCGAAGGACTGGTGGAAGTTTGTGACGGCGCATTTCACGTCTGCTGAGCTTTCGGCAGTGACCTGGGAGAGGTTCACTACCATGTTCCGAGATGAGTACGTTCCCCAGGTTGAGAGGGAGCATTTGGCACAGGAGTTTCTGACCCTCAAGCAGGGTACTGAGTCAAAGGTTGATCATGGTGAGGACACGTCATATGCCGGAGGGTGCCGGAGCTAGTGATGAGGAGATTCGACAGATCATTCATGAGGAGGTGGCTGCGGTCATCAGAGATGAGATACCAGAGATGTTCGGGTCTATTAAAACCGCGCTGATTGAGACGTTTGACGAGCGTTATGCCGCTCTTTCTGAGGCTGCTGTTGCAGCGGCTACCGCAGCGATCACTGCAGCGAGACCCTAGGGAGGTGATGCGTCACTGTTTCGGGAGTTCAGCAACACCAAACCACCAGAGTTTGATGGTACACAGGATCCGGTGGCAGCTATGAGGTGAATATCTGATATGGAGGGGTGCTTCTTCACTTGCTCATCTCCTGAGCATCTGAAGGTTCGGTTCGCGCTGAACCAGCTTCGCTTGGGAGCGAAGGACTGGTGGAAGTTTGTAACGGCGCATTTCACGTCTGCTGAGCTTTCGGCAGTGACCTGGGAGAGGTTCACTACCATGTTCCGAGATGAGTACATTCCCCAGGTTGAGAGGGAGCATTTGGCACAGGAGTTTCTGACCCTCAAGCAGGGTACTGAGTCAGTTACAGCGATCACGAGGATGTTTCATGAGAGGGCGATGTTCTGCCCTGAGCACGTGTCCACTAAGCAGGCACGTCTGAGCCGCTACCTGAGCATTTTGAGACGGGATATTCGGGAGTTTGCCGCGAACTCCTCGTATCGGACATTTGCTGAGCTTCAGGCAAATGCCCAGAAGAGGGAGATTGAGCTTGAGACTCAGACCAGGGAGGAAGCGGAGTCCCTGGGGAGGGATCAGTGGCCGGCACAACTCCAGCCGGCAGCCAAGCGGGCCAAGCCCGCTGATCCCAAACCCGGGAGCCAGAAGGGCCGCACTTGCGGGAATTGCGGCAAGGGTCACGATGGATTCTGTCGAGCAGGATCTTGCTACAAATGTGGCAAGGAGGGGCATATGGCCAAGGACTACCCCAAGGGGTTTGCAGTGTGTTTTCACTGCAACCAGACCGGACACCGAAAGGCGGAGTGTCCGCTGCTGCGTGGAGCATCTCAGGGATCTGCTCCCGCCGCCATCAGAGCTACAGAGAGTCGGCCCGTGAAGGCCAAGGCACTGAGAGCTCGAGGGAGAGCCTTTCAGCTGACTGCGGAAGAGGTCCGCGATGCACCCGACGTTGTGGCTGGTACGTTTCCTTTTATATATTTATTTTTGGTGTTGAGATATTATGCTTATATTATGCTATGAATAGGTACCTTCCTTGTGAACTCTGTGCCTGCTTTAGTGTTATTTGACTCGGGTGCGAGTCGGTCTTTTGTATCTTTGGCCTTTAGTCAGCATATCAGTGTTAGTCGTGAGGCATTGAGTCAGCCTCTGCGGGTTTCCATAGCTGCCGACAGAGTGATTTGTTCCACGGAGGTCCTCCGGGGATGTGTGTTAGAGATTTTTGGGGTTGAGTTTCCGATCGATCTGGTTCCTATTGCAATGGGTGATGTCTGTGTATTATTGGGCATGGATTG